>NC_134092.1:133622309-133979305 GCF_000715075.1 Nicotiana tabacum | reverse complement strand
AGGAAACAGAGTAGTAAAATGCAGCCGAGAAAACCAGAATGTTCAATGCAGTAGCAGCAGAAATTCAATAACCACAAAAGCTCGGCAAACAACCAACAGCAAACAGCAAAGACAGCTTGACCAACTTGAACTCTTACACAGTTTTCAGACAATACTCATTCACAGTATTCTGAAATTTGTTTCTGTTTTTTTTTTTTTTAAGACTAAAAAGTCCAGCCCCTTTTATGTTCTAAAACAGCTTATTATAATCCAAACCCCAGGTCAGTCCAACTGCCTGGATTCCTGCAAGTCGCTGTCTGCCCATACCCCTTAACTCCCCAGACCTAAAGGCATCTTTCTCGGAATCCTTAATCAGCCCCCCATGCTCTGTCTTATTACTCTAATCAAGGGTTATGGGTTTAGTTAAGTATTCATTTAATTCCCATACTCTTATGTCTTGTTCCCCATTGGCATTAATTTAATCCTAATTCAGTACCCTATTTGTCAGCTCACTTAAACTAATTATTTCTGTTCTTTTTAACACCCAAATTACCCCTGTCAATCCCTGGTTATCACTGTCTTGCCCTGCTTCTGCAGCAGGGAATTCGAACTTTTGAAAGTTCAATTTCCAGCTGCCCTAGCCTGGATCTTTTAGTTGTTTATAATGCAGTTACAAACCACATTCAAGTAATGTCAAGCAATCAATTAACAACGAACAGGTTCGTTCACTTACGTGAAATTGTATGAATTAGAATATTTGAACATTCAGTCATAGGAAACTAATCGACGACGTTTATCGAGTCGACTACACTAATTATAACAAGGAATAATCAGTCGATTAAATAAACAACACGAATAGGGTCCCAAAGGGTTTCAGACCACTTTGCACGACACTGGGAGGCTATATGAGTTATCTATGCGACGACTAATCTAATCGAGCATGTATATCACAAGACGTATTCACATATACATAGAAGAACAAACGACCAAATAAAAGGTCTTTACGAGGATGGAAGAAATTGAAAGAAAATATCAAAAAATAACAAACAATCACAACGACACATGCTGGCAATCCTCAAGCAGTATTCAGATAAAACAGAAAAGAAAAGAAAAGAAAAACTTACTGAAAACTTTAACAAAAGTCGACCCAGGTCCGAATCAGATTTGGCCCTTTGAGGCCGAACAAACTTTAATCGGGGTGTTCTCAACCGAGAACACCCTGATTGAAGTCTATTAGACCCCAAACTCCTTTATGAAACAGGTCGGATTCCCCAGGTTCTTATGTTCTAGGGTTTGAATCTTCAGATCTGGGATTTTAGGCCTTGTGGGTAGATTCGGACCAAACCAAGCTTGGTTTGGTCACGAGGGAGGTCAGGGGGTTGTCCAGTGTGTTTTTGGGTTGGTTTGGTGTAGATCGGGGTTTGGTCTCGAATCTTCAAATCAAGATTCGAGACGACGGAGTGTGATTCGAGGTATATGGTTGGTGGATTCGTGTTTAGGGTGGTGAGGTGCATCAGGGGTGTTGTTTTGGTGGTCACCGGCGTTGGGGCCGCCGAGTTTAGGGTGAGAGTATATTGGGGCGGCTAGGGTTTGGAACGGGAAGGGGCTGTGTTTGGGACGATGGTGTACAGTGGGGAAGGGTGGGGTTTGGTTTGGGGGGCGTGGGGTGTGATGGGAGGTTTATATACGTAATGGGGCATTTGATTTGGGCCGTTAGATCAGATGATCTCAACGGCTTGGATCCATTGGTGATTGACAGGACGGGGTCGTTTGGTATGGAAACGGGGTCGTTTGGTTTAAGTGAGGGGTTGGGTTAAACCGGTTATTAGGTCGGGTTTGAAAACGGGTTGCTGAAAGGGGTCCTGAGCCGTTGGATTGGCCTGGACGGTTGGCTCAGATCAAACGCCCTATGCGGCGTCGTTTTGGGGACGTGCCTGGGCAGGCCTGGTTTGGACTGGGTCTTTGCTTTGGCTTTGGGCCTCATTTTGGGGCCCAATCCGATTTTCCCTTTCCCTTTAAACTAACAATTCCTAAAAAATTTGTAAAAATTAAAATAAACTTACACACATATTGGTTAACACCTATAACAATTAACACACCATTTTAACATATATTTTTGATTTTCTTTTTCTTTTTGGAGTAACTTTCGCGAAGCAAAAATCACGTGCTTACATGTGGGATCTGCTATTGTTTGCACAAATTGTGGGATCTAAGGTTTAGGGTTTGGGGGAAGAGATATAATGATCTATATATATAGGTTCAGATTTAAGGCTGAGCCGAAATTTGGAATGAGCTCATATTAGAAACTTATTTACCAATGTTCTCTATGTTTTGTGGTTTTTAATAAGTATCTAGATTTTTCTTACAAATTATGTAGATTACTCCTTAAAAGACTCCCAGCCCATTATTAGTGCCTTTAATTAAGGGATTCAATTATATACTTTCCTTTTTTTTCCCTTTCCTCTTCTCTCTCCTTTTTTTTTACAATAAAATTTCTTAATCTACGTCCAGAATCTCAATCTTCTCTCTTCCCACCATTGCCGATAATTTTATATTATTAAATCATCAATTTGCATCGTTTTTTGCTGGAAGATCGGACAACACTGAAAATGAAGAAATATTAAAAAATTGTATGATAAATGTATAATAATTGTATTTAAATTGTATCAGATACATCAATACGTAAAACGTAATTGTATCATAATTGTATATAACTTGTAGATGGTACATTAATATCCAAAATAATACCTAATATAATACTAATAATTTAATATATAATTATCATATATCTGTGATACAAACTGTGAAATTCATCACGATCTCACAACTGCTCATAATTCAAATACAAATTTGATACAGTCTTGAAAGAATTCTTACACAATTCTGATATAACTATGATACAACTTAAACCGGCTCTAAACTTAAACTGATACAATATCGAATTATACTTGTATTAATATTGTATCATGCATTGTTTTAGGTACAAATTGTGTTACAGTTGTGATACAATTCTAAATTATGATACAACTTTAATCTCCATCTTTTTCAATTTTCAATTTAAGACATCCAGCTAGAACCAACTCTAAACTTAAATTATAACACAATATTGTATTTTAAAAGTATTAGTATTGTATCAGAATTGTCTTAGGTATTGATGTATCAAATACAACTCAGATACAATTATGATACCTTTATCATACAATCGTAATACAATTCCGAAACGTCATCTTCCTTGAGTTTCATTATGAAATTCAACCTAAAACCAACTTTAATGTAGAGTGAAGCTTACCCACTGATAACTAGGGGTTTTGATGCATTTTATACTCCTTCTTGCTAATGTTTTGATTAGAAATTTATACAAAATAGGCCCAAAAGGCTCAGAAGTTCTGCTTGATTGCAGGTTTGATCAACAAAGTGACAAGATGTCAAAGATCAGCTCAAAAAGGAGTGAAACTTGCACAAGTACCAAAACAAGACAAAGCTCAGGCAAAACAGGCTCAATGTGGCCGCACACCATTCTGTGCGGTTCGCATGAGTGAGGTTCAGAGAACATGACATTCAGGCAAATAGGCAATGCGGCCACACTAGGTTTTGTGCGGTCCGCACTAGGATCAATGCGGCCGCACTCGATTTAGTGCAGTCCACAATGAGAAAGATTAGAGAGTTGCCAATTCCATTTTCAAGTCAATGCGGTCCGCGCTCCGTTTCATGTGGACCGCACCAAAAGCCTCCGCAACCGCACTCCATTATGTGCGGTCCGCATTGCCAGAGTTCAAAGACATGAATTTTCATGTTCAGAGCCTTAGTGTGGCCGCACTCCATTATGTGCGGTCCGCATTGCCAGAGTTCAAAGACATGAATTTTCAAGTTCAGAGCCTTAGTGTGGCCGCACACCATTTTGTGCGGTCCGCACTAGCCCCGCAGGGGCATTTTTGTCCAGATTTTTTAGCTTAGTATAAATAGCTTCTTTTCCCATTTTTAGGTCATCAGATAGTTTTAGAAAAGAGCTGCGCTCGTGGGTTCGATACTTTTAGCTATTTTGGGCAATTTTATCTACATTTCAACATTGAATCTTATTGTTTATCTTACTAATTAGTTAATATGAGTTGCTATTCATATCTTTCTTGCTTTTCTTCTTTAATTAGGAGTAGCTAGATCCATAAGCTAGGGTTATAGCTCAACCCTAGTATGAGTAATTAATGGGTCTTGTATTTTAGGGTTAGATTGACTATGGGTGTTTGATATTTGGGCCAATTTCATGTTTTATGGCTGAATTAGTAGTTGCAAACACTAATTTGTGTTTAGTTGACTTGAGCTCTTCTTGAGAAAGAGAGCCAAAGTCTCCGAAATAGGTCCAACAAGGAATTGGGGCGTACTTAAGAGATTGACAGCCCCAATTAAAGGGTTAAACCTCGAGAGAGTAATAGCTGACTTGAACCTTGATTGTTTGTGCAAATTTGCATACCCAATTGGTCTTGAGAAAGTCAATTCGGGCAAAATCACTCAAACCACCGAGGGGTGTAGAGTGGGTAAAATCGTGCAACGGTTATATCATATTCCCCAAATATGTCAATCATGACTTAGACTCAAGTATCCGTCAATTGACCACCTAAGCGAAAGTCACTACCGTAGTGCCTTGTAAACCATTTGAACAACCCATTTTAGTTTAACTCTTAGTTTAATCTAATTTCATTTACCATTGTAGTTTGATAAAAGTAGAAGTAAAACAAAAACCCCAAAAATGTATAGAAGTGCAATTTGGAACACATGCGCAACTCTAAACTAGATAGATACCCGATTCCAAATTCTAGCTCTCTGTGGAAATCAGACCCTAAATTGGGTAAAAGCTCTTTGACCCTCTCTCGCTACTTAATAGTAGTGCAGAGTAGGCCTCGATCACTTTTTGGCGCCGTTGTCGAGGAGCTAACGGTTTTGGCTAGTTATTTAGCTAGTTTTGTGTATTGTTCTTCTTTCCTTTTTTGTTACTAATTCGTTTGTATGACAGCTGAGGTACCAAATGGCAACGAACAACGCAAATGACCCTCTTGGAAATGTGACTACAGGGGAGGAGGTAGATGATGTAGGAGATGATGAGGTGACTCTTGTACCTCAAGGACAACGTAGAGGCCGCAATGCCAATACTAATCCAAATGACAATATTCCATACCCTCCTCTGCCACCTCCAAGAGTGGCTCCTAGTGCTTTCGAACCAAGGTTATGCAAGTGCTATTGTCCCACCCTAAATCCGGGCAGGCAATTTTCAAATAACCAATGTGATGTTGACCTTACTAGAGAAACACGGGTACTTCACGGGCGCTGCAAATCAAAATGCTTACAAACATCTCAAGGGGTTCGTGGATACATGTTGGGGGAGCAAGCAGACTAATATGTCCAAGGATGCTCTTAGGTTGAGACTCTCCCCATTCTCACTTAGAGAGAAGGCATTGGATTGGCTCGAGCGACTTCCCAACCATTCCATCACTACTTGGGATGAGTTGGCGGACAAGTTCATTGCAAAATTCTTCTCACCGGGGCATATGGTGGCACTGCAAGATGAGATATTAGCTTTCAAGCAAGAGCCCACGGAACCTTTGCATGAGATTTGGGAACGTTATAGAACAATGGTGAAGGAATGCCCCAACAATGATATGACTGAGGCGATGATCCAACAAACCTTCTACCGGGGCATTAATACAACAAACCAATGCATAGTGAACTAACTTGCTGGGGGAAACTTCATGAAGTTGTCGTATGATGAGGCTTGTGACATTCTTGACGAGATGGTTGACACTTCTTCCGCTTGGCAAAGTAGAGCCAATGTGCCCCAAGGTGACCCCACGGTTATTCATTTGCACAAGGAGTTACATGATCATGGGCAGGCTATAGCTAAGTTGACAACCACGATGAACCAACTAGCGAAGTTATAGTTGCAATAAGTTCAAAATTCTCGCCAAGTGAATGTCATGGAGGGTGTCAACATGCTTGTCAACAAAAGAAGACAAAGAGGGCAACAGAATCAAGGGAATTCAGAGCAATTTGATAATGATTGTGGTGGATTTCAAAATGATGGTTATGATGAACAAAGTGAAGAGGTGCAATACGTGAATGATTATCAAGGCCAAATAGGCAATTCTTCCAACCAACAAAAATGGAGACCCTAAGGCAATTGGGGCAATTAACAACAAGGCAATGATAATTGAGGGAACAACAACCAAAACAACAACTGGGGCAATCAGAACAACAATCAAAACAACTAAGAAAATTAGAATGGTAATAACAACAATTGGGGTGGTAATAACAATCAAGGTGGATGGAACAACGGAAACCAAGAAAATCGAGGGCAAGGCTTTCAAAGGCCCCCAATGTACCAATAACCGAACAATCTACCTTCATTTCCATCTCAAGGTCCTAGTTCTTCTAGGAATGATATGGGTAGAATTGAAATGATATTCGAACAGATAATGAAGAAGAATTTGGATTCTGATGTGTAGTTGGCTTCCCACAATACCTCAATCAGAAACTTGGAGGTGCAATTAGGCCAAATCTCACAGTCTTTAAATACTCGCCCTAAGGGTGCTCTACTAAGTGATACGGTAGTGAACCCGAAGGGTGGGAGCAATCATGTTATGGAAGTAACAACAAGAAGTGGGAGAGGCGGTGATGTGCATACCTCCAACCAAAAGCAAATTGTGGATGATGATGTTGAGTTGCAAGAAGATGAAGTTCCTTTGGTGGTTGAAAATGTGATTGATGAAAATGTGAATGAAGAAGTGAGGATTGATATTCAAGATGTCGAGGTGGAAACTCAAAATGATGTGGACCCGTCTAGGGACCACATAATAGACATGCCAAAGCCGGTTGTGCCTAAAGCCAAGGCTCCTTTGACAAGGCCACCTCCGCCTTATCCTCAAAGGCTCGCAAAGCAGAAAAATGAAAATTAGTTTAAGAAGTTCATTGACATGATGAATAACTTATCTATAAATGTGCCTTTGGTGGAGGCTCTTGAACAAATGTCGGGCTATGCTAAATTCATGAAGGACTTGGTAACAAAAAAATAGTCTATGGATTGTGAAACTATAAAGATGACTCACCAAGTTAGTGCAATAGTGCATTCAATGGCCTCGAAGCTTGAAGATCCCGGTGCTTTCACCATTGGGAGTGCGGATTTTGCTAAAGCTCTATGTGATTTAGGGGCTAGTATCAATTTGATGCCCTATTCCGTTTTCAGGACTTTGGGTATTGGGCAGCCGAGGCCGACTTCTATGAGATTACAAATGGCAGATAGAAAGATGAAGAAACCATTGGGTATTATTGACGATGTGCTTGTTTAGGTGGACAAATTTATCTTGCCATCTGACTTTGTAATCTTGGATTGTGAGGTATATTATGAAGTTCCTATCATTTTGGGAAGACCTTTCCTTGCTACGGGGAATACTTAGTTGATGTGGAAGCAGGGGAACTCACCTTCCGGGTAGGTGATGAGAAAGTGGTCTTTCATGTGTGTAAATCAATGAAGCAACCCAACACTACCGAGGTGTGCTCTTTTGTGAACCTCGTTACAGTAGTGATAATTGATGACACTAGTGCAATGATCAGTGTGGAGGACCCATTGGAGGCCGTATTATTGAATCTTGATATCAATGCGGATGCAAACCGAGTGGAGTGCGTGAATGTTTTACATGGAATGGTATCTTGCTCTTATGAGCCTAGGAAATTATCTTTGGACCTCAAGAATAGAAAGACTCCACCAACAAAACCTTTAATTGAGGAGCCTCCGATGTTGGAGTTGAAACATCTGCCTCCACACCTCATATATGCGTTCTTAGGCTCAAATTCTACTTTGCCAGTTATTCTTTCTTCTTTCCTTACTAACATGCAGGTTGATGCCACATTGGCAGTGCTTCAAAAGCGGAAAAAGGCAATTGGATGGACTTTAGCTGATATTCGGGGAATAAGCCCTGCATTATGTATGCACAAGATTATTCTGGAAGATGATGTAAAGCCATCCTTGGAGAAACAAAGGAGGTTGAATGAGGCAATGCAAGAAGTTGTGAAAAAGGAGGTGATCAAGTGGTTGGATGTCGGGGTTGTGTACCCCATCTCTAATAGCTCTTGGACTTCACCGGTGCAATGTGTACCGAAGAAGGGTGGCATGACCGTGGTTACAAATTCACAAAATGAGTTGATTCCTATAAGAACTGTTACCGGTTGGAGGGTATGTATGGACTACTGCGGGTTGAATAAAGTGACCCACAAGGATCACTTTCCTTTGCCTTTTCTTGATCAGATGTTGGATCGACTTGCTGGGCGTGCCTTCTACTGTTTCTTGGATGGGTATTCTGGGTACAACCAAATCTTGATTACTCCGGAAGATCAGGAGAAGACCACATTCACTTGTCCATATGGCACCTTTGCCTTTTCTAGGATGCCTTTTGGGTTGTGTAATGCACCGGCTACATTTTAGCGATGTATGATGGTCATTTTCACCGATATGGTGGAAGAAATTTTGGAGGTGTTCATGGACAACTTTAATGTTGTAGGGGATTTATTTGATGGGTGCTTGAAGAATCTTGATAGAGTTTTGGCCCACTGTGAAAAAACCAATCTTGTCTTTAATTGGGAGAAATGCCACTTTATGGTGGAAGAAGGAATAGTTCTTGGGCATAAAATTTCGAAGCATGGTATTGAGGTAGATAAAGCAAAGATCGATGTAATTTCAAGGCTCCCTCCCCCTACATCTGTCAAGGAAGTTCAAAGTTTTCTTGGGTATGCGGGGTTCTACCGGAGATATATCAAAGACTTTTTTAAGGTAGTGAATCCCTTGTGCAAGTTGTTGGAAAAAGATGCTAAATTCGTCTTTGATGAAAAGTGTATGCAAGCCTTTGAACTTCTCAAGCATAAGTTGACCACCACTCCTATCATTACCGTGCCTAATTGGAGCTTACCCTTTGAGTTCATGTGTGATGCGAGCGATGTTGCGGGTGGGGCGGTTTTGGGTCAAAGAGTGAACAAAATGTTTCATCCGGTGTATTATGCGAGCAAGACAATGAACGATGCTCAAGTGAACTACACGGTGACCGAGAAAGAACTTTTGGCTATTATGTTCGCAAAGGAAAACTTCCGGCCGTATCTTATGGGTGCTAAAGTTATTATTCATACCGACCATGCCGCGATGGAAGCTGCCCAAATCTAGACTGATGTGATGAGTCTTGTTACTTCAAGAGTTTGATTTGGAGATTGTGGACCGGAAAGGTAGTGAGAACCAAGTTGCGGACCACTTGTCCCGCTTGGAGGAGGAGGGGAGGCCTCGTGATGTCCTAGAGATCAATGATTCATTTCCCGACGAACAACTCCTTTCGGTGTCGATGAATGATATGCCATGGTTTGCCGATGTTGCTAATTTCCTTGTGACTGGTATAATCCCATGTGAGCTCTCTTCTAACCAAAGGAAGAAGATCAAGTGGGATAGTTTGGATTTCTATTAGGATGAGCAATACTTGTTCAAGATTTGCACGGATGGTGTGATCCGAAGGTGTGTCCCGGAGGAAGAGCAATTGAGTATTTTGGAGGCTTGTCATTCCTCTCCCTATGGTAGCAATCATGGCGGGGCGAGGACGGCTTCCAAAGTTCTTAGTTGTGGGTTTTATTGGTGAACTTTGTACAAAGATGCAAGTGAACTTGTGAAGAGGTGTGATGAATGTCAAAGAGCGGGTGGAATTTCGAAGAAAGATGAGATGCCTCTCAATACCATTCTTGAGGTTGATATTTTTGATGTGTGGGGCATTGACTTTATAGGCCCATTTGTTAGCTCGTGTGGGAACACATACATTCTTGTGGCGGTGGACTATGTTTCAAAGTGGGTTGAAGCCGTGGCTTTACCCAACAATGAGGCCCGGAGTGTTGTTGCATTTCTCAAGAAGAGCATCTTTACAAGGTTTGGTACTCCTCGTGCAATCATAAGTGATGGGGGGTCTCATTTTTGCAATAGAGCTTTTGACACTTTGCTTTCAAAGTATGGTGTCAATCACAAAGTTTCTACTCCCTATCATCCTCAATCAAGTGGTCAAGTTGAAGTCTCTAACAGGGAAATCAAAAGCATATTGTCAAAGACGATCAATACAAATAGGACCGATTGGTCAAAGAAGTTGGATGACGCTCTATGGGCTTATAGGACTGCTTACAAGACTCCGATTGGTATGTCTCCGTATAGGTTGGTGTTTGGGAAAGCTTCCTATCTACCGGTTGAGTTAAAGCACAAGGCCATGTGGTCTTTAAGGAAGCTAAATCTTGAATGGGATGTCGCATCCAATCTTCGTGTAGAGCGGCTTAATGAACTTGATGAATTCCGATTCCATGCCTACTCCAGTTCGTTCTTGTACAACGATAAAATGAAGTACCTTCATGATAAATATGCTCGTAGCAAGGAGTTCAAAGTGGCGATTTGGTTCTCATGTTCAACTCCCGGCTACATCTGTTTCCGGGAAAGCTCAAGTCAAAATGGAGTAGACCTTTTGAAGTGGTGTGTGTGACCCACATTTGGTGCTCTTGATTTAAAGAACAAAAATGGTGAAGTTTTCAAAGTGAATGGGCATAGGGTCAAGCACTACTTGGGAAAAATTGATGACAGCCACGTGGTGGCACTTCTTCATCTCAAATGATGTGATGGTAACCTGCGTCGTGCCGCGACGTTAAATCAGACGCTTCTTGGGAGGCAACCCATGTGTTTTTTTTCTTGTTTTTATTTGATTTTCTTTGTAGTATATGATTGATTTTTGAGCTAACTGGTTGTGAGATGCTACAGGGTTGCGTTGATGCAGTGCAGGACATAGTGGAAAAAGTGTTTAGGTCTCTGAAGTTGTCAATGCGGCCGCACTACATTCAGTGCATACCGCACTGATGAATGGTGAAATGCCTAACTCTCTGAAGTTTGCCACTGCGGCCGCACTACATTTTGTGCGGTCCGTGGTGGACCACTGCGGCCGCATGACATTTTGTGCGGACCGCAGTAGGTTGCCTTATCAATCTTCAAAAGTGTTGTGTGATGCAGACCGCAGTCCATTTTTTGCGTTCCGTATTGGGGTAGGCGAGATGGGCCTCGGGACTTTTTTATAAATAGTACCTGAGGCCCAATGTTTAAACTTTTCGATCCTCTAACTCTCAAACCTCATAAAAACACTATTTATCATATCTTCTACTCGTAACTAGCTGCTAGGACTCATTAATCATCTGTAAATCTCACATCTGGTAACTCTACTTCTTTTTAATTGCTTTAATTTCGTTATTCTCTTTTCCTTTTTGTTTTACTTATCTATTACTCTTTCTTCCTTTAATTTCTTCCATTGGTTAGGTTAGGGTAGTTAATTTCTTGATTAAAGTAGACTTAGATAGTTAAATACACTGGTCAAATATGTAGGGACACTACTTAGGTGAAAGATTGGGCTTGAATCAAATTATTTTGAACCCTAATTTAGTGCCGCAACTGGGCACTCAGTGCGGACCGCGTTCGATTCTGTGCACTGCGGTCCGCAATAACATTTTGTGTGGACTGCATTATTGAAAGTCCTGAAAGCTGAACTTTAGGGACTGCGGCCGCAATACATTTTGTGCGGATCGCACTGATCCCTGTGCGACCGCACTACATTTTGTGCGATCCACACTTCCTGGATACAGAGAGTGGGTAGTCTGAACCCCACCTCTGTGCGGACCGCATTGCTATTTTGTGCGGTCCGCACTGACCTTAGTGCGGCCGCACACCATTCTATGCGGTCCGCACTGCATATCTTCTGCAACTGTCTCCAATTCTTTCTGCAACTCTACTTTTAATTGTTTCTAATGATACTAACAAGCTTATTGGATTGTGTTTGCAGAAAATGGTGAAACAACGAGGTAAAGGCTCTAAACAACCAGGCAGAGGAGAATCCTCAACGAGGTAGGGCCATTGACATGTCTGGGAGTGAGTACGAGCCCTCTCGGGAGATATCTTCAGACTCAATCCCAGAGTACATCCCTGACTGGCCGGAGAGAAATGGACTAAAAGGCACTCCTCCCACTTCCCCCACTGCCCAAGCGTCAGTAAATGTATCTTTTGGGTCGTCTGAGGGCTCAGCTAAAGGCGATGGAGATGAATACTCCACCTCTCCCGCAGCTTCATTATCCGAAGAGGGTGCAGTAGGAGATGAGGAAGAAGTAGGAGGAGAAAAAGTAGTTGGAGAAGGGGGTGAACCTCAAGTGGGGGGTGTTGCTAGAACTAGGAAACTGGAGGCGTGGCAAGACCGATTTGTGAATGAGGTAGCGTATCATAAATTCCGGGAATGGTGGCCGGTGAGGAAGTTGATCCCGTAGAGGAGTTTTGTGGATAGAGACTTGCTATCTCACAACCCCAATGTGAGGAGGTAGTTTAGGGAGAGAATTAACTGGGAATATTTTTTGGGTGAATGTGTAGATTCCAACGAGCACTTGGTCAAGGAATTCTACACCAATGTTGCCCATATAAAAAAGGGCACAAAAGTGACCAAGGTGCAAAATCTGAAGGTGTTGTTTGATGGGAAAACAATAAATGACTACCTTAGCTTTGATGAGGAGGATGAGACCCTATATATGGCGAAGATGGAAATGGGAGAGGAGGTCCGTCCCTGGTTGGCACAGTATCTAGCAATCCCATGTACCACCCCCGATTGGTTGAATGCAGGCGTCAAGATTCTGAGAAGAAGTTTGAACTTCGAGTCAAGGGGGTGGGAAACACTTGTGTGCAGCAGACTGGACCCCACTACACATGACAAGTGCCTCCCTCTACACCGGGCAGTTTTGGTGGCTTCAATCATGGCGGGGTACCCGATAAATGTGGAAAATGTCATGTCTAGGGTAATCACACTTGTGGGCAGTGAGAATGACAGACACTACCCTTTCCCCAGCTTATTCTCTATGTACTTCCGGGAACTCAAAGTTAAAAAGAGGCCGTTTGATATAAAGGTCAAGGCGAAGGCCCCATTCTCGTGGTATAGCATGTAGGGGGATGACAACCCAAAGAGCAAGAACTTCAAGGGAACAGCTACTGCTCCAACTGGCCAGTCTGAAGAGCCATTTGTGATAGTGACTCCTGCTCAACCTGCCTCCACCTCCATAGACATTCCTCCTGGCCCATCCACTTCAGCTGACCCAGAGATACCCTCTTCCCGAGTGTATCCAGTAACTGCACACCGACTGAGCCAAGCTTTCCTCAGTATCAACAATTGGATGCAGACAGCGTCATCCAAGTGTTTATCCTCACTGCTATAGTTGAGGCTCAATCGACACCTCTGCCTCCACAGGTCCCACAGTCCATAGAGGATGCCCTCAAGGAGATTTTGGCCAACCAAAAGAAAATCCTCGACACTCAGAAGGTGATCACAGATGCAGTTGATTCACACAGCAAGGCTCTCAAGGAGCTTGCTAAGGAGCACAAGAAGTTGAGGAAGAGGCGGGCTTCCAAGGAGTCCGTAAAGGCGTTGAGGGTTGATGTTGACAGGATGAAGGCAGATCATCTGCCTTTGGACTTATTGCTACAGGACCCAGTACCATCAGCTCATCCCCAGCCCGAGCAGTCCTAGAGGCCTCCCAAGAGGAAATGGATGATTCCCAGAGCGAACGATGCAGTCATTTAGTTGGCAGACCCACCGGAGGCCTCCTCTAGTCAGCCACAAGATGCACCTCAGGAGCCTATCCAGGTCTAGGCCCAAGTCCCAACAGCAGAGCTGCAGGCCATAGGGAACCAGTCTGAGGTTCCCGAGCATAGTGAGGACCCAGGGACCACTCAGGAGCCCATGCAGGCAGATGGTCCATAGGGAGTCTATATATAATTTTCCCTTTTCTTTTTGGTTCTTATTTAGTTTAGTTGGCATTGAGGACAATGCCAGCTTTCATTTGAGAGGGTATGCCCTACTTTTATGGATTTGGATTATTGTAAATATTTGACAGTTTTTAGGCGTTCTTTATTTTTCATTTTTGGTTTGTATATAATTTTAATATTTCGTTGCATTTTGCGTACTTTTATTTTACTTTAGGTCTGTATATAAAGTTATGTTACATTGTACATATTCATCTCATCTATTGTATATTCGATAAATCCCCTCTTGTATATATTTATTTTACTTTCCGCAATTTTTCGTTCTTAGCTTCTTATTTATGTTCGTAACTTCTTGTTTTGAAAGTTTGCAATAAGCCTTTGATTTTTTAATGTCACGGTTCTTTCTAAAAGTGGAGTCTATGTGAACCGGGTGGCTCTTCCCAATGATGGATGGCGTGACAACCTTCTTAAGGGTTTGAGTCTATTTTTCTTTTTGTTTTTAGTAGTTAGTAGTTAGTGGTTAAGGGTGCCTCAAGCAAAGCTTCACTTGAGCCTAGAACATTTGCCTTTGATCTTATGGTCAAAAATAAATTGTTGTGTTTAGGATGGTGAAAGTCGTGACTTGGAGACTCTTGTGTTGACCAATAATCATTAAGTGGTTTTTCGGGACCATTGTGTGCTCAAATCTTATCTAAAGTTGTTGTGGGCCCCCGACTTTGTATCTTTAGCGATCTCATAGCTTGTGGTAAGAAATTGCATAGCAAGTCCAAGTCCCGATCCATTGGTCTAGAACTTGCCCTGAATGTTTGTTGAGGCGAAATCCTAAGTTAATTTTGACTTGAGACATGATTATAGGCTCTCCTTGTTCCAAATGATTGCTTGAACACTTTCATAACCTACCAATGAGAAGATCCTTAGTCAACCCTTTTGAGCCTTAGAACTTTTTCCTTCAAGAACCATGATACAAGCCTATACCCGTTCTAAAAGAAACCCTCTCTTGACACCCGATCTTTCCTGTAGCACATGGAAAAAGTATAAGTTTGGGGGGAGAGGCGAGAATTGCAACAAAGTGGTAAAAAGACACAAAAATAAAGAAAAAGAAAGGCAATGAAAAAAGACAAAAAAAAAAAGACAAAAAGAATGTTCAAGGTAAAAATAAATAAAAAAAGGATTCAAGAAAAGCAAAGAATGAAAGGTGTGGAAAGTTAAAAAAAAGTAGAAAAGATTTGAAATGTATAAGAAAGAGTGACAGTGTGTCTCTCTAACCCCTTAGAAAGAAGCGAAATGACTCCAACAGTCAAGAGAATGTGTGCCAAATGAAACAAAAGAAGTGATTAGGGGAAGATGGAACCTACTTAGACCAAACATTTCCTACCCTGAACCAAAAGCCTTCACCATGTCTCCACAAAAGCCCTATATGATCTTGAGTTGAATGTAGCTTACATTAGTGGTGACTCACATAAGGGGCAAGCATATGGTACTTAGAGTCGGACTTGTGATTTTTTCTTGAGAGAGATAAGCAAACTTCCATTGACCTCGTTCTGAGTGCCACTATTATAAAGATGAGGGTTGCTTAGGGAGAGTTGATGATTTGTGAATTTGGGTTCCACAATGACCAAAGTAATAGAAAGAGTTCTTTGATATGTTGAGTCAACTCTTGATGCTCTTGTGTCACACTTAATCCATGGTGTTTCAAAGAGTAAATGTTGTTAATGATTCAATTGTATTGAGGGCAATTGTTAGTCCCAAATTGATGTTAGATAGGTCCAACAAGGAATTGGGGCGTACTCAAGAGATTGACAGCCCCAATTAAAGGGTTAAACCTCCAGAGAGTAATACTTGACTTGAACCTTGATTGTTTGTGCAAATTTGCATACACAATTAGTCTTGAGAAAGTCAATTCGGGCAAAATCACTCTTACCACCGAGAGGTGTAGAGTGGGTAAAATCGTGCAACGGTTATATCATACTCCCCAAACATGTCAATCATGTCTTAGACTCAAGTATCTGTCAATTGACCACCTAGGCGAAAGTCACTACCCTAGTGCCTTGTAAACCATTTGAACAACCTGTTTTAGTTTAACTCTTAGTTTAATCTAATTTCATTTACCATTGTAGTTTGATAAAAGTAGAAGTAAAACAAAAAACCCAAAAATGTATAGAAGTGTAGTTTGGAACACATACGCAACTCTAAACTAGATAGAACCCGACTAACTCTTTGTGAAAATCGATCCCGACCCTAAATTGGGTAAAAGCTCTTCGACCCTCTCTCGCTACTTAATAGTAGTGCAGAGTAGGCCTCGATCACCCACAACTTGATTGTAGAGAAAATCTTCGAATTTCTTCTGTATTATATAAATAAGAAAGAGATTTTGGACGATTAAAGAGAGAAATCGTATATCAACAGCTTTGGAAGAGAAAAGAATCTGCAATTTTGGGAGATACAATGGAAGAGGAGTGAGTAAGCGAGATTTTTGGGTTAGAACGATTATGGTTATCAATGGGTTTCTTACTATGGGTAAGTACAAAGAGATGTGATGATTTTGGGGTTCAGTGGGTTTCTTACGTTGATGATTTTGGGTAAGTACAAAGACAGATATAGTTTTTCTTGGAAAAAGAAAAAGTATCTTAAATGTAGGGGATTATGTGTAATTGATACCCAATATTTAAGGTATGTTTCATTTTCTCCTTTTTATGGTTTTGTATAAAACTAGTAAATATAGGTATATAAAGTAATTAATAAGGGATCTAAATAAAGGTAGTAAATAGGTTTCTATTATAGTATAACTAGGTAAAAATCAAACCTGAGTAGGGGTGTTCGAAACCGATCCGAAACCGAAAACTAAACCGAACCGAAGCTTAATAGCTTACTGGTAACGGCTTAACGGACGGGGAACGGATTAAATTTTTTTATTAACGGCTTATCGGTTTGGGGGCGAATTATTCAATTTTCTTAACGGCTAATCCGTTAACCCGTTAAGAATATATATATATATATAAACCAAGGAGTTTAAACGGGCAACTAACAACATGATGTAATCACAAATCATAATACCGTCAAATTGATATCAATTGTGCGTTCTCATATTTGAAGCAATCATGTTATTGGTCAGCGCTTTATTTTTCAAATAGCAACTCTTTTGAAAGAAAGTGAAATTCAACGGAAGAAAATCTAATGGGTTAAAGCATTTCTTATGGTTTTTCTGAGAATGGTGAAGTGGTCTTATGGTTAAGAATAGAAAACATTGATATTGCAACCATTTTGGGTTTTCGAATGGGGGTGGGTGTGGAGGTTGAACTCTCTTCCTGCACTTCTCTATTATCCCTGATATTACGAATAGAAAGCTACAGAGTTTGATTCCCAAGATGGTCAGTGATGTCCCATATAACTTATAATTCTTGATCTTTGAGCGAAAAAGTTAACTAAAGGAAACCACATCTTCACCGTAGATCAAACCAGCCATGCTATAATCTGAACCTTATTTGCAGAAGCCAACATATAGTGATACAAAAATTATGGAGATGAACAAGTATTTGCCATGTCGGAAATTCTTGCTGGTTAGCAATATCCTTTTAAATCAAATTTTCAGTTAACAAAAATAATCACTGGCATGGCAATGTCTGAGGCTCGTGAATGTATGAATGATATATATAAACAATTAATGCACGCAATATAGATTGAATTAGGCCGATAAACCGCCCGATAAGAGCTAAACCGATACCAATCCGCTCGATATCTTATCGGGTGGCTAGCGAATTAATACATTTAAAATCCGATAACCGATAAGCCAAACCGTTAAGAGTAAATAACCGCCCAATTTACCCGATAAGTAGGCCCTAAACCTGAGGCCCAAAGCCAAGCACATATCTATTATTTATTTTGTTATTTTCTTTTATTTTAACATTATATTTTTATTTTCTATATCTCTGTATATATGGAGACATTATTTGAAATTTCTGAATATAGAAATAGTAACAATTAGCTTTCTGATTCAATAAACATAAAGCCACAAAATTTGACTAGTTAAATTTAATGTTAACATAGGTTGGTCGGAAAAAAAAATTCCAAAGAAGTCTGCCATACATTGAAAATTATTATAATACGTAACACTTCCAATTACACGTGTCAAAATTCGATTGGCTTACTTAAATATATTCTAATTTGTGGACTGATTAAAGGAAGTTAGAGCAGAGAATTTTATCTTATGTCTCCTTCTGCTTTTGTTCTCTTCCTTTGTTGTTGTTCTTCTTTTGAGGAATAAAAGGAGGGAAAAAAGTAAATAAACAAAAGAACAGAGTTGTCATATGGAGGGAAATATAAGTAATGTGATCAAATATTGGATTGAAGGAGAAATTGAAACTTTTATTAAGGTATGGTTATCAATTTATGCATCACTATGTTACTGTTATTTAGTTACTAAAATTATTCCAAAAGGTTTATTTAGGCTCTTATCTTTTCTCCCTATGATTTGTATTTTCCTATATCTCCCTCTCAAAATTAACTCTGTTCATCTCTGTGGTAACACTGCTTTTTTCATTTCTTGGCTTTGTAATTTTAAGCTTCTTCTCCTTGCTTTTGACCAAGGTCCACTTTTTGATTCTTCACTTTCTATCACTAAATTTCTAATCCTTGCTTGCCTCCCCATCAAGATTCAGCAAAAATCCCAAGAAAAAACTGAATTTTATGTGCAAAATGGGGTTAATAGAGGTAAACTTCATCAAAATGGCCATTTTCGTAAAACCCCATCAACAAAGTCAGCTGAAAAAGTTTCTGGTGTACAAACAAGAAAGGATTTTGGCAAAAATGACCATTTTCAAGAAACCCCATCAACAAAGTCAGCTGAAAAAATTTCTGGTATACAAACAAGAAAGGGTTTTCACAAAAATGGGCATTTTCAAGAAACCCCATCAACAAATTCAGCTGAAAAAATTTCTAGTGTACAAACAAGAAAGGATTTTGACAAAAATGGCCATTTTCAAGAAACACCAGCTCTCAACTCAGCTGCTAAAAGTGAAACTAACCCTTTTCAAGATGATCATTTTCATGAAACCCCGTCTCAAAAATCAGCTGAAAAATGTATTGGTGTTCAAAATGGGAAGTATAGTCATCAAAATGGCCATTTGCAAAAAAAGCCATTTCCGTCTTCTGGAAGATCCAAGTCAGTTCTGAATTATGGCATAAAGGCACTTCTTTTTGCCTTAATTATTATAGTGTATGACTACAGTGACTACATACATCCCTATATCATTTTGGTTATTTATTGCTTCCACATATACCTTTGCTTAGAAATCATTCTAGCCATTGTTTCGGGCTTGGCCCGTGGGCTTCTCGGGCTTGAGCTCGAACCACAGTTCAATGAACCATATTTATCTACCTCACTACAAGATTTTTGGGGCCGGCGTTGGAATCTCATTGTCACTAATATCCTTCGCCCCACGGTATACAATCCAACTTTAAGCCTCTCTACAAACATTTTGGGCCGGAAGTGGGCCCCACTTCCCGCCGTGATGACAACGTTCGTTGTATCGGGCCTAATGCACGAGCTGATATTTTACTATTTGGGCCGGGTTAGGCCCACTTGGGAAATCACCTGGTTCTTTTTGCTACATGGAATGTGTTTAAACATTGAGATTTGTGTTAAGAAGGTGATTAGTGACAGGTTTAAGCTGCCAAAGATTATTGGGACGATCTGGACCGTTGGATTTGTTATGATCACGGGTTTCTGGCTGTTCTTTCCTCAGTTGTTAAGGTGTAATTCTGATGTTCGAGCATTTAAGGAGTACGAAGCTATTGGTGCATTTTTTAAGGATGTTACAAAGGCTGTGAATTTAACATTTTTGAGATAATCCCTCAACCAGGGGCGGATTTAGGGGGCGCAAGGGTGTTCGCCGAAAAATTATATTGTATATATAAGGCAAAATCTGTTTTTTATTTCTATATATTAAGTTTTTTGAACACCTATAACACAATCCAAAATTGTAGTTTAGTGATCAAGGGGTTCAAAATTTATATAAGGTCATGAGTTCAATTCCCACTAGCTATAATTTTTTTTTGAACCCCCTTCGTGGAGATTCTGCCTCCGCCACTGCCCTCAACACAAATTCACTTACATTTCATGTATTGTGTTATGTCAAAAGTAAACTAGAAAGAGGAAAGCATAATGTCCCTTAAATGATGTTTACTTTGGAAGAATCCTGGGTATACAAAAATCCTTGGTAGGGAGCGCTTCCCCCGAATAAGGCCCTATGTGGCGCGAATCCGGATATAGTCGGGCTCCAATGCGGATATTAGACACTAGGTGAGAAACCAAAAAAAAAAAAAATTGTATCTTTCGTAGTTTCATTCCTTATTGTATTTGCCAATATTGAATTGTATATTACCTTTACCTCAAAAATTAAAATATCGAATTTTGGATGAACTTTCAAATATATCTTTTGAAGTTGTGGTGAGAAGATGTATTTGAAAGAGACCCTTCACCCACGCACAAAAGCAATATAATTACTTTAATATTCTATTTTTGTAATATAAAAAAATACTGCTATCCTGACATATAAAACTGTTTTTTTTTTTTTAAATAATATCCAGTTTAAGCTGGAAAACAAAGAAACACATTTTAATTTGGCCAAATACATACGTGTCTAGTTAAATTGTTGCAATTTATTATTTTGATACCTAGACTAATATTTATTTCCATAGACACTCCAACATCATTAAAATTGTGCCTATTAAATACAAATTAATGACAAAGCACATTATACGAATTTACACTTTTTGGGGGGGCTTGAAATGATGAAAAGGTTGTATTTCCCTTAATGGTGTTGGAGTATCTAATAAAGGAATATCCTAATTTAGGTGTCAAAATGAAAAATATTGTCAACTTTAAGGGATCGTGTATGTATTTGCTTGTTAATTTATTACTTTCTTCGGTTCAAAATAAGTGATTTTTAGTTGTTTTCACACACATTAAGAAATTCACCTTTTAGCATTAATTAACAATAAACTTGATCAAATTAACCTTTATTATCTCTTCACATACACACTCCTAACATATACTCCAACATTAATTACTCCAAGGGCAATGCAGGAAAAAAATAAAAAAATCACTTATTTTGGACCACAAGAAAAAAGCAAATAAGACAAGACGCCTACTACAAGATATTATAATACACACTAAGATTGTACAAAATTTTGTATTATCAATGTATACAAATTATATTGATAGAAGATTATTTGAATTGTTAGTGTAAAAATACTAGATCTGCTTTATATATACCAGATCTCCTTGATCATGTGCCATATATCTGTCCTAATTATTAAATATATCTCAGATGAAGACTAATCTAATTATGTGAACCCTCCCCAACCCCACTTCAAGATGTCCCCTAGGTCAATCATCATTACATGTATTTTTATTCTTCTATCAGAAATAATACAGGGGATTTTAAGGACCCGTTTGTCCATAAAAAAATATGTTTGTCCATGAAATTTTGCAAGTTTTTTGAAAATTTTTCGAAAATGAGTTTTTCAAAAATCAAAAAGTGTTTTTGACCACTTTTTTCAAATAATTTTTTTTCCCACTAACAAAAATACAATATTTTTTCAAGTGAAATGTATGTTCAAAAATAAATTCAAATTTCAAATCCATTTTTCAACTTAGCTCCAAATATTTTTTTTTTAAATACAATTTTTATGTCCAAACGCCTACTTAAATCCAGCCATCTTCCCAAAATAAGAAGAAACAGAAGAGAAATGGAAGGGGAGATCCACAATTTCATGGTGATATGGGCTATTGTTTTAACATCTTTATGTTACTCTCACACAATTGCCAAATTCTTTCCCAAAGGCAAATCAAGATTTCTTGCTATAATTCCCATTGTTTGTCTATTTTTCACTCTTCCTCTCTATCTTACCTCTATTAATCTTGGTTCTACTACTTCATTTTTCATTGCATGGTTAGCCAATTTCAAGCTTCTTCTTTTTGCTTTTGGTAAAGGTCCTTTGTCATCAACTCCACCTTTGCCACTTTCAACATTCATTCCTTTGGCTTGTTTGCCTATTAAATTTCAATCATCATCAACTAAAACCATCCAAAAGAACACAAAATCAAGTTTAAATCTTGTTACCAAAATTGCACTTCTAGCCATTTTGATTAAGGTGTATAACTATAAAGACCATTTGCATCCAAAAATCATTCTCTTCTTCTATTGCCTACACATTTACTTCGTGCTAGAGATCATGTTGACCACGGTTAGCACCATGGTTCGAGTCGTGAGTCGAGTTGAGCTCGAGCCACCCTTTGATGAGCCTTACAAGACTAGCTCACTTCAAGATTTCTGGGGTAAGAGGTGGAACCTCATGGTAACCAATATACTTCGTCCGGCCGTTTACGATCCTGTCCGGTTTATAATGTCAGATCGGATCCCGAGGAAGTGGGCCCCAATTCCTGCCAAGTGGGCCCCACTTCCTGCCGTGCTCGCGACGTTTTTCGTGTCCGGGCTAATGCATGAGCTGATTTTTTACTACATATCAAGACTAAATCCTAGTTGGGAAGTCACATGCTTCTTTATCATTCATGGAGTGGCTTTAACTCTTGAAATTATGATCAAGAAATTGTTGAATGGCAAATTTTTGGTTCCTAGGATTATCTCAGGCCCATTAGCATTGGGATTTATAATTTTGACCAGCTTTTGGTTGTTCTTTCCACCTTTATTAAGGGGTAAACCAGATGTTAAAGGATGTACTGAATCTCTTGCTTTCTTAGAATTTATTAGGTATGGTAAATTAGTTAATCCTTCCAATATCACATGTCCATTCTTGTAAGATTAGGTTAGTTTGGTCATTTAGTGATAAATTGTTTATACTAAGTGGGTGTTTGGACATAAGAATTGTAAAATTTCAAAAAAAAAAAAAAGTGAAAAAAATTGTCAGTGAAGATGGTATTTGAAAAATATAGTTGTTTTTGGACATAAATACAATTTTGGGCTGTTTTTGAAGTTTTGTGAGTGATTTGAAGTGAAAGATCTGAACAATTTAGAGTTTTCCAAATTTTCAAAACTTCCGAAATTCATCTTTAAGTGAAAATGGAAAATTTCATGGCCAAACACTGATTTTGGAAAAAATAAAATTAAAAATTAAAAAAATGAAAAATTGTGTTTGGCCAAATGGCTCCTAAATGTCTGTCAACATCATGGGAAAGAGTAGCGTGTAACTTAAATAATTTATAATTAAAAGAAAAAGAAAAACGAAAAAAAAAAGTCTCTTAACCTTGGCTTACTTTAGAAGAATAATGCGAATTTGACTTTGACGGGGTCAAAATCAAGAGCATAAGATGTGCGTTATAATATATTTTCCATGTGTCATTATTTGAATAAATTATTTAAAATACATAATATATGAACATTCTCCTTTTATAATAAATGTATTATTGTCACTATAGGTTGGTGTCAATTAGTCTTCTCTTTTTTGTATTATCCCTGGATGATGTATTAAATCCTATAAATGCAAATAATTAAACATATTTGAATTTTGAAGGAATATTTATTTGATCATAGTTTTAAATGTGTTATATGTGTTATGAATTCATAAGCGGTCATAGTTAAGACTTATTGTTATACTGTTACTTTTCAAGAACGACATATGACAAGACGGACGAGATCCATTTACATTTAATCGAAGACTTACGGTCAATTATTTGCAATGTGGAGAGAGGTAAATCTAGAATTTTAAAGCAATTTAATAAAATGTTGTAACAAGTTATTAATCTTATCTTGGAGTTACTTATGGTTGAATTTTAAATATTTGATTTAAGAAATCAGATCTCCTTGATCATAAGTTATCATGTCCGTATACATTGTATGTTAGCTTTTGACAAAGACAAAATTAGTGGGCGTTTGCAAAAAAAAAAAAAAAAAGTGAAATTTTTTTCGGTATTTGAGAATTTGAGTTGTATTTGGACATGAATATAATTTTGAGTTGTTTTTTAATTTTAGTGAGTGATCTAAGTGAAAATTTTGAAAAATAGTTTTTTGGAGTTTTTCAAGTTTTCGAAAAATTCCAAAATTCATCTTCAAGTGGCCAAACACAGATTTCGAGAAAAAAAATGAAATTCTTAAAAAAAAATGAAAAAAATCTTATGTCCAAACGGGCTCTTAGTTTTATCACGAAAGTGATCTTAAAATTCAATGACAGTAGTAGTACAAGACACATAGATGTTTGAACAGTAGGAAATTTCACATGGCATACAAATTAATTATATCATAACTCACAGGGGCGGATTTAGGGGGGCGCAAGAGGTTCACCTGAACCCCCTTCGCCGAAAAAATACACTGTATATATAAGGCAAAATTTATTTTTTACCTCTATATATTAAGTTTTGAACCCCCTTAACACAATCCAAAAGTGTAGTTTAGTGGTCAAGGGGGTTCAAAATCTACATAAGGTCATGAGTTTAATTCCCACTAGATACAATTTTTTTTTTGAACCCCCTTCGTGGAGATCCTGCCTCCGCCACCGATAACTCATTCAACCTTGGTATTAAAGGAGAAGAACAATTGTACATGTGAAAATTAGCTAGACAAGGTCCATTGTGAATAAAAATCTGATAAATTAACTTGAATAGTCATCCGTTCAAACAACAACAACAATAACGACCCAGTAAAATATCACAAGTAGGGACTGGGGAGAGTAGTATGTACGCAGACCTTACCCCTACCCCGAGGGAATAGCCAGGATGTTTCTGATAGACTCTCGGCTCAAAAAAAACGAGAAGAGACAAATTTATATATACATTATTTGTGTATAATGTACATCTATTAGCTAGGGGCTGTAAATATTATTGGTCGAGCGGTCAAATATGTAAAAAAAAATTCAAGATCTTACAAGAGTGGACATGTGATATTAGTTGGACTAACTAGTTTGCCATGCTTGAGGAATTCTAAGAAAGCTAGAGATTCAGTACATGCTTTAAGCTCTGTTTCACCCCTCAAAAATGGTGGAAAGAACAACCAAAAGCTGGTGAAAATTATAAAAGCTAGTGCTAATGGTCCTGAGATAATTCTAGGAATCCAAATTCTGCCATTCAACACTTTCTTGATCACAATTTCAAGAGCCAAAGCCAATCCATGAATGAGAAAGAAGATCATGACTTCACCACTAGGCTTCAATCTTCCAATGTAGTAGAAAATCACTTCATGCATTAGCCCCGAGACGAAGAACGTCGCGAGAACAGCAGGAAGTGGGGCCCACTTCCTCGGGATCCGGTCTAACATTATAGACCGTACAGGATCGTAAACGGTCGGACGAAGTATATTGGTTACCATGAGGTTCCACCTCTTACCCCAGAAATCTTGAAGTGAGCTAGCCAAGTAAGGCTCATCAAAGGGTGGCTCGAGCTCGACTCGAGTCACGACACGAACCATGGTACTAACCATGGTCAATATGATCTCTAGCATGAAGTAAATGTGTAGGCAATAGAGGAAAAGAATGATTTTAGGATGCAAATAGTCTTTATAGCTATACACCCTTATCAAAATGGCTAAAAGTGCAAACTTAGTTACATGATTCAAAGTTGACCTTGTTCTCTTCTTGGTGGTTTCAACATCACTAGTTGAATACTTTTGAAACTTTATAGGCAAACAAGCCAAGGGAATGAATGTTGAAAGTGGCAAAGGTGGGGTTGATGACAAAGGACCTTGACCAAAAGCAAAAAGAAGAAGCTTGAAATTGGCTAGCCATGCAATGAAGAAAGAAGTAGTGCCACCAAGATTAATGGAAGTGAGATAAAGAGGAAGAATGAAAAATAGACAAACAATGGGAATTATAGCAAGAAATCTTGATTTGCCTTTGGGAAAGAATTTGACAATGGTGTGAGAATAACATAAACTTGCTAAAACAATAGCCCATACTATTATGAAATTGTAGATCTCTCCTTCCATTTCTCTTCTTCTTCTTCTTGGAAAATGTATTGAAAGAAAGAGATGGTTTTTGTTATTTTTTGATAGAAAAAAAACATATATTATATCATGGTTGACTTAGGGAACATGTGAAGTGGGGTTGGGGAGAGATGGCATATTTCACATAAAATAATTAAGTAGTTGTCATCTAAGATACGTTTACTAATTAGGAAATATATTCTGCACATGATGATCCACGTAATCTGATTTTTTGGAAAGAGTTTTAATTGCTCTTTATACTGTCATTGTAATCTTGAGGGATAAGTACTCATTCTTTCTTAACCAGAGGTCTCGGGTTCGAGTCTCTAGGTATGGAGTCGTCTTTGTTAGGGAGTGTTTTACCCCAATTTGAAATTTTCCGGCGCGAATCTTTATTTAATCGGATCCTAATGTGGATACCGAAACCGGATGAAAAACCAACAACAAAAAAATTTAATAACATAGTCTATAGGTAATAGTAATTAGTACGTGTAGACCATTTGAGAAATTAACTCTTTATTGTTCTTTTTCTATGTAAACAATAAAGGATCCAAGTTATCCAAATTATAGCCTGTTTGATCAAGCTTTTTTGGGGTCAAAACGCTTTTTTTTTTAGTCAAAAGTATATTTTTTTCAAAAATTGAGGTGTTTGGCCAAGCTTTTGGAAGGAAAAAAAGAACTTTTGAAGAGAAGCAGAAAAAAATAGTTTCTCTCTAAAAGTACTTTTTTGAAAATCACTTTTGAAAAAAATGCACTTAGAAGCAGTTTTAAAAACTTGGCCGAACACTAATTGTTATTCATAAGTGTTTTTCAAATTAATTAGTCAAACACAAACTGCTTCTAACCAAAAGTACTTTTGAGAAAAGAACTCTTGAGAAAAAACACTTATCAAAATAAGTTAATTTTTGCAGCTTGGCCATACAGGCTATAACGATATATAATTTTTTTCACTATCACTGTTGTATACACTGAAATTTCAACAGATCAAGATAAATCCTAAATTCAAGACAACTCGTGAAATATTAGGAGTCTATTAGGGTTACTTGGAGGCTACTCCACCCAAAATCCTAATTCATGACTATAAATAAGGTTACATATGTCCTTCAAAGAGGATCTCATCAAATTCCATAAACTCTCGGAATATGCACAAAGAGATCACATATGAGATCTCCGAAATTCCATGAAACTCTTGGAATATATTAGGAGATCAAAGACATGTCAAATATGTCTTGCTTAAAGTCCTACATTCGAGAAATACGACACCAAGGCCCTCGAATCACGTAGTATAAATCGGAGGGAAGAATCAAGGGATAAATAGAGTTGCAACCTACAATGTTTATCAATAAAATAATTTTTTTTCTTTATAGTTGTTTGTGATTGCAGTTTTATTTTTATCTGCATAAATTTGTTGCAACAAGTATACTTTAATATGTTATAGTTAATCAATTATCATTTTATGAAGTTACTACTTGATGTTTATCATAAAAGTTAACCTGTAATTACGTTTCAAGTAATTTGGTCGTGTAAATATAATAATTCTTTTTACACAACAAAAAAAAACAGAGGAAAACGGCAAAATAAATATAAAAATCTTTATAGAATCAATTTTTTTTATTCAAATTATATATGGTGACAAGAGATCATTTCTTTGCCACACTAGCTACCCAATTGAAATATTGAACTCATTTATGAAGCATTATTCATTGATAGTGCAGGACAAAGTCGTCAACATTTAAGACTATAACAAGATGATGAGTCACTATTGAACAACCCAAGACATGGCCTTACTATAATTGTTTGGAGCAATAAATGGAAATTAATGCTGTTTTAAAAGAGCAATTCCAGAGTGTAGGTCTATAGAGACGGAGCCGGAATTTGAAGATACTGGGTTCGGGGTTCTAGCCTTTTATGTTATTGGGTTCTAAAATAAGAATTTGTACTTATTCAATAGATTTCTTAAGACAAATATACATTTTGCATTAAAGCTACTAGGTTCAGCCGAATCCGTTACTGAAGCTCTAGCTCCGTCCCTAATTGGCTAATAGGAGAAAAAGGACATGCAGATGCACAAAATATTACGCATTTACACAGGGTTTGAAAAAAGGCAATATCCGTAAGAATGTAATATAAGAAACCTATCCTAATAAACATTAACATTGGTCTAATAGTAGTATTTAGGATAACTCCCTAGAGTGCCAAATAGCTATTTTTGTCCCGTTTAAGCTGAAGAATAAAAATGACGGATTTGTGTCAAGTATGTGATCACAGCCGGTATCGCATTTCTTTTTTCTTGGGGGGGCCTTACAGTGTGAACTGATTTTTCGAAAATTTTACGCCAATAATATTGTCTCAATTCTCAAGTTGGGGTGAGCTATACGAATCCTCACCGATTATATCATTTCATTTAAGCTCATCAAAA
Source organism: Nicotiana tabacum (assembly GCF_000715075.1). Lineage (NCBI taxonomy): Eukaryota > Viridiplantae > Streptophyta > Magnoliopsida > Solanales > Solanaceae > Nicotiana > Nicotiana tabacum. The sequence continues at coordinate 133,951,155 of NC_134092.1, read as the reverse complement.
CCGATATTGTACAAAATAAGAACGTAAATTGTAAAATTTTCTCTATATTTTCTATTAGCATATAACTCCTTCAAAAATGTTGCTTTGTAATAATTGTATTTGCATGTCTAGCTTTAAAAGTTTGTGTATTTTTACATAAACACATGTCGTATTACACCGTTGAAATTACAGAAGCTCTAATCCCCTATTTAAGGATCCTTCCATTTTTTATAACAACAAATAGAGGAGATTATATGTCAAAAGTAGATATTATCTTTGCCAAATCAAATATTAATTCATATTACTCCTGACAATAGGGTAAAATTGGTTCATATTAAATGTTCGTATAATAGAGTGACACGTGAAATCAGAGACAGATGGAAAGCAAGACGGGTGGAAATCAAGCCCGGAGACAACAATCTTGGTTGTCCCGGAAGAAATGTTGCTCATACAGACAAATAAATACCGGTCATCCAGTGACATTCAATGGGGAATATTTTATAACATTAAGCACATAGGCCGTTACAAAGAATATGGCATTCATAGATTGTTGTTACATATTTTTCAATGGCTCCCATAATTGTCATTTAAGAGGGGCTTGATCCTAAGACCTTGTTTCCTAGATGCAAATATAAATAATGAGTTCAACAGCCATTGTAAGGAGACGAATTTTCTGACAAACTTATGCTATATACTGCTCAAAGCTCAATAACACTTTATCTTCTTGCTTATAAATCTGTCTCTGGAAGCTCTGCTCCCGGAACCAAGATCTCTGCTGTCTCATTTCGATTCAACGTTAAGTCTTATATTCTTATTTAATTTATTTATCATTTTGGTATCAAATCGATTCGCTTGTCTATAAACCGCATATAAATTCAACTGACCATTTTACGGGTAAACACCTATGATGTTGTACACAGTTCAGTGTGTTATATTAATTATGCATATATTGCTCTAACACAATGAATTTAGTAAGACATTATCAATTGATAAATAGCATTATTATCTTAATACAAGGCTAAACTATGAGTTGGACTGCTCTTATAAGAAGACCTCTTCACCTCTTGCAGTTGTTTTTTCTCCTTTTTTTTTTTTGGCTTTATGCATCCTGCATCTGAATTACTATTCCAGATTCGCGCCGTATAAGGTGTATAGCCCATTAAAGGGAGAAGCGCTCCCTACCACATGTCATGTACTTCTGTCGTGGAGAACATTAAGTGCCAAATGATGTACAGAATTGATGACACATGACTTGTGATGTTACAGAAAAAAATCACTTATTATTTCAATTGAAATGGAATTAACCACTTACATGCTTTTGCTATTGTAATATGTATCCAACAACAACAACAATCCAGTAAAATCCCACTAGTGGGGTCTGGGGAAGGTAGTGTGTACGCAGACCTTATCTCCTACCTCGAGGGGTAGAAAGGTTGTTTCCGGAAGACTCTCGGCTCAAGAAAACGAGAAGAGACAATATATCAGTTCCATCAACAGAAACCAAAGGAATAATAACAGCAACATAAAAGCCAGAAAATAGACGAAAACAATAGCAATAACCAGTAAATAGACCCGGCACTATAAAACAAAAGAGTAGGGAGAACTATTGTAATATGTACAAACGAGATAAAATATACATCAACAGAAACCTGAGTTTATGTACCTGATAAAATGAGCTGATTGTTGCACTCCTCCAGCTAACACTTGCTCAGAGTTGCTTCTTTTACATACCATTGATCAATGTCAGAAAAAATCAATCAAGACTGGCTATTTCTAGAGGTAACTTTCATCGTTCGTTTATCCGTCTCCCCAAGGAAGATGAATCAACTATCAAGATGCATTAGCTAAACAATGATCTTTTCGATTGAGTTTTCTATGTGAGACGCCTTGAGAAGATGTATTGAGTAGCCTGCAAGATTGCTGTACTATCAGTTTATACGTAGAGGGATGCTTCCACGCTATAAACGAGAACTTGTCACCATATCGCTCCATTCCTTCCACCAACAACTGCCAAACTAAGGCGCCTGCACCAGCTTTCCTCTTCTTTGCTGACTCATAAATCTTGTCATAAACTATTTTCAGATAAATATTTCTGTCATGTAATCCTTCCTTTTGCGTACTTGAGGGAAACCCGACTTCTGTGAAGAGAACTGGCTTTTTAAGGATCTTTTCAGCTTCACTAATGTGAGAATCAACCCAATGAGATAGAAACTCTACTTTCGCGTCTGAATTTATACCTTGAATCCTGCAACACAACATGGTTTAACAGAATCAATAAGGAAATAGTGATAAACACATAAGTATTTCTGTTTACACTGCATGAGAATATGAGACAATGTATCTGGTTCAGAACAAATTTATTCTGCTTGACTAACCAACTATGGGGGTAAGCATGAACAGAAGTAAAATCGATGTTGTCAATAGCCGAGTTCTCAATGAAGTCCACTCCAAGTGATGCAGCCCATTTCCCGGGGTTCACTCCAAAGCTTCCAGTTTTTTCCACACCATAGAAGCCCTCGAGTCCAATAGTCACAAGATGCTTCTGATCCAGATTTTTGACAAATCCAGCCATCTCAACGATCCATGCCTGTTCACGAAATCACTGTTCAAGCTAAATATAAGAAGGTACTAGATGCATCATGATGAGTGAATCTATGCCAGATGCTTTATTTTCCTGAATAAGGAAAACCAATTTACTACACAAGATTGTTCCACCTAAGGTAAGAGCATGCTAGTCGCTCTGGCTTCAATATTCCATTTTTCCTGTGTCATTGAGAGGCCAAATCTCACTAACAAGCAGTATAATCCAAAAAAAGTTCACCTGGAGAGCAGCAGCTGATGAGCTGGATTCGCAACGAGGCTCATTTATGAGTTCCCACGCAAATATGGCTGGTTCTTCAGAATATTTGACTCCACTTATGGAGTTTTTTCTTGTCACAACAGCCTATCGTGCCCAAAAAGAGTAACGAATTATAATGTGCTCATTTGATCACATTCAAGTATACAGAAAGAAGTCGCTTAACTAAGAAAGACAAGTTAAATTAGGAGGTTAGTTGGAGCACATTGGAGATAAATTTTAGTACAATCTCAGTAGCATACAAGAATATGAATAATTGATAGAACTATCAGAATTTGGACGTGGAAATGCATCAAAAGTTGCTGAAGTTTTCATCGCAAAGTGCTTTTATGACGCCCCCTCCAGAAGAATTTCAACGATCTAGGTATTTTTCCTCAGTAATTAGAATAGGTAAACCAAACAATGACTAGTACGCTATGTCTCCAAAATCATGTCCTCTTTGCTTTGATCAGTACAACTTTACTGGAACAAAGAACAATAGCTACCAACAGTTTCTCAAGGAGAAAACTTAGGATGTAGTAAGAATGGCAGAATGATCTCATTTCTTGGATCGTTACTCTTAGTTGGAAGTAGTAAGAAAAAAGCAATAATATGAAACTTGAGCCTCATACATTTCAGGTTATACATGTACTTCTCCGGATCCTATACTGATATTATGCAGCAATAATTAAAATTTAAACGTGCATCTAAGACATGATATTGGTGCAACTCCTCAGGAGATTCAGAAGATACATGTCAAGTTAGAGCGGATCAAGACTATTGAAGGCCTAAAACAGATCTTAAACTAGTTAGATGCTGCAAACTGTTTATAATACCAATTGGATGCTTGCACATAGTGTCGAACCTTCTAAGTGAACAAAAGATGCTAACAAACGGAGAGTATAAGAAAAGGAAAGAGAGAGCTGGTCGCCAGGAATTAAAAAAAAAAAAAAATGTTTTCCAAGGTATATTGGATTCACATTATTCACTGGAATAATAATGCTCAATTTGAACTTACCTTGACAAAAGACTTGTAGTACGCTTTGACCGTTGGGTTGGTAAAGAATGCATCACCTGATGAAGACACATTGGTACCAGCTTCTTGCGCCCACCTCACATATTGAGCAGTGCCACCATAAGCATTTAAATTGTTTACAAGACTGAGGATTAATCTGATGTTATGCTTCCTTGCCTCAACAATAACATAATCCAATCCCTGAAGTTGATAGGATAATTAGACTATATCAAAGTGAGAAAAACGGGTGGCGATTTCCAGTACTAGGATTGGACTTGTAAATATGGCCTAAAACTGCATCACTAAGAAAGGCCAAGCACAATAATTTGTAATAGTCCCACTAAGACGAACAGAATTCTATGGATATTTGCTTGCAGATACAGTGGCAAGATAATCGTTAGAAATTGCAAATGCCGAACTATATTGTTTGCTTTTTCTAGTGGTGCTCTACTAGTCTGTTGTAGAGTTGTCAATATGTGCCGGGTCGGGCTAGTCCAACCCAGCCCACGTAGGCTTTAGCAATTGACGGGCTGGGCTGGGCTAGCCCACCATTTTGATGGGCCTTATAATGGTCAGCCCACCCCAGCCCTATGTGGGCCACGGGCCCCACGGGCCGGCCCATCATTTTTAAAAATATAATTTTATATTTTATCTTTAAGTTCTGACCTAAAAAAAGATAATTATTTAAAAGTTAAAAAATATCTTATTGGAAAAAATACGCAAAACTTAATAACTTTTTATATTGTTCCAATATATCACAATAAATACTAAAAAAGTAAAAGACATGACTATATTTCATTTAGTAAAAGTCAAAACTTAAAACAAATTATTCAAGAGAACGTTCATGATGCTTATGAAATATCCAACACACCATCTTCATCAAACACATTTGAATCCGCTTGTGACAAGTTGTCTTAACATCTTCACTTTCATCTACAATTCATATGCAATATTAATTAGTTAAATATTAAAAAAAATTAAATTTTAAAAATTAATAATATTTAAATTCACATAAAAAATATTACCAGTTTGAGTTCGGGAAAACCTGTGCAGCCAATTTCAAGTAGTAACAAGTGTTTGAACATTTTCATAATAAATGCAACTTCTGTACTTTGTAAGAACACGCCACCAATGTTGATTCCGATGGTACAATGGTAATAAGAATGCTAAGTACATCACGTACCATCATTGAAAGATCGGGATATTTTCTAGAATGGTCCTTCCAATACATGACAACATCATATCTTGAAACTTCTCAAGATCAAGTTTTCCTCTTAGTAAAGATCCAATTCTGACTTTCCATCTCTAAAGGCAGTATACTTTTATTTTTTATATATTTTAAATAAATATTTTATTAGGCCCACGGGTCAGGCTGGCTCAGCCTCAGTCAAGCCTCACGGGCCACGGGCTTACTCTGGCCGGGCTTAAAAACCTCGTTTTTAAACGGGCTCCAAAAATTCTAGCCCAGCGCTACTAAATCACGAGCTGGGGTGGCCCAATGGGCCAAGCCCATATTGACGGCTCTAGTCTGTTGTTTCTGTTGCTACTTTTTGCAGCGTTCTTATGGCATTGGATTTTTTAACAAAGATTGAATATAATGGATTAAGATTGAATATAATGGATTTTGAACAAATACTAAGTAAATTTGTATCTTCTTCCATCTATAACACAATCCACTATCAGCACAAAGCTAAGTTGCATGGATCTGCATAATAGCAGTTGGTACTCGGTACTCATGAATGCTGATATCCAAGTACATTTTGCATTACTACTATCATTGCAGAATAATATGTGCTAGCTATTTGTATTGCTAGATGTAGTAATAGAAACTATTGGAAGTGATTCCAGTAGGCTTTAGCTGACGTTTCAGTATGTTAAACACCAAAAAGTTGAGTCCTCTCAGTGTACTCTTGCATAAAACCCTTTCGGTTTAAGTTATGATTTCATAGTACATCAATGGTATGACCTAAAGCTAGTCTGTCCATAGTAAAGCTTTGCTAAGTTTTGAATGTTTAACTGAATATCCAAACCCAGTGAGAACAAGGTACTATAAGTTGGTTGATTCTTCATTTTTTTAAATCGGAAATGTTCGGGACAGTTTGCTGACATCTCGAGTATTTTATGGGTACCTAAAAACTAGTAAACGCGTTACTCAGTCCACCAAGGTTGAGGTAGACTGGAAGAAATTACATATTTTTCTTTTTTCAATTCCCTGGTCACCCATGATTTTCGTCCCACCTCATTGACTGCTAGACCGCACCTTGGTTACTTATCGATTACTCACTTACGATACAACTGAAGGTAGAAATACTACCAAATATTGCAGCATAGCATTTAAATGCAGGGTAAGGCTGCATACAATAGACTCTTGTGGTCCGGCCCTTCCCCGGATCTCGCGCATAGCGGGAGCTTAATCCATCGAGCTACCCGGTTATTGCAGTATAGCATTTAACATATGCCTACCTTATATAAAGACTCGGGCCTTACCTTATAATTGCTATAAAAATAAACAAAAGCCAAATACAACCTAACATAAAGTAAAAAACATAATTCAAATAAAAACCAAGAAAAATTAGCAATTTAGAAATAGAAGTGAAGAACCTTAAAGACTCTTTCATTAAAGACACCAGGTAGTAGCTGAAGATCATTGGGCCCACCACCATCACTAAAAGCCCAAGTCCTACAAACATTCAACCCCATTTCAGCACCTCTTCTCAACATCTCAGAGACTCTATACCTTGAAGATTCCCACACACTTTCTTCCATTAACCAATAAGAATTCCACCCATTAATATACAATTCTTGAAATGTTAAAGAATGAGTCTTTGGGTCCTCATTCTTGATCACAAATTGAGTTTTATTAACTCCAACAAAACCCATCTTTGGTTGCCTTAGAAAGATTTGTGGGAAGGAAAAATTAAGGTTGTCACTGAAGCTGAAGTATAAAAGAGAAAGAATGGTGAAAATGCCTAATGCTGGATATAGTTTTTTGTCCCTCCATTGTGTGTCCATTTGGGAAAGTAAGTTGGTTTAGTTGTTCAGTGTTAGTTATAGGGGCTTTATTATTTTAAGCCCCCACCGTCTCAAATAAGGAGTAAACTTTTTTTTCCCAAAAAATGAGGAGTAGGTGGCTTTTTTTTTATTTTAATTTCTCACGCGGTGTTCGATACCTGTGTAAGACTCATTGAAGAAGAAAACATTTCCGAACAAGATTTTTCTTTCTTTTTAGGATTCAAACACGAGATTTCTGATTACGGATGGAGAAAACTTATTCATCACACCCAAGGGCGGAGCTAGAGTACTGGTAGGAGCGGGTTCGGCCGAATCCAGTATCTTTATTTTGAACCTTGTATTTATCTTAAAAAATCTATTGAACATGTATAAATTATTAATTTAAAATCCACTAACTGAATTCCGAACTCGTAAGCTTGAAATTCTGACTATACCTTTGATCGCACCATAATATTTTGTAATAAGTAGCTTTGTTATTACTCCTATGAGTGCAAATACTATTGTTTATAGTTAAGTCTGAGGAGACAAGATCTCTAAATCTCACCTTCTTAAAAATGAATAAATATCCCTTTTGATGACTCCATAGAGTTTGGAGTAAATGCTGAGATTTCTCAAACGGCTGCCCCTTTAATGTAGTTTTCTTTAATAGGGGTCTTGCTTTCAATTTTACTTTTTCGATCTTTATATCGCATAATACAGATCACGTATTTGTATTCGGTATCAACTAACTCATATCTATTCTATCACCACTGCTACGTGTCTGCTCGAAAGACGTACACTTGTAAATTCTAAATTTTACCCAATACAAATATTCTAACCTCTACCACCGTAATAGAAACTTGGCAGTTTATACACTGCTACAATAAATCCAAGCTTAAAAGGTATATATATATATATAATATATCAATTTGGTATGCGAAGGGGATAATATAATTTGCCCCCTGTTTTTGTTTTTCTCTCTTTTCTTTGTCCCTATTATTTGTTTCTTAATCTTATGTAAGGAGGTTTGGCAACTTTCCACAGGAAAAGGAGATGAACACAAATGCTAAAATAGAGAAGGTTCCAAAATTTATGGACGAGGATGAAACGTATGGTTTAGTGTCTTTTTCTGTCTTAGTTTGAGGTTGTTTTTGTCTCAATCTTATTTTCTGTTTAGTGGCTTTTGTTTCCTATTTCCAACTTAAGACAAAGGGGCTTCATATTTTGATATGGGCAGTGTTCAATGGGCTTCATTGTTTGACATTTGTATGGGATTTGTATTCAAATTCTTAGAGCTCAGACCTAATGACTTAATTTGCGGGGAAAGGCACGGTTAGCCACTAATAACATATGTATTTACTTTTAAGCCACTGTTTAAAATATTTTTAGTCTTTAGCCACTGCTTTAGTAAACTTTAACTGCCCGAAGGAAAATACCCTTCTGCTCATGTCCTTAACTTTTGAACTTAACTTCAGGACTACATGTCCTTAACTTTTGAACTTATAACTCTAAGTTTAGGACCTCAGGACTACATGTCCTTAACTTTTGAACTTGTAACTGTAAGTTCAAGACCAAGTGTCCTTAACTTTTGAGCTTGTTAGTCTAAGTTCAGGACATATTGTCCTTAACTTTTGGGCTTCTTAGCCTAAGTTTAGGACATATTGTCCTTAACTTTTGAGCTTGTTAGTCTAAGTTCAGGACCTATTGTCCTTAACTTTTGAACTTGTAACAGTAAGTTCATGACCTATTGTCCTTAACTTTTGGGCTTCTTAGCCTAAGTTCAGGACCTATTGTCCTTAACTTTTGAGCTTGTTAGTCTAAGTTTAGGACTTCAGGACCTATTGTCCTTAACTTTTGAACTTGTAACTGTAAATTCCGGACCTGTTGTCCTTAACTTTTGAACTTGTTAGTCTAAGTTCATGACCTATTGTCCTCAACTTTTGAACTTGTAACTGTAAGTTCCGGACCTATTGTCCTTAACTTTTGAGCTTGTTAGTCTAAGTTCAGAACCAAGTGTCCTTAACTTTTGAACTTGCAATTCTAAGTTCAGGACCAAGTGTCCTTGACTTTTGAACTTGGAACTCAAAGTTCAGGACCAAGTATCCTTAACTTTTGAACTTCTAACTGTAAATTCAGGATCCATAACGTAGCAGAAAACCAAACGTTATTTATATCTTTTCACAAATAAAAATAATAATAATTGCAATTTACATATAAGATTGATGTCAAATTACACAACAGAAAGCTAATAACAAAAAGAAACAACTTTATTTTTGAATTTTTTTTGATTTTTTTTTTTTTTTTTGAAAATTTAGATCTCTCAGTTTTCCAATCAAAATTCAATTCCATAAAATGGTAAAGGGTCCCATCAACTAAATGGAAACAGTACAGTCAAAACCACGACATATAACAAATAATAACTATCAGATTAATTAAAACATGAAGCCTAAAAAACAACAAGAACCTAACCAACCAAAAGAAAAAGAAAAATAAATAAAGTTGGAAAAGTGGTCTGCCTTTGAATTTAGGAAGTGGGATGAAGTTGGGGAAGAACTTACTGCATGGGGGAGAGAATTAACGAGTTTTAGAAATTTTGATCAGGAGAAAGGGTTTTGAAATTTTGATACAAGGTTTGGGATGGAAAAGAGATAGAAGAAAGGGTGACTTCGTCTTCTCATATTAATTTTAATAGAGTAGTGGCTACTTTTGCTCAACATTAAAAATACTGGATAAAAAGTTAATACCACTTTAAAGAGTGACTACCCCACGCCATTTCTACTTAATTTGCCACGGCTGGAGTTTCGATCTTTTTTGGGCTTCCCCTTTTTTGTTGGCATTTTAATCGCGGGCTAGCAGCATATGGATAGTAAATATATATTTGAGGAATTTACATAAAATACAATATTTTAAAGACTTATTTATAATCCCTGTAATTACTTTTAGTACAACTTATTTTAAATCTTACCTTTTTAATTAAACTATGTACAACTTTTCATATCCTAAAATTTCTCCCTTGAGATTTTCTCTCACTTAAAAGATATCTCTTTCTGATTCTCTCTCATATAACGTATCTATCACTATCAATTTTCTCCCCGATTTCTCCAATAAAAGATATTCCAGTATATTACAATCGTCTATCCCCCTTTTCTTCGTCCCATATATTCTGTATAGGTCAAAATAGATTGCTCAGAAAATCATGAACAGTGATAGTAGAGATAATGTTCAGATTGAAGAAACATTGAACTGGAAAAAAAAACAAATATTATTAACAAGTAATACACAATATAATATATACATATACTATGTATTAATGTATATTTTCTTTGAGATTTTCATACCTAAAACATATCTTTATATATCTCGCTTGAGATTCTCTCTTACCTAAAACATATATATCCATATTAAGTTTTTTTCAATTTCTCCATTAAAGGATTCGAGTATATCCCAATGTCCCAAGCCTCTCCCCCATTATTAAAAAATATATCTCCTGTATACTAATAATAAATATAGCATATAATATATTTTATAGTATAAATTTATATGAAAATATATATAAATATACAATACAACATACCTTCAGTGTATAGTATCACTTTAGTTCATCTGACGTATACGTTGAGGGAAAAAAAATATGATGTATACTACTAATAAATATCGTATACAATATATGATATAATATAAACTTATATGACATTGGTATAAGTATACAATACAACATACCTTTTATTGTATAATACCATTTTAGTTTATCGGATATATACCACTGTGAATATAATATACAATACATTATATAATATAAACTTATATGACACTTGGTATATATATATAATATACAATACTTCATATCTTTGTTATATGATGGTACATTAGTTCCTATTGAATTATTTTAGTATTAAAGTTTACATGCTATATATTGATTTTGATGTATTTTGTTTCCTTTTTTGGGCAAATTTTATTTAAAGATTATTTCTCCTACTAATGTAACGAATGGATTGTTTGTTGAGAATGTGGTTGAGAAGGAGAATAAAATAAAAATAAAAAATGAAGAATTTTTCGTATTTAGTTTCCTTATGGCCTTTCCTTATTTATAGGGATTGTGATAGAGTATTTTTAGGGAACAATTGATTTTATTAAATATGTTTTGATATTCAGTTTCTCATTTATAGGATGCTACCATATATAAGAGCTATTTCTTTTATCCTTTTACCGTGTTTAAGTTGTAGAATATGTTAATTACTTTATAGTTGTAGATTATGAAACATTTTACGATTCTACATGTATTTATGTAAACTTCCCATTTTTGGCTCGATTGTTCGAATTGAAATTGTCAATCAATAAATTTCAAAGGTGTTTGACTCTCCACCATTGACAGACATTAAAAAAAAAATTCGAAACCTTGAATTCAAATTAGGATTTTTTTAAAAATTTTATTTGTTTGGATTTGGTGTTATTGCAAACGATTGAGAATATTCTATGGAGTTTATATCTCGATTTTGAGGATATTTGGTGAAGATTAGATTTGATTTTGGTTGGATTTTCATATTGAAATTCGAAAAAGAAGAAGATGAAGAAGAAAAAGACGACATGATATATAATATACATATAAAATTGTATTAGAGTTTTATAATAGTTTTATGAAATTTGTATGTAAATTATATTTGTTCTAATTATGACTTAAAATAGGTAACACACAATTGGAATGAGTCTTGTTTAGATGGAAGGACAATTTGGACTTCATTCCCTTCAATTACGCCATTATTCAAGCAAAGAACTCCATAATTTAAGGCAATAATAATGAATTGTATATAAATTGTACGAAAAATTTGTTTAAGGCGGATAATGTACAAAATTTAAATAATTTTGGCAAATAGATTTAAAATATTGTATAGAAATGAAAAAATCCTGTTAACTTTGTTAAAAATGAGAAAAGAAGAAGAGATTACAACTCAATTGGGCTGATTAACCACGAGATTCAATTGGGCTGGTGCTTAGTTGGGCTATCTCAGACGTGGCCCAACTTGTATGCATAATGGCCATCAAAATGACACCAGGTAGCCACTTTTATACATGTTGTTTAAAGAATATCCAGAATTTATAATGTATTTAAAAAATTAGTCATTTCGCTCAATCTTCAGGACACGACATCCTAGAGTTTAAATCTCAAAATTCAAATTTTAGAACATCGTGTCCTAAAGTTCGAAAATTGTGTTCATAAGTTAGAACCTTATGTCCTGAATTTTAAATTTATAGTTCAATAATTTAGGACACTTAATATTGAATTTCAAATTAGCAGCTCAAAAATTCAAAATACTAAGCCTTGAATTTCCAAATTCAGGAAACTTAGTCCAAGAGTTTAAACCTCAAAATTCAAACTTCACGATATCGTGTCCTAAAGTTCAAAAATTGTGTCCAGAAATTCGAATCTTGTATCCTGAATTTTAAATTAGTAGTTTAGAAATTCAGGACAATTAGTCCTAAATTTCAAATTAGCAGCTCAAAAATTCAGGATACTAAGGATACTTAGTCCTGAAGTTTGGGTGAATTGACTAATATTTAAATACAATGTAAATTATGAAAATATTTTAAATAGCGTGCTTAAATATGGCTTTTGCTGCACTTCGCCCTGCAAAAAGGCCATCATGGTAGAAATAACATCAGGTAGCCATTCTAGAGGGCTTCTATCTAAAAATTAGGCAGCGTATCTTGCATTTCAGTTTCTCAGGTCAATTTTTTCAGGATAGAAAGTCCTGAAATTAAGATTTTTAGTTCAAATTTTCTGGACAAAATAAGTACGGGCCAATTCCTAAATAACAACCCAAAGAATGGCTATTTATGTATGTAAAAATAGCATGGTATAGCCAGTTTTCAGACTGGTCATTCAAAAATAGCCAGCATTTACGAAGTCAATGAAAATAGCCATTATTTTGCTGAAACAGAGACCGGTCCAGAATAATATATCGGAGTTCGGTGCACCCACGTATGAACTCCAACATATTATGCTGAACCGGTATACTTTGTTGATTCCAGTATAATATACTAGAGATTGGAGCACCGGTGCTCCAAACTCCAGTATATTATACTGGACAATTATACTTGCTGGAACTCTAGTATATTATGTTGGAGTTCTAGTGTACTTATGCTGGAACTCCATCATATTATGCTAGAGTTCCAGCATACTTATCCTGGAACTCCAGTATAATATACTGGCGTATTTTTCGGGTTTGAACAGTGTTTTCGCTCGGATTTATCTTTACATGAAAAATGGCTAAATTTCGATTACTTTTGAAACTGAGCTATTTTTGAACGACTAGTTGTAAATCTGGCTATTTTTTAATTTCTCCCTTATGTATTTTCCCCACGGGCCATGTGTTCCATATCCCCGGCCCAGAACCACCCCCGTGCAAATTTCAGTTCGTTGAGGCAATAAAGCAAACAGAAGAGTATCTTAAAATTACACTCCCTACAGAATCAGAAACATCTAAGAAGAAAGCTAAAATTGGTAAGTTTTCTGCTACTTTCTCAGCTGTTTCATTTCTTTCTATATATATCTTTTAGCATTCTGCCTAACAAGAACGTGGACTTTTACTATTTACTCTTATTATTATCACTTGAAAACTATGTGAGTCGGTATTTCAAGTTGTAATCTTTAATGGGTGCTATGAAAGCTAACATTTCGAATTCGGTGCTTTGGTTTATCATGAATTAATGGGTGTCATTAAATTAACACTGTTCAGGTTATAAACTTAACATTTTGAATTTCGTTCTTTGACTTATAATTGGAGTTATAAAGCTGATTATCAAAAAAAATTATAATTGGTGTTATAAAGTTAATATTTTTAATGGATATTTTGAAAGTTAGCATTTTGCACCCTAGGGTGTGGCCTAGTGGTAACTGGTAGGTGAGAGCAAACCTTGGATATTAAGGTTCACACAAAGGACACTAAGTGATTCTTCCCAATATGCTAAGCCTTAATAGGCAGAGTTATCCGGTACTTGTGCTTGTGGGAGGTAGCAAGTACCAAGTGGAATAGTCGCAAGCTGGCGTTGACATCATCGTTATTTAAAAAAAAAATGGAAGTTAACATTTTGATTTTGGTTCTTTAGTTTTAATAGGTTTTATGAAAATTAACATTTTGAATTGGTTCTTTTATGTGGATTTTGAAAGCATAACGGGGCAATTTTGATGCCCTTTTGAATTCGGAGTTTTGTTGTTGTTATAAATCTGATAGATATCTTCATAACTGAGTAGTTATGGATTGAGTAGCACTTTCACTTGTTTCCTTTGGCATTATCCTGATTGGCAGGCAATAAGCTCCAGCAGTTTAGTTTCTGTTATCTAAGACTAGATCTGAAACTTCAATCTGATTCAATGGTAAGTTTGAAATAATTATAGTGGGTTGTGGATTGAGAAATTTATGTGGGACATTACGGGGTTGGGATCATTCTTGTCGTATGTAAGGCAATGATGTTTTCAAGGACATCATTTCGTGGAACAAGTAAGATAAGTATATTTTCAGGATATATTTTCAGGGCTAACAACAAAGAAACATCTCATATCAAAAGGCAAGGCATTCCAGTCAAAAGAGGTAGTAACACTTTCGCGTCATATGATCATATACTTGTGGAGAAAAGGCGTGTTAAGTCTTAGAATACCATAGACATGTGAGTGTTGGCTGTTAAAATAAGCCTTGTTATAAGATACATGGACTACAACATGTAAGTATCAGTATGTCAAGACGGGTACTTAAGGTACATTACTTTCTCTTCTCTACAAATTTGTTTATAGCACGTGGTTGTTAAGCAAACTTGCTGACAGTTTTTCATGTCAGAGACTTACAGTTGTCAACTATTTTACTCAGACTCGGCAGGGTAAACACAATTGTAATTGAAGGATAAAATGTGCAACGGCTATTTGGATTTAACAGATTCTTCAGACACTTGACAAACTTATCTTGGTGAATCTCCTAATACATAGATATGAAACAGGAAACATTGAGAATAAATGCCTAACCTTGATGCTAGTACATTTGTTATGAAATGGAATTGCTCTATAGGTCGTGCTACATCTCTTCGCCTTCTTTCTTTTGCATGTTCTAATCTCCTAAACTGCTTTTGCACATCCTAATATGTCGACTTATTGTAGGTTCAAAATGCAAAGCTTGAGATCCTCTATTCTGAAGTATGTGAGGGTTAGGATCCCATTGCAAGTACAGTTTCAAGCTGAAAATCGGAATGTGTTAAATATACTCAATTTGCAAATACGCACTTGCAGCTTTTCTGGTGCCACCAATCAGGATGAGATAAAAGAACGAGTGCTTAACCTGGTGAAGAAATTTGACAAGATTGATGCAACCAAGGTACGGTCATCTATTTTTGTTATCAGAGTTTTTCTCAAGCTTTCTTAACGGATAATGTCAACTCAACACTTCTTTTGTTGCAAACTATGAGTCAAATAGTGGAGCTGAATTCTAAATCTTTTACAGGTTAATGAGAGTGCTGATTTCCAGAAGGATTTGAGCCTAGACAGCTTAGATAGAGTGGAACTTGTCATGGCTTTCGAACAAGAATTCTCAATTGAGATACCTGATGAAGAAGCAGACAAACTTAAATGTTGTGCTGATGTCGCTCAATATATCATTTCTGGGGCTGAGAAGAAAGACGGGAAGACTTCATAAGTAATTTTTTAGTTAGCATCATATCATCGAAAAAGACAAGGTTTCTTCTGAACATTTCGCCTGGATAGTTTGTATGACAAGCTGTTGAGCCCAAGTATTACATCGTCCTCAACTTTCTTCTAGCTCGTCTTTCAGTTTTTGTGGATCCATGTGAATGTTTGCTACATTTACTCACCACAATTTAAGTAATTGATTCTGCAGTGAATATGCTTATATATTTCGTCGAACTTTTGTGCATCTGTATGACTATATGAAAGGCTACTCATATTCTGAGTGGAAATACATGTACCTGTTACACATCGTTCATACAAGAAACTTGTATTTACATCTCTCTCTCTCTCTCTCAAGAAACTTGTATCTATATATTTCTCTCACTCACACACATACATAATCTTGTCGTGGGAGGAATCACAAGACAAACTGCGGGCTAATACCAGCATGTTCCGAGCTAAATCCAACAACCCAATATTTGTGACTGAAGCGCCAACAGAATGAGTTGTTGGACATGCTCATTTTTTGCCCTAAATGATGCTTACAGTTTCTTGTTGCTTTTTGTCAACTCTCTTTCTGCACCTTTGTGAAACTTTAGGGGTCAGATGAATTGTATCTGTCGTGTAAGTACGGATGCCATCACCGATAGAAGTAAGCTCGAGTCCTTTGTGTTTTCCTCTAAAAGCATGTCCACAAATGGTGTTTCTTGGCAGATGTAGTACTTTAACTAGACATGTTTTTTCCAAGTTTGGAATAGCATGAAGATGAGAAGGAAGATCAATAAGGAATTCTCCATCTTCATCTGTAGTGTTTCTTGCCCATGATCTTCTTGCCTTTCCACTAGATCCACAGAACACAGCCACTGATGCACCTGAAATATGTTGTCACATATATGATTAGTAATGAAGGGAAGCCCTGGCGTAACTGGTAGTTGTTGCCGTATGATCATGAGGTCACGGGTTCAAGCCGTGGAAACAGCATCTTACAGAAATACAGGCAAGGTTGTGTACAATAGACCCTTGTGGTCCAACCCTTCCCCGTACCCCGCGCATAGCGGGAGCTTAGTGCACCAGGCTGCCCTTTATATATGATTAGTAGTGAAGGAGAGCCTTGGCGTAACGGATAAAGTTGTTGCAGTGTGACCATGGGGTCACGGGTTCTAGCCGTGGAAACAACATCTTGCAGAAATGCAGGGTAAGGTTGCGTACAATAGACCCTTGTGGTCCGGCCCTTCCCCGGACCTCGCGCATAGCGAGAGCTTAGTGCATCGGGTTGCCCTTTATATATGATTAGTAGTGAAGGTGAGCCTTGGCGTAACCGGTAAAGTTGTTGCCATGTGATCATGAGGTCACAGATTCGAGCCGTGAAGCATCTTACAGAAATACAGGGTATGGCAAATTACTGGAGATTTAGTATATGAATCCTCTATCTACGGCTATTAATTCAGCTTTCTAAGGACTAATGTTTGTTAAATTATTTTTACATTTTTTATCAACCTATTGCAAATTTTCTACTTTATCAAGTTACCGCAATACAACAACTAGTCAACTACTGCTGCTACGCTTCAGTTCCAAATGCCATATGATTTTTCACTGAACATATTTCTCCATGTAAACTCTATCCAGCTATGGAAATTCATCGCATATGGCGAGAAACCGAATCTATAATTTTTGACACGAAATATAGATATATATATATGCATATGCAGTAATACTATATTGGCCTATTATTTTATTTTGTTTACTATTTTTTGTTCCAATAACACTATCCTTTGGTAGAATCCTACCTTACTAAAAACTCCATGCCACCTACCATGGGCGTTTTTCTGATATTTACGTTGATAGCCTCAAGTCAGTTCAAGCTACTACAAATGAATTACAGACAGAAAAAAAATACCTAATATTTTTTGTTTTCACTGAGAATTGAACCTGAGACCTCATGATTTTCAACCATGTGGAAGCAACGTGAGTTATCATATAGATTCTCCTACAAGTTCCAAAATTTTATATTTGTTCCTGCCTTTTCTTAATACTCTCTCTGGTCCACAATAAGTAACCAATTTACTTTTTTATTTTGGTCCAAAATAAGTGTCCATTTATATAATCAAGAAAAAATTCAATTTGTTTTTTCAAAATTACCCTTATGTACGTATCCCTAAAAAGTCATTTACTCCTCACATTTGAGAAGAGAATCAAGTACTACTATAACTAATTAACTATGGTGCAACATTTAATAAAGGGTAGTTTAGTCATACTAACTATTTTCGTCTAGAATTTAGTATTTTCTTAATGGGTATGCCAAAAGCAAATTGGTCACTTATTATGGACCGGGGAGTAATACCTTTTCTCTTTTCTGTTTTTTTTTTTAAACTTTACTTTTAGAAGCATAGGTTCAATAAATGCAATATCTCTCTGATATAATAACTGTTAAGGACTTTATTAAAAGAAAGTCATTTCTATGCAAAGAAACGTTCTAAATTAAATGAATCCTAATGTTCCATGAATGGAGTAAGTTTAACATTAAACTGAGTTTTATTGATGATACAGATCTACCTATTGTTTAATTAACAACACAAACTGTCCTAATTTAATTTTAGGACGTTTCAACTTTCAACTATTAATTATTTATCTGCAAATTAAAATGTTCAAAACTAGATAACTAGTACTATATATATACACGTAAAAATAAATTTGATAAATGTTGAGTTTTGGCTTCAAATATACAGTAACACAATTATGCATGCCATTGCACTAAGCTAAGAGAATTTTAAAGAATATTTCTATAGACAATTTATAATAAACTTGGACACATACATAATCCTAATGAAACGAACGATTGTCTCACTACACTTTTTCCAAACATTATTTTTAACAAGAAAAAATCATTAGTCCTAGAATAAGAAAGACACAGATTAAAGATCTACGTCTTTAAACTATGATGTCTCAAGTTCAAATACTAGCGGAGACACGCGGCTTTTTTTCATTTATCCAAATTTTGATGGACAAAATTACCAGATATTTGTGTTAGTGGAGGTAACAAGTACCTCGTGAAAAAGGCGGAGCCAGGGTTTGAAGTTTATGAATTCTGAATCTGCCGCCGAACTGGGTTCGCAGTTAAATATTTATACATACTAGTACTTAATAAATTTTCTAATATAAAATAGGGTCTAAGTAAAAACTATTGGGTTCATCCGAACCCGTAAACCATACACTACCTCCGCCCCTGCTATGTGAAATTATGCAAGGTGCATGTAAGCTAGCCCCGACACTATAATTATATTTATAAAAAAAAAGATTATTGAAGAGAGAAAAACACAAACCTGGGATAGGTCGAGGACCAAGTTCTGAAATCTCATCCTTGATATTATTATTATTACAGCCAGAATTATTATCACAAACAACTTTTCCATGAATAAAAACAGTTGAAAGCTTTTCTTCTCCATAACCAGCCATTTTTATCATATCTTCACTCATAATAATTGATTCAACTATAGAAACTCTCTCTATAGCCAAACTTTCAAGAACAAGAAATGAGAAAAAGAAGAAGAAAAACATAAAGATTTTGCTCATTTTTGTCTTCACAATTTTATTGTGTCCAAAAAATGTGCTGAAGAAAAAATTCATAATCTTTATATTGTTGATAATGAAAAATAAATAAAACTTGGTAAAGATCATATATCAGATGGAATGAAGAGAAAATGAAACGCTACCATCTTTGGTTTTATATAGAAGCTTTTGCATGGTTCACATGCCCTTTTCAATTACTTTCTTTATTACTACTAATATTACATTTATAACCTTGAGCTTCCTTAATTCAACAAGAAACCGAAATTTTAATTAATTCAGGCTTTTAACATTTAATTAGATGCTTAAATGCATTAGTGATCTATTAAAAAAACTCACGATCGTTAACTTTAATTTGTTTTTCCTCATTAACCACTTTTTTTTGTTTTGCATGTTATTTACGTATGAAAATGGGTTTTAATTTTTATATAGTGATACTGTAAAAGAATTTTTTATAATTATGACGTCAATTAAAATATAATTACATATACCGTCCATAAAAATGAGACTAATTAGAGCCCGTTTGGCCATGATTTTTCTTTTTTCGAAAATTTTTCACTTTTTTTATTTCTAAATCAGTGTTTGTCCATAAAAATTTCAATTTTCACTTGAGGATGAATTTTAGAATTTTTCGAAAATTTGAAAAACTTCAAAAAGATATTTTCTCAACAAAAAAAAAATCACTCAGATCACTCGCAGAAATTCAAAAACAACCAAAAATTATATTTAAGTCCAAACACAACTCTAATTTTCAAATACCATTTTTACTTGAAAAAAATATTTCATATTTTTCGAAAATTTACAATTCTTATGTCCAAACACCCACTAAGTAACTTGAAAAATAAGGCAGATTATTTCTTAAACATGATAATAATACACCTAAAATCATATAGGGTAGAAAGTATTTCATATAACCAATGTATATAAATTAAATTCAATGAACATCAACTCAAAATGTGGTGTTAGACTCTAATTCTTATTACATTGTACCAACCACTAGCTAATTAAATGTGCTTTCGAGTTTTTGCTTCTATGATCGGAATTTTTTTTTTTTTTTTTGAGTTCATGTGCAAGGAGTTATATATATATATGAAAAAGAAAAAAATTATAATATTCAACTAATATTAGAGAGAAAAGAGAAAAGGGTATTTTAGCCCTTTTAAGAAATGGTAGTAGTTGACATCATAAGATAGGGGTAAAATAGTAAAATCATTAATTTGAAAGAGGAAGAAATTTGAAGTTGGAAAGAAATATTGGAAGGTTAACTATCAGGTTGGTAGCCTAATTCTATCACTTATATATTTCTTTATTCATAAAAATAAAAATAAAATATAATTAAGGTATACAAAGCTTTAAAGCCCCACCAAGTGTTAATGTCTTCAACTACATTGAGCTCTTTGCAGGCAAGCAAAGCAAAATCTTTATTACTTACTAAAGAATTTTGAGTAGTCAACTTGTCAAGCTTAGGACAAAAAAAATTGTCAAACCTACCTCAACCATCTAGATCTTCACATAGGGAGAGTTGCGGGTACGGACGAAATCAGTAACTTTTGCTTAGACTTTATAGTCAGAGGTGGATTGATGATTTGAAGGTTGCGGGATACTTTTTTATTCAACGAAAATCTGCTTTGTATATAGGATGTCTATTATTAATATATTATTATTTTTTTAGGATATATACATATATATATGAAATTTTTATCGAACTTTTACGGGTGCTTGTGACCCTCTACCTATTGCAGAGGTTCGGCTTTGTCCATAGTTATATTAAATTTTTTATCAATTATATATAAATATTTGATTACGCTAAAACAAGCAATAAGTTTGATGATAAATTCTAAGCCTATAAACTTCAAATCCGATCTTCGTCTCTGAATGCAAAACACTAAAATATACGCACTTTTTTCCATTAAAATCTTTAGGTTTCTTTGCATCATAAAACATCCATAAGATAAGAGACCACTTTTTTGTTGAACAAATTCCACTAAAGTAAAAGACCGGCTCTCGGGTCTATTGAATTAAATCATCTATATTAGTATCAATTTTCTAGTTCCCTTCCTTTTCATAATTTAACAAATATTTAAACAATTACGTCAGTTAAAAGGTCAAATACTGCAAGCAAGGGTGGCGCAGAATTGGGGGGAAAATAAAAAATAGTCAGATTTATAACTGATAATTAAAAAATAGTCATAGTTTCAGAAGTAATTAAAATTTAGCCACTTTTTATGTAAAAATAAAATTTGAACAAATACACTTTAAAAATCTGGAAATATTCCACCATAATATGCTGGAGTTTGAATTTTTTTACATATAAGCTTCTAGCATCGTGTGTTGGAGTCCCAACATAATATACTGGAAGTTTATATGCAGGAGCTCCATAATCCCGCATATTATGCTGGAACTTTTTGTGTTTCAACAAAACAATGGCTATTTTTCAATGACTTTGTAAACGCTGTTTATTTTTCGGATCAATCCGAAAACTGGCTAGCCCGTGCTATTTTCACAACAGAACTGGAGACAAAGGGATTCAAAAATGTTAAAATGTCACAACTGAAAGTCAGTCCTTGACCTAAATATTTTTGTGATATACACACACATAAGTTTTACTTATACACAATATAATTTTCTGACAAATGAAATTTTATTCTGCCCTCGGGCCACTAACTGGTAAATATCTGGACAAAGTATGACTCAGTAACCTGGAAAAGAATGTAGATAACCTATTTTATAGTTATCTGGGAGTGTACAAAGGCTGAATATAAAGCTTAATATATTTTATTGTCAAACCTTGGCATTTTCCTTAGAAGAATTAGTTGTCCATTCAACTACTTAAACTAAAAATAGCCGGTGGATATATAATATATGCATATTTTATATATTATGTGTATAATTGAATATAATTATTGTATAATGTATGTACATGGCTAAAAAAAAGTAAATTATGAATATGATCGGCTATTTGTGTAAAGATTTTTATGGCTTGAGTATAAAATATGATAATTGATAGAGATACGATTTTAAATGAGAACAACTAAAGCAACAAAGAAAGTAAAACATGATAGACCTGCGATAAGATTATGCTAGATTAAAAGCACACTGGCTATTTTCATTTGATACTGAGTAAGGACATTTCAACATGAATTGGTAATTGTTTGCAGTAAAATAATGTAGAATACATAATGCTCTCACTTGTCCAAGCCAAGAGTTTGCCACAATTTCTACTGATTCTACTCCTAATTTTGATGCGAAACCAAGTCTGGAATTATTCTATGCAACAGCCAACAGTTCCCAATTGCTCATGGGCAGGACAATGTAGTAATTCATGCTCATTGTGGAGCCGGGACAATCTTCCCCGAGCATCTTCCAAAACCAACTTTGTATCCATTGCCCTGATAATAAATTGCAAATCGACTAGTATCAGACTAACAATCTCTGCATAATGTTGAGATCACAGATAAGGATAGCAAAATAACACCACTTTGGCATGGAAGGAGGAATTCAACACAAGGTCCAAGGACTCTTATCAAGAATCAGTTGAGCCACAATTGCATCTCTAAGAAATTTCATTAGGGTACATTTGCCATATTCACTAGATTCCAAAAGCGCCTTTCAGATAGCATTTATATATAAAACACAAGTACAAAGGATAGGTAACATGGAAAGAGACCACAGACAACTGAATCTCCCAAAAGCAACAAATTATAACACTGCCATAAAATTCACTCTTCAAGTATAAAGTGAGAAGTGAATTGCACCCAAAAAAAAAAAGGTTGAGAGATTCTCTCAGAAAAGAGAATGAGAAAACAGGAGGGTGGTCAATAACAATTGACGACATCAACCTAGAGAGTGGAAATTTTGAAAAAACATAATATAATGGAAGTGCTCATCCCGTAACGGAAAACCAACATTGCACTAAGCAGATTTTCAAAATTTCACTCCAAATCAGAATTTGTATGGAGCATAGATCTTAAAAGAAGATTGAAAAAAATTAAAGAGAAATAAAGAACCACCACTTAATGTGCCAGTTTCCTGCTCTTATTCTTTTTTTTTTCCTGCTCACTCTTTTTAGGTGAAAAACTAACATCCAATGTCTACTCAGACCCTGGAAAAGAATCTCTAACATCTTATCTTTCCGGAGCGCTTGTAATTGAGTGTGTACACCATCAGCTACGGCCAACAAGGTACAAGCACGGAAATGGGCAAAGAAGGAAAGAAAAGGAGTACCTGGCAATAACCAAAGAAAGTTACTTCATCTCCATCTTCTAAGAATGTACGGGTAATTCCACCTAAAGACAGAGGTTTCTGTCCATTCCATGTCAATTCAAGCAAGCATCCATAGGATTCTGGTTCCTGGAGACGAATGGGCAAATAATAACATCAGTAAATAGTAAATGCAAGCAAATTATTCAGTAAACAGTAAGATGACAAGTCAATAAAACAAGGAAAGTTGGAGCAAGGAGCTGTAGAGGCATCATGCTGCTGAGTAGTAAATCTTACTGGTCCACTGATAGTTCCAGTTCCAAACAGGTCCCCAGGCCTTAGGTTGCAACCATTGATAGTATGGTGTGCTAGTTGTTGTGTAATCGTCCAATATCTGTATCACAGGAAAATCATTCAGCATTACCATGGAGAAAAAAGAAATTCATGAAGTAAAATTTCCTTTAGACTTGATGTGCGTGTGTGTGTTACATCTCGTTCTAAACTTGATTACCCTTGAACTATTCAGCATTTGAAGAACCAGAATCCTCAAAAACTAGATGCTAAATGTTCTTGGACAATTTATTTTTTTTTGGCATCTAGGGGGGAGCTTGGTCGAGGGACAGGGCGGAGTTAGGCACAGGTGATTAATTTAGCTGTTACATGAACCATTATCTTCACCATCAAACTAATTGAACCCACTATCCTGCTGAAAGCTTTAACAGCAATAGGTATCATGATTCTGGTGAAAAACGAAATAGATTCCAAATGTTTTGGCTTGATAACTGAAGAACCATGAAATTGTAAGTCCAAGCTGCAAATACTTACAAGTGGTTGAAGTTGCTTCTTGTCACAACACATGAATCAGCTTGCCCAGAAGGTTTAATGAGAACCTTGTATAAAAAATCCACTCATTATCCAGATGATCCATGAAATTTGACCAAGCACAACAACAAACCATTATCTCCTGCTCATTTTTTTTCTTTGTTTGATAAATCAACACTAGGTAGGAAGATTCCTTCTACTCAACCAACTTTTTCCAAAAAAAAAGGGGGGGGGGGGGGGGGAAGCCTGGTGCACTAAGCTCCCACTATACGCAGGTTCGAAGAAGGGCCGGACCACATTGGGTCTGACGTAAGCAATCTTAGCTAGTTGCCTTAGTATTGAAAAATAAATCATTGTCAATTAAGTACTAGACATATCAAATCCTATCATGGGAAGCATAGAATAGAAGATACCTCCAAGGAAATGTCATAGTTTCTTGATGTCTTCTCCACAAGATATGTTAATGGAGAAGGGTTCTGCAGTTGAAAGAACAAAAAAAGTTCTGATCAATATGAATTTCACTGGTGAGGAACACAAGGTTTTAAGAGTTGAGAAGTCAAGACTACCTGCTTTGGGGCCTCGCATGCAAACGGTTCTAAGGCATCTAACGTCACAATCCAAGGAGATATGGTTGTGCCTGCAAGACCGAAATTGGAAAAGGATATTACCCTTAAGGTTATATTTTTAGAATACTTGCAGAAAAGGACATGAGAAACTTTAAGATAGCACGCAGTTATATCCATGCAATAAAGTCAATTGGATTTCTTACCAAAGCTCTTTCCAAGAAAGGGACCAAGAGGCACGTACTCCCATGCCTGGATATCTCTTGCTGTTTAGAATAGTAGCTTATCAGTTATCAGCACAGAATCATGCCACAAGAACTTCAAAAAGTCAAGTATATTATTAAGCATACCACTCCAATCATTCATCAAGACAAGTCCAAATATATGATCTGCAGCATCATTGACATCCACCGTTGTTCCTAGTTCATTACCAGGGCCAACTACAGCAGCCTTAAAGCATAAAGAATTACAGTGTACAAAATGGAATTAACAAACAACTCAGTAAAGAAAAGGAAGATAAATCAAAGTTGGACCAACAATAGAAAGAAAACTTGCATTTTTTATATAAGACTACGCATTTTCCAAGCTATGAGCCATAAACTCTTACCATTTCTAACTCAAAATCCAATTTTCTAGAAGGTCCAAAATACGGCGCAGAATTAACAGTTGGATGACCTTGTCCTCTGGAAGACACGTTTAAATCATAATTAGGAAAAAATGCCAACATTTATTTGTAATGAATGGAATAGTTGGAGAAATCAGGTGACACATAATCTATTCACATCAAACACCAAAACATGAATTGGTATGAACATAAGTACATAACATGCACTATTAGTGCAAAACTTGGAATTTAATTTTAAGAAGTACCAAACTTTATATTCTTTAATTTAATGAAAAAGAAGCATCATGTGCCAAGTCTCACGCTGCAGTGGAAATGCTTCATTACCAAGAATCAAATTAGAAGATTCCAATAAATTAAATGCCACAGAGGCAGGTTAAAAGATCGTTGATGTAGCTATTCACTTAGGTGCTGCGACATTGAGACCCTGCCAAAGGAGTGATTAAATCACAAAATATCCGTCATGACCTAAATGATTAATGCAAAACAATTTCCCATCAAATATGTCTTAAGCACTCCAGGATTATCTTCCTAATTTCTCTCCTCATAAATAAACTGATACAGATTGCTAGAAAGGACTGGAAAAACTACTTTTCTGTTCACCTGGGTCTAATAATATCAGTTCCAGAAATGACAATTGACGATGCTCTCCCATGGTAAGCAATAGGAAGATGGAACCTGAAAAGGGTAATCAGATTCCATGAGCAAGCATATAGATACAAAAGTACAAGGACATGAAAGTCCCTCCCTCCCTCTCCCTCCCCCTCCCCCTCTCCCCCAGAAAAGAAAATGGCTGACAAATATCGTCCAAGGTAATTTATACGATATTTGTACAGGTGGCTGTGTTGTCGGCATACCAATTAAGGTTGATAGGATTTTCGGGGCCACGAAAGATAGTCCCACAATTCTTGGCATGGTGCATTGATGAGAAGAAGTCCGTGTAGTCTCCAATGGCGACAGGTAGAAGCATTTGGACTTTGTCCTGAAGTATTAATCAACACAGCACAAGAATTAAGACAACACCAGTCTCCTAACAGACATGAAAAATCCAATTACCATGTCATACCATAGGCAGAAGAGCTATCTGCCTTAAAGCAGCATTGTCGCGCAGAGTTGGTTCCGTGGCTGCACAAGGACAAAACAGAATAACCCAACTTCAACTTTTCTCAAACTCCCTCTATTCTCAAACTCAATGGGCCTCAGGACATCCAATATCAGATATTGCTATGATAAGGTTGGACGGAGAATTTTAAATTTACAAGAGGTCTAAAATTTAACAAATTTATAATCTTTAAGAGTTTAACAAGTAGCATTTTTCGAGTTTCATTTGAATCCAAAATGAGACTAAAAAAAATGTGGTTTAAGTTTATATTCCAATCAAAACTTTCTTATGTATATCCAAACAGATGCGAAGGATTTAAGCTTATGACTTTGTCATACATACAATCTACCTCCATCCAAACAGGCCCTTACATGAAAGAGAAGCGCATACCTGATAACAGCTTTTGCAATGTCGCCCGAGCTTCCTTCCATGCAGGTCGTCCCAATCCCACAAATTTGTTCAAGTTAGGCTACAAATGCAAATAAGTTAGCTTATGACTTCACAGTCCCTCAACCTTGCCATTAACACAGAATTACACAAGGCTTAGTGGCTCGCCAAAAATTATGAGTTTAACTTCTATGCATGGGAATTGTAAAAAATATTTATACAATCAGACCAGTTAAAAGGTAATTGTAGATAACTTTATTTAATACTAGCATTGATTGATACCCTAAAATAAATGGCAAGCAACCTGCTTTAACAGGTTAAATTACACGGATTTGTAAAAAATTCATTAAATTGTCGGTGTATATGACTTAAATCCTATAATTATGTTGTTAGGAAATTTCCTACTGAATTGGCAATAGTAGCTAACATATAATTTGATGAAATCCAACTAGTGGAATGCTATCACTATGTACCCAGATATTTTGTCTTCTTCTTCATTCATTCTTCCTTTTTTAGGACATAACTCCAGAAAAGAGCAAGGGGAACTTAACCAATGGCACAGTATAACACTCACAAGAAAATCCAACAAAATCTATCACTTTCTTGAAACTAAGACAGGACATAACAGTTGAAAATAACAAAAAAGGAGCTCATAATTCGATGAAAATTAACTAAAACTGAACTGAGTAGTCAAAAAGGAATTCAAGTTATATGCACCAACAGTGTAAATAATACTCCAAGTCTCCAACAATCAGGTCATTTAAAAGGTACCTATCGCTAACTTTATTTAATAGCATTGATCGATAAGTAAACTATTATACCATGTAATTATACTGATCGTGTGAATATTCAATACACTATCAATGTATATAACTCAAATCCGTCAGGAAATTATACAATTCCGTCCGAACGATAGGAGAAAACAGAGCACAAAAATCGACGAAGATTACCAAAAAACTGAACTTAACGGTAGGAAATTTTCTAAACGTGCAATCAAACAGAATGCTTACTAATAAATCTTCAGAAATTAATGAAAATGAAGATAAAACCGACCTGATTGAAACAATCGGAGTTTTTGAGTAAAGGACCGTCAAATAAACCGGCGGAGCTAAGAGCCGATAAGTCCAAGACGTAATCTCCGATAGCGACGCCCGGTCGAGGTAATGAACCCGGTTCAGGCTTGAATACACCGTAAGGTAAGTTCTCGAGAGGGAAGTGAGATTCCGGTTCAACTTCAACAAACGACTTCAGCACCATGATTGATGAAGAGAAGGAAGATGAAAACGACGACGTTTGGAACTGGAGTTCAGAGCTCTCAGTGAGTGACGTGAGATACTGAAAGTAAAGTGATGACGAAAGTTTAAGAAGAATAAGAAGAGAATTTGTAGTGGACTTCGTGTATTAAATCGAACGGTGAAGATTGCGAGTTGAGAAGCGGGTAGATGAGATCAGCGGTTGATTGTCACCTATCATTCAAAGGAGCAGTCCTCCTTTTTCGTCGCTCTACACAATTCCACGTGGGTAAAAAAGGCTTATGAATAAATTGTATACGCGATTCCAAATGCGATTTATAATTCGCATTCCATCAAAAGTCGCATTTGCTTCAAATAAATCCTGTAACGTAAAATTACCATCATGTGTTTACACCAAATCTTGATTAAGTAATAAATATGTGTAAATATCTTGCATTTGTTGATTAAGTGATGAATGTTTTGGAGTGAACTAAGACACTTAGTCTCCTACGAGAAGGTTTTAAGTTGGAAAAGTTGATTGGATGTTGACTTATGTGTAAACGACCTCGGATTTGAATTTATATGGTTCGGTTAGCTTCGTTTGGTAATTTTGGACTTAGGAGTGCATTCGAGTTGCGATTTGGAGGTCTGTAGTAGAATTAGACTTGAATTGGCCAAAGTTGAAATTCGACGATTTTTGGTCGGCAATGGAAATTTGGATATCGGGGTCGAATTGGATTTTCGGAAGTTGTAGTAGGTTCATGATGTCATTTTTTACTTGTGTGTAAAATTTAGAGTCAATCGAGCGTGATTTGATATGTTCAGCACTCTAATTTTGGTCGGATGCTCTTGGGAGCGTGGATCGTACCAAAGTGGTGCGGACCGCAGAGGTGAAATGTGGCCGCAGCAGAATTGTGCAGACCGCAGAAGGGGTGTGCGGCCACAGTAAAATTATGCGGACCACAATGGAGGAAGGTTTGAAGAGTGCGACCGCAGTGATTGTCAAAGTGCGGCCGTAGTGGAATTATGTGGACCGCACAGTGAAGGTTCAAAGAGTATTATATAATGCAAGAATGGCTTCGCGGTCGCAAAGCACAACACACCAGAACACCAGTTGCAGCAAAACACTAGATTTTCTAAGTCTAAAACATCTCGTAGCCTATCCGAAACTCACCCGAGCCCTCGAGGCTCCAAACCAAACATGCACACAAGTACTTAAACATCATACGAACATGCTCGCGTGATCAAATCGCCAAAATAACACTTAAAACTACGAATTTAGCACCAAATCAAATGAAATTTTCAAGAAAGCTTTAAATTTTCTAACTTCATAATTGGACGTCCGAATCACGTCAAACCAACTCCGTTTCTCACCAAATTTTACAGACAAGTGTTAAATATCATAATGAACCTGTACCGGGCTCCGGAATCAAAATATGGACCTGATACCAACAAGATCAAATATTAACCAAATTCTTAAAACCATTAGATTTTTAGTCTTTCCATTTTCAACAAAAATTCATATCTCCAGCTAGGGATCTCGTAATTCGGTTCCAAGTATATGCCCAGGTCCCATATTTCATTACGGACCCACCAGGATCGCCAAAATATGGTTCCAGACCCATTTACTCAAAACGTTGACCGAAGTCAACTAAAATTATCTTCTAAAGCAAAATTCTTATTTTCATCTAACTTTTAATGCAAAGGCTTTCCGAAAACGCGTCCAAATTGTGCATGCATATCGAGGAGGGATAAATTGAGGTTTTTAAGGCCTCGGAACACAGAATTTAGTTTTAAATCATAAGATGACCTATCAGGTCATCACACCTCCATATTAGTAGAAGACTTGCCTTGCATTTCTAAAGGAATATCAGAAGGCCCAACTCCTTCCTCAATCTCTGCATTAATGTCTTTATTAGCATAATAATTGAATTTCTTATCGGTAGAAGAATGTCATCGGATGAAGTTATGTATAGACATGGTAATTGTAACTAGATGATTTTGAGTGTCAAACTTGAAAGATGGCATTGAGCGTAAAATAGAAATAATTTTAAATATATAAAAAATATTTTTTTTATAAAAAATAGTTAAGTATGTTTAAATTCAAATTCAAAAAGAGTAACTAATTATTAACAACACACAATGTATAATTTAATATTTTTAAAATTTAAATTCAAAAGAAACTAATTAGTATTACCTAACTTTACTAAGTTTGTCCTAAATTGCCAAGTGGCCTATTGTCAAGCTGCCACTTGGCTTGATGTGTGATGTATTTTCTTCTTTTTTTAATAATATATAAATAGATTATGCGATGCAATTATAAATTTATTACTTATTTGTAGGTAATTTTCACAAATTAGATTTAATAACTGTTATAAAGATTCAGGAACTAATAGCATATAACCGAAGAAATTCTAAATGATTATTTGTAGGAAGAGAATTGATAATCCAAAGAAGGATGTAGATAATTTTCTTTAGTGTGAAAAAAAGAAGAAGATAATTTGGAAAGTTACAAGACATTACAAAAAAAATTATCAAAATCAAGAAAAGTCAATAAAGAATTTAGAAAGTTACAATATGATTCATGTATATGATATCTTTAAATTTTAAAAGAATAGTAAAAACTAGAAACAAAAATGAAAAGAAAAAATTTAAATTAGTAAGGGATAATTTGGAAAATATAAATTTATGGTGAGGATAGTTTTGTCTTGAATAAATTTATTTTTCACTTATGCTTTTGCTTCTTGGAAGAAGCTAGAATTTTCTGCTTCTTCCCAAAAGCAGAAAAATTGCTTTTGCTGATGACCAAAAGTACTTCTCTATATTGACCAAACAATTTTAAAAGTACTTTTTTGAAGGAAAAAAAGTATTTTTCGCCTCCGAAAAGCTTGGCCAAACATGCTCTAAAACTGACTTAGTTATTTCATTACCCTTAACAAGAGGTCTCGAATTTAATCCATGAAAATAAAAATAAAACACTAGTAGGAAATATGTAAGAAAATCAAATATGAGTTAATCAAACTGCTAAGTATCATATAGCAAGTGATTAAGGGTGTGTTTGGTATGAACTATGAGTATCATAGAGGTGGGTGGGTGTGGTGGGAGTGGGGGTAGGGGTGGGGGTAGGAGTGGGGTGGTGAGGTAGGGGTTGGTGAGAATGAAGAATAGGATGGAGAAAGTTGAAGAAGAGTTTTGGTTCCTCCAATTGGAGGAAAATATTTTCCAAAACATTTAATCCAATCAAAAAATTGGATAACATTTCGTACCAAACACACCCTAAATAAACAAAACATACACGTATTAAGGTATGGATTGGTGTTTGGGGACAAAAATCTCTTTTATGTTTTTAACATCCAATAAAACTGGAACTGTATAAACTAGTTAATTAAGTACAATTTCTTTGTTGTTAGAGATTAAAGGTTCACTTAACAGGATCATTTTTATTTTGAAAAACATAAATTATTCTAGCTTTTTTCATAAAATGTCTATACCTCGAATATGTAAGTGACTTTTGTCATTCTACTCCTTTTGAAATAATTTTCAGTAAAATAAAAAATTGACAAATACGTTATGATAAAATTGCCAGCCTGAATAAAAACATTAGTACTAAATTTTACTACAATAGGATGAAGTTAAAAATTAAATAAATTCAAATCACTTTAAACAATCTTATACACGGGTTTAGTTACAAATGCATTATCGTAGTTCTAAAGCAAATCACTTAATATCCTTCTACTGACAAATCATAAACAAACATTATTATAGTTCATAATTTTTTTCCTAATCGTGCAGTTAAAACTCCACTAACCTTTTTAAAATTCATATAATAGTTAATCCACACACAATTCCACCAAAGAGGTACCAGGTAAGTTTGTCCACTAAGATTCGGACAAACGAGAAGAAATTACCTAATATTTTTACCTCAGATGTAATTTAAACATGAGACTTTATGATTTCCAACCTGTTTATGCGACTTATAAGTCGCATGTTAAGAGTGCGATTTATAAGTCGTATTTTTTGAATGAGATTTATAAGTTAACATTTGACAAGTACGATTTATAAATTGTATTCAGCGAATGCGAGTTATAAGGCTCATCCGAATGTGATTGTAAGTCCAATATAAGCGCGATTTATAAGAAGTTCTAATCCCACTTATAAGTTTCAGAGAGAAAACTGAAATACCTAAAATAGTCTATTATCTTTGTGTTTGGTCTCAAAATCATCCACATTCTTTTATTTGGACCACTAATAGTCCATAAGTTTTTATTAAAATGGTGTACTTTTGATCATAACCAAAATATTATTTTATTTTTAAAATTGAGAGTAAACACAAAGTTTCATATCCCTCAACTAAGACACATATCCAACCTTTCCATCCCTTTCTTCACCAAATAACATATCATGTGGACTCTAATTAAGCAAATCTAATAACTTTTTTATACTAACAACTCATAAATAATATTATCTTGTTATAAAATTATACATAATCCATGTATAAATACCCGCATAACTTAACTCATTTCATGATAATAATAACAAATAAATAACTGAAAATTATTTATTGCTTTCACATAAGCTTGCGAAACCAATACAAATTGAAAGTAGAAAACATATTTGATTTAACGACCCTGCTAAGTAAGAACATTGAAGAGTGTGTGATATAATGATTACCCAGCTGTCACGATCCGAATTTCTCATCGTCGGGACAGTGGTGGCGCATAGCATCGCACTCGCTAGGCAAGCCAACGTTAGAGTTCTATTCACCTTTTTCATTTAGTTTTTATAGTTAAAATTTGACAAAATTAAATCAACGAAAATAAAAGCGGAAGTACATAATTAACTGATTATTCTTATACTATTAACAAAATCGAAATAGTTACCACCCAGAAACTGGTGCCACAACTCACGAACATTCTAATGAATATCTACAAGTATTGGTCTGAAAGAAAAGTACATCTGTCTTGAAAGAAAATAAAATAGAAATGTAGAGCATAGGAGGGGATGCCAAGGCCTGCGGACGCCTGGAGGACTACCTTGAGTCTCCTAGACGAATGCCTCCAACCGACCTCTCGATCGGCCATAACCAGCTCCAAAATCTGCACAAAAAGTGTAGAGTGCAATATCAGTACAACCGACACATGTACTGGTAAGTGTAGAGCCTAACCTCGACGAGGTAATGACGAGGCTAAGGCGGGGCATTTACAATATATCCTGCATACATTTGATAATAAAGCAAAAGAAAGTACAGAACGAAATAGAATAGTAACTTGCAGTAAAATAAATACGGAACTCAATTATTGCCAATACTCAGCTATAACCAATCCTTAAGAGAGTTACAATGCTACAGAATAAAATCACTGTTGGATTTTGTTTAATAACAAAAGAAGGGTGAATGGAAAATGGTGGGAAAGAAATGAAGGGAAGTGAAATTTTGAATGAGTTCACTAATGCACTTTGTCCCTCATTGGTAGGAAGAAAGAAAGTCTTGGTGTTTATATAGAGAAGCTCATCTTTTAGCTCTTAAAGAGCTAGTAAGAAGGCAAGCCTCGCGTCGTCGCCGTCGTCGTCGCTCGCTCGGCTCGGCTTCGGATTCGGATTTGTCAAAGATTGATTGATTAATCTTTTTGGACAAAATTCTTTTCAAATATTTAATTAAATTAATTAAAGAAAATTCAATCTGAAATAACCAATGACCCGCGACCCAGTCCAGTCCGACCCGCTTTTCTTTCCTGGATTAAGTTAAATTCGTTTTAAATTTCCCGCAAAAAAATTTCAACAGTCATGACTGTTCTGAAAGGTTGCAAACCTCTTCAGAGTGTCACACCTGTTCCAACAGCTATGACTGTTCTGAAAGGTTGCAAACCTCTTCAGAGTGTCACACATGTTCCAACAGCCATGACTGTTCTGAAAGGTTGCAAACCTCTTCAGAAACATCACCAAGTTGGCTATAAATAGACCTTCAAATCCCAGAATAAAAACTTACGAAATTTTCTAAATCTTCTTCTTCTTCTGCACAAAATATTCCAGTGTGTTTTACGACCATTGAGTGGTTCGCCGATCACCAGAGTTTTAGGTACCGATACACTAGTGAGTTAAATCGTTCTATCCTGGGAGGATATATTCCAAAACCTCGGATACTTGAGGGGAATAATTTCCTTAAGGACACACTGTGTATTAAGTGGGCTCGATTTGTTCCTACAATGTTTTTTTCAGAATTTATTTTGAAGAAGTTTACTGTTTTCGGAATTTAATTTCTACTAACTTTCTGTTTCTGTTTTCAGAAAGATTATTATTTAATATATTTACAGAAATACAGATTTATAACAATCACAACAGAGGAAGAATACATAAATAACAAAATGATGCGGCACTCATCCCGATCCCACCATATAATCAGTAGCACTATGAACATTCATCCTTATTATTCCTTATTGCGGCGTGCAACCCGATCCCACCAGTCCACCCTTATTACTCCTCAATATATCACCCTTATTCCTCATGTTGCGGCGTGCAACCCAATCCCACCTGTCCACCTTTATTATTCCTTGTTGCGGCACGCAACCCGATCCCACCTGACAATCACATTTCACCCTTATTTCTCATGTTGCGACGTGCAACCCGATCCCATCATATCAGTACCAATCACACAATAAGAACAAGTATTTCACAATTTAGCTCAACCCTCCACAACATTTATACCTCAAACCAAACTAAACGGAAATCTATACAATTATGAAATCTCATCAATTATTACTATACAGCGAGACCAACCAAAATGTATCATGAACACCAATAAACTAACTTAAACCAATAATGCAACACAATGAAACTACGGAATAATTAATACCTTCAATAAAGAAAACAACATCTAACAAGAAGCAGTTAGACATGGAAGCATCAATAAGCATGTAGTAGTTAAGACATGAAGACAATATATTAGAAATGGGGAAGGGAACAGGCTAAACAATTAATTTGGCGGCGCATAAGTATTCGTCACCACACCTATACGCCATGCACATGAAATTTAACATAGCAATTAAGTCGGGGATCCCTAATCTCTCGAGTCAAAGTTAGACCAAACATTTACTTCAATCCAACGGCCAATTCAAAGCTCAATTATCGCTTTACCTCTCGATTCCACCTCCAATCCACTCGTATCTAGTCATAATTAACTTAATAATATTAATTATCGCTGAATAAATCAATTCCAATGCATAATTATAGGTTTCCCAACATTTTTCCCAAAAAGTAAAAAACCGACCCCGTGCTCGCTTGGTCAAAATCCGAAATTTGGACCAAAATCTGATTACCCATTCACTCCCGAGCCCGGATATACAATTGATTTTGGAATCTGACCTCAATTTGAGGTC
Organism: Nicotiana tabacum; assembly: GCF_000715075.1. Classification (NCBI taxonomy): domain Eukaryota; kingdom Viridiplantae; phylum Streptophyta; class Magnoliopsida; order Solanales; family Solanaceae; genus Nicotiana; species Nicotiana tabacum. Next base: position 133,915,807 of record NC_134092.1, on the reverse strand, counting down.
TAAATTTCCAAAATTCGGAATTCCTAAGTTCTCCCCAAAAATCCCCAATTCCACTATGAAAAACCCTAGATTCTAGAATGAAATTTTGTGAAAAGAAGTAAAAGATTGAAAGAAATGAGATAAAAATCATTTATATGTGATTTGGGGAAGAACTCACCTTTGGAAAATCGCCTCTTAGAGTTTAGGTTTTGAAAAATGGGATAATGAATGAAAAATTCCCCTCTAAGTCTAAAATTATCAATTGCAAATATCGCATTTGCGACATGAGCTTCGCAAACGCGAAGGAGCCATCGCAAATGCGAAGCCCTTCAAAGTCCTGTTGTCTTTGCAAATGCGAGGAAAGTGTCGCATTTGCGAACACTGTTCTTCACAAATGCGAGTAAAAGATCGCATTTGTGATCATACCCCTCCCACCCTCCCTTCGCAATTGAGAAGGTTTGTTCGCATTTGTGAACTCTGCCGGCCCAGCCTTCTAATCGCAATTGCGATGAAAGGCTCGCAAATACAGACCTTACAGGGCTCGCAATTGCGATGCCTGATCTCGCAATTTGCGAGATCAGGGACCTGCAACAAGCTGAAGCACACTAGCAATATTCTCTAAGTTCCAAATTACTCCGTAGCATATCCAAAACTCACCCGAGCTCTCGGGGCTCCAAACCAATCATGCACACAAGTCTTAAAACATCATACGAACTTCCTCGCGCGATCAAATCGCCAAAATAACATCTAGAACTACAAATTTAGCACCAAATTGCATGAAATTTTCAAGATAGTTTCAAAACTTCTATTTTCGCAACCCAATGTCCGAATCACGTCAAATAAACTCTGTTTTTCACCAAATTTCACAGACATGACTTAAATATTATATTAAACATGTACCGGGCTCTAGAACTAAAATACGGACCCGATACCAACGAGATCAAACACTAATCAATTTATTCAAATCATTGGATTTTCAGTATTACAATTTTCATCAAAAGTTTATTTCTCGGGTCTGGGACCTCGGAATTCGATTCCGGGCATACTTCCAGGTCCCATATTTTATTACGGACCTACCGGGACCGTCAGAATAAGAGTCCGGGTCCGTTTACCCACAACGTTGATCGAAGTCAACAAAAATGAACTTTATAGGCCAAAAATTGTTATTTCATAAATTTTCCAAATAAAGGCTTTCCGGAATCATGCCCGGACTGCACACGTAAATCGAGAAGAGATAAAATGAGGTTTTTAAGGCCTCGGAACACGGATTTGAATTCTAAAATAGAAGACGACCATTTGGGTCATCACACCAACTCTCTTTATTTAACCAGGACTATAAGAAAAACTCCACTAATCTCTTTAAACTTCATAATAGCTTCAATCAAGACATATATTGAATACTACTTGAGCATTCGTAATTGGAGCAAATCCAAACCCGTTAAATTATTCTTTTAGACACTGTGTTAAGGATATTAACTAGCTTGAAGATTCATATAATACATATTTTTGTATTCTAAATTTAAGTAATGTATTTATAATTGGACCAACAACAACATACTCAGTAATATCCTACACAATTGGACCGTATACAATATATAGGTATATATATAGAGTAATTTGCTAAACATTTGAAAAGGACAATTTCAAAATGTACAATGTTATATAGATTATCTAAATCAAAATATTCTACACTTAACATCCATTTCCTTGTAATTTCATTATGATTCTAACATTTGACATTAACTTATAGTTAGATCTTACTATTAAATATGCAACCAACACGTGAGGGTTTGTCTTCATAAAAACCAATAGCTTTTGTTGTAATAAAATCTCTTTTACTTCTAACTTACTTTATTTATACATAGTTAAAGTTTGAAAATTTTAATTGTGTAAATTTTTTATTATTAAAAGAAAAAACATGAACTCTTTCTATTGCCGTTGCTGCATTAATGTGATCAGAATTGAGAAATTCAAGTTCACACAAAAATCCAGGGGTCTAAACAGCAATTTCCCAAACTTGAGGTGGTTATCAAAACAGAACCAGAAAATTACGCGTGGTTCCATCTATAAATACCCGCCTTACTCATCAAATTAACCCATTTTATGCCCGCTTCGGTGCTCTCGATCTAAAAAATTCCTTAACGACAAAATCCATAACTCAAAAGAACAAATTCAAAAACTGCAAATACTGAATCAATACACAATAAGATTAACGGTGAATTTTGATTATTTAGTGAATTTGCCCAAAATTGAATCGCTTAAACGGAACCCTAATTCTGATGAACTGAATGACTTATTTTTGTTTTTGATTGCAGGGAGAAGAGAATTAAGGCGCTATAATGTCGATAGATTTGGTACTGAAACCGTCGTGTAGCAGGTGCGGCTCCACGTCGGAGTTGTACGGAAGCACCTGCAAGCACTTGACTCTTTGCATGTCTTGTGGTAAAAACATGGCTGAGACTCGTGATAAATGCTACGAGTGTGGCACTCCGATCACACGGCTGATTCGAGTATGTTTCCTCTATTGAACTTGTCATGAGTACTAGAATTTGGGTGAATTTCTATATTTGTCATTACTTTGTTTTGATAATCGAGATGTTAGCTCAACATTTCGAAACTTAATACTAGGCTTTTGTCTTTGGTTGGCTCGAACTCGTGATGTGCACCTAACACACGCATTATGCATAGCGCCCTTACCACTGGACCATAGCCCTGGGGGCTTTTGTGAGTAATTTCTTACAAGTATGGTAATGGAATGAGTCCGTATAAAGAGGAGTGTATCAAGGATTTAGGAAGAGTTACAACGGTCTTTGCTCCACATAAAACTGCATAACATGTGTCTATTCCATAAATTTTGTTTTGCGCATACCTCAACTATTCCATCAGGTACCTGCTACCTCCTACCAAAATAACAGTACCAGTTAACTCACCCACCTAGGCTTAGGCAGATGGGAAGAATCACTTAGTGTTTTTGTCTCCGCTAGGATCTATTACATATAATTTTAGTACTTAGGTATGATTGATTAATGTCTCAATTGTGGTTAGTGCTTCTCATAGAGTTATAGTCTATTTGTTTGGAGCAAAGGCATGGTGTAGGTAGGTTTCTGGTGAGTATTCATATTATGGATCCCCACTAGTTTGGGGGGCATAGTTGATAGATGCTAGTAGTTTCTTTGAGTTTTCACCAAAATTTCGTGGAGAATTTGGTTTTTTTCCTGGGCTCTGAAGCCTTATGTCCTTTGTTCTTTTGAGGCAACTGGTTAGGTGGACATAGGCTAGGTTTCACTTCTGCAAAGATATCAGTGTGTTTGAGTTTGACGGTGCTGATTTGGGAGTGCAATTACAGCAAGTAGATGCTAGAGGTTTCATTGACGTAGTTGAGAGATTCAGAACTTGGTGGATATAGTCACCCAATCTGATTTCCCTTTGCTTCTAAATGATAAATAAAATTGTATGGCAGTCGCAACCAACTTTTAGGCCTTCCGAGAACATTGGATTACTTCGTCACTCAACGATGTGGAGTTACGTGTAAATATTTGGAGATTCGATTATTAAAGGTGATCATTAATCCAAATAGATTGACTCACTTGTTTATTCCATAGGACTCAATTGATAAAAATAAAGCTTCATCTGTTCTTGAATAAAGACAAATTTTTGTTTTCCTTTCCTTTAGACAATGGAGTAAGCGATGGTTGATAGAAGATGATTGATACATATATGATATAGGTAGGTTACATCCGTATACTATCCTCCCCCGTTATCTTCATTTAACCCAAGAACATTATCTTTTCCTCCTTTCTTCCACCAAGATCAAGAGCTTCTGCCACCCTATACTTTCTTCACTACTTTTTTATATTCATCCTTTGCTTCTCTAGTCTTCTGGTTATATTTTTTATCCTTGTTTTCCTGGTTACGTTCTCATTTTCTAAACACAACTATTTGCCATGCCAATATCAACAATTTTGTCTCGAGCTTATATTGATTTAATGCGTGAAGCCGTGAACTAGTTCCTTCTTACTTTTGTTAAGATTATCTGAGACCTGAACAAGGATAGTATAAGAGAAAAATGAGGAATATAAGCACTATTGTATAACCTAGTGCTAAAGCTTGCTTCATTAAGGTACATGTATTGATCTGTAGCATGTGTTTGAGAAGCAAATATTACACCATTCTACTTCTCCAAAATATTCTGTGCTCACCCTGCAGAATGTTTTTGGTTAAGTAAAAGCTGGACCAATTGCACTCTTTTTTGTGCCTTATGTTCAAGAGTTCTGAACGGAAATACCGGATGTAAGCTTTTTCTGTTATGGCACTAGTTTCTCAATTGATGTGTTGGAAAGTTGAATGAAGGGGTCTATTTCTGATTCTTTCATTTTGGATTAGGTAGGTGTTTTGTCTGATATGCTATGATTTTCTGTAATTTTTGTGTAACAGTTCATGTATTCACTTAGAATTGTTCTGGCTTTATTACTATTGATGAAACAACAACAACAACAACAACCCAGTGTAATCCCACTACTGGGGTCTGGAGAGGATAGTGTGTACGCAAACCTTACCCCTACCCTGGAGTAGAGAGGCTGTTTCCGATAGACCCTCGGCATCCTTCCTTCTAAGAACTCCCCACCTTGCTCTTGGGTTGACTCGAACTCACAACCTCTCGGTTGAAAGTGGAGGGTGCTTACCATCAGAGCAATTCAGGTTTAATTGCACGAATGCAATTACTTCACTAGCATGACTGATATTAACTGTGTGAAGGCTTAGGCAGTTAGCAGATATAAGAGGTGAAGTGTGTCAAACAGCCTTAAGTTAGGATGTGCTTGCTGCTGCCTGCTCAATAGAAGTTTTTATTTTTCTGATGCTGAATGGGTTGATTTGCTCTATTTTGTCCAAAATATTTAAGTGAACGTCTTAATCGTGCTAATGATATCAATTAGACTCTTGGTCAGACCACACTTTTGGTAGCTATTGTGGACTGAATTTTTTTTGTCGAAAGCATTCAATTTGTGTCAATTCATGAAAGAATTTGTATGTGATGCATTATTTACTTTACCCATGGTGCAAAATTGGGTATAAAACTGGTTACTGAAACCAACGTTTATGTGCAGGAGTATAATGTTCGGGCTTGCTCCAGCAATGACAAGAATTATTTCATTGCTCGATTTGCTTCAGGCTTACCGAACTTTTCAAAAAAAAAGAATGAGAGTAAATGGACTTTACAAAAAGAAGGTTTGCAAGGACGTCAAGTTACGGATACTTTGCGGGTATGAAATATTTAACAGTATCATCCTCGTTGCATCAGTATACAAATACACACACACAAAAAAAACACATATATATATTATATGTATTTCTCAAGTATAATAATTTGTATCAAGACAATGAACCTTGAGTGATTAGTTGGATTTCAGGTTATGGCGAAGAGTAGTGTAACTACGCTTAGTGTCCACGAAAACCTGTAAATTTACTGGTACATAAATGACCATGAAGTGAGAGCTGGAATAAACTATTCAGATTGACCATATGGAATATAAACTGCTTAGATTGACTGCATGATATAACAAGTTGACCATAGGTTGAACATTAATAATATTCTTGATGGATGTCTTCTGTGAAGAATCAATATTCTCAAGGACTTAATTAATTTATACAACTTTAGGAAAGAAAAATGTGTTTTTGAAGCATCAATTCGAAGTCTTAGGCAAAAAGTCGAACCAAAAGAGAGTAAAAAGAAACCGATCGGTCTCGATTTGGTGATGGTTATGCATACATACAAATCAACGATGAATGAAGCTAACTGAATTCTATGCTGCACGGACTCTCCAAAACCGCTGCCGCACCCCGGTTGGATCCTCCAATAATGCACTACTTTTGGAGGATCTTACACGCACCAATCAACATTTTCGGAGAGTCCAAGCATCACACTGAATTAACCCAGATTGATCGGACTGACCAAATGTGCACCCTAGCAGGCAACTTGAAGCAACTTCTAATGTCTATGGGTGAAATATAGTACTAGGACTTTTGAGCTAGCTATAGAAAATAAATGAGAATTGCAACTGTTATTTGCATTGAATTCTTACCATTGATTTGCGACTTGTTAGAGTGGACTTTTCCTTGATTTTCGAGTTGGTGTCTCGTTTGACTCAATTTCTTCTTCAACGCCATAAATGTTTGGTTTCTTTTTTTAATCATCGAGAATCCTCCAAAACTTGATGGATAATCAACCCACCCCTCTACCCTTCTCCACTCAAATGCCAGACTCACTTCACCAGTTAGAATTCGAACTCTTGACATTTGCCTATATACATTTAGTGTTGTACTATCTTTACTATTGAACCAAATCCCTGGAGCTAGATCGTTGGTTTTCTTTGAAACACTGACACTATGGATCACTTGGATGTTGACTAATTCACTTGGTAGTATTCTCCACGTTTTTGGCACAGTTGGTGGTTCACCACTTCCCGCTTGATGCTGAGGGAGTACTTCGCCCTATTCCGTTGAGCCTTTTATGCAGAAGCATGAGAAATATAATTAGATAGAAGGTTCTTAATTATATTTATCAAAAGGTATCTTTTTTTTTGTGAGCAATGTAATAACTAATAGAGACCACATGCTCCGCGTCTTGGATCATAGATATGCTACTATGGGTGCCTGTTCTACTCTTATAAAATTATGATTTTTGGTGGCAGGGCTCTTTTTTCTCCTATTGAATGATTATGAGTTCATTTACGACCTTTATTTTCTATGAATTGCAGGAAAAGTACAAGAATAAACCGTGGCTATTAGAGGATGAAACCGGTCAATTTCAGTTCCATGGTCAGCTTGAGGGAGCACAGTCAGCACAATATTATCTATTGATGATGCAGGGTGAAGAGTTGGTTGCTATTCCAGCTGGTTCTTGGTACGCATCTTAGTTTTTGTTGTTTCTGTAGCATTGACGCCAAAAGTATTCTGCAGCTTCGTTTAGATTCTGGATCTGCATCTATTCATTTTTTCCGTTGAAATCATTAGGTACAACTTCAACAAAGTTGCCCAATATAAGCAACTTACTCTGGAGGAAGCAGAGGAGAAAATGAAAAATAGAAGGAAAACTGCAGATGGGTACCAGAGATGGATGATGAAAGCAGCAAATAATGGACCTGCTGCCTTCGGTGAAGTAGAAAGATTTGATGACAAGGAAAGTGGATCTGGTGGGACAAGGGGGCGTAAGAAAACTTCTGGTGATGAGGACGAAGGCAACGGTTCGGACCATGGGGATGAAGATGAGGAAGAGGAGGCTGCTAGAAAAAGCAGGTTGGGACTCAACAAAAGAGGCGCTGATGATGATGAAGAGGGTCCCAGAGGGGGTGATCTTGACCTGGATGATGATGATATTGAAAAAGGTCAGTCTTTCTTCTTCCTAGAATGCCTTGCATTGCACATTCGAGATTGCTTCCCAACTATTTAATGATCTATGATATGCATTTTCATTCTTAATGGTTATGTTGGAAAGCCCAATATCATTCCTCCGTCTAGCTATCAGCTAGCATGATAGGGCTCTCCTGGTATTTTCTCTTTTATATCATCATTTTAAATTGTTTGCATCTTTTTCTTGTAAATTAAGTGTCCACGAATTACTGCAGTTCACAAACATCTCTTATCCTTTCCTACTTTTGAGAATAGGAAATGGCTTCTAACAGACTAACGACTGTTATTATTGTTTCACTCTAGAGTGGGACATTGTTCATCTGTGGTTCTGTTTTTCTTTTTCGTTGAGGCTTGGGGGCGCAGATTAGCTTGTGCATTAGGTTGTTCCTTGACCATTTGATCAGCTTTTGTTTTCAAATTTCTTTTGTTTCTGCTGAAGGTCTCTCATTTCTTTCAGGGGATGATTGGGAGCATGAAGAGATTTTTACGGATGATGATGAAGCTGTTGGGAATGATCCTGAGGAGAGGGAAGATTTGGCTCCTGAAATTCCTGCTCCTCCAGAGATTAAGCAGGTTAGTTATGTGTGGGATTTGCAAATTCTGATAGTAAATAATTTTACATCATGCTGCACCCTGCAGGACTATGTGACATGTATTTGTGGTATGGAAGTTATTGGATAACTATCTTATACAAAAAGCCAGTGCCATATATTTGCCGTATTTTTGTTTGCTCTGCCAGTAAAATAAGTTTGGTCGTTTAGACACTTTTCTGGCTACTGGGACTGGACTCCCTCAGATTACAAAACTTTTTACCTTGTTAAAAAACTTTGACATCCTACAAAAGGCATTACTTGAAGGATTACTATAATAAGAAAATATTGTAGGAATTTTTCCTGTTGCTCCAAATGTGCAATGTAACTTTTTTCTTGTCAGTTTTTATGATGTGACATTCAAGTTAACTACCCTCATCAAGGGAATCAGATAGCGACAAAGCAAGAGAGTTGAGAATTGGCTTCCTGACCATTAAGATCATACATTAAAAAAATAGTCTATAATGTTTTTTCTGGCCTTGAGTGTGGTTTTGTTGCCAATAGGATGTAGGGAGCCTTTGCCCAGCGCTTATTAAAGTGTAAGTGAATGTATATCTGTTGTGATACAATTTCCTTTTTCTGAATACTAAAAATGATCTTGAAAATGGACCAGTGTACTTGTTCTTAGTTCCATAAACTTTGCGGGGAATATCATTTGTTGTCAGAAGGAGCTCCACTTCTATGTTTAAATGATATCGTATATGTGAATAGTAAGTACTACTAATTGGGACGGGGATTTAGTAGGACCATGGATCGAGAAAGTGTGCTCTTGTATTTTGTTCTGTATTTTGTGTTTTAACGTTCTTCTCTGCAGTTGTGAAGCTCTTATATAATAACTTTTGTCCCTTCTCCGTGTGGTTAGGATGACGAAGACGAGGATGAAGGTGATGAAGAGGGAGGGGGTCTGAGTAAATCTGGTAAAGAGCTGAAAAAGTTGCTTGGAAAAGCTAATGGGTTGAATGAATCAGATGCTGAGGATGACGACGATGACGATGATGTAAGTTTTGATTCATTATTGGTTGCTAAGTGAAGGTCTCTTTTTACTTTTTATGCGCTATTTTCCTTATCCTGGTTGGGAATGATCTAAGTAGGCGGTTTTCTCCATTTGTTAGTTTTGACAGGAGTAATTATGTTTTTCCATTCCATGGTTTTAAAATCCATCTGAATTGTCTTCTCTTGTTCTGTCTTCATCAGACAGAAGAGGATATTTCACCTGTATTAGCTCCTAAGCCGAAGGAAGCTCCTAAAGAAGAACCGATCGACACCAGCAGTCCTTCGAAACCATCTGCTTCTGGACCCACTCGTGGAACTCCAACTTCAAAATCAGCTAAGACTAAAAGAAAAGCTAATGGTGATGACTCAAAACCAACCAATGGTGCTCCCTTGAAAAAAGTGAAAACAGAAACGGTACGAAATTACTAACTATAATATTTATTTGCTTTTGGCGTGATATGTCCTTTGCATGGGAATATGATGCTGGCAAGGCATAAGTTTCATAACCACCTGGAAAACCACTTGTGGTCCTTTTAGTCTGAAGAATTTAGGAGAAGGAAGAAACGCCAAGTCGGAAAGTTGATTTGCAGTTACTGTTTATCAGAACTATGATGTTACGACTAACATGTCCATAACCATTTTCTTGATTTTCTAAGGAGGAATTATTTCCTTTCTCCTGTTATATTATTGCTGATCTCCTTCCATTCATATCGTGCAGGATGCCAAACCTGGGAAAGATGAAACTCCGTCTACTGCGAAGAACAGTGTTCTCCCAAAGGGTGCATCACCCTCTTCCAAAACGGCTCCAAGTCCTGCCACAGGTCCTGTTACTGAAGAAGAAATTAGAGCTGTTCTATTGCAGAGAAAACCAGTGACCACACAGGATCTTGTCAGCCAATTTAAATCTCGTTTAAAATGTAAAGAGGTATGACAAGGCTGGTTTATCGAGATAGAATTGTCCATTGTGGCTCACTGACCTATAGCTGATGCATCTGATCCTCTTCATATTTGAGTTGATTTTGTATATAAGCATCCCAAAAATGTAAAGCACAACTAGATGTCCTCAGCATAGCTGCATGTCAGCCAAGTTTCGGAACTCCTTTTACTTGTGATATTGTAGGTTCCTCCCTCCCTTACGTGACCACATTAATTATATTGGTGCAGGATAAGGCTGCTTTTGCTGATGTATTGAGGAAGATCTCCAAGATACAGAAGACCGGTACAGGAACGAGCTATGTTGTGTTACGAGAGAGGTGAATGTTCGTTTTATGTCCATATTTTTTCTTGTTACCAACTCTATTGCGTTGCAGTCTTAAGTTGTATTATGTAAACCTTTTTTTTCTCCTCTGTATTTGACACAGGACAAATCAATAGGACGAACCAAGATATCACTGGCTACATATTGGTGGAGATTGGAAGAATCTAAGGCGTTGGAAAAGAAACTGAACTTTTTGTCTTGTTGGACGTTCAAAACCTTGTACGGTGAGCAAGCTTTGCTTTGTTTGTAATAGTCTCAAATGATCTTCGTATTGTAATAGACAAATGACCAAAAATGGGCAATAATTCTGTGCAAAGGGTTGGATAAACTCGTAGATGGATTTGTTCCTCACAGAAATTGCAATGTGAAACAAGATTAGTATATCCAGTATCTTTTTTTACATCAGTCTAGTTTAATTGCATCTCATGTATCATATTTTGCGAGTAATGGTTGTTGTACGTTAGATAATGTCTCAACTATTTGAGTTTTAAGCAATTCCATACCGCAATTCGATTTTGCAAGTAATAGTGACAGCTTAAATGTAACAATTCAGATTGACAAGCAATAGTGACAACATAATAAACGTCTAAGAGGACAGAACAAAATCTTTAATATTAATGTGTGTAATGCAACTAATTCGTGGGCGAGCCGTTAGCATACTGGGTAGAATTATAGGAGATCAGGGTTTAAATTTTAATAGAGTTATCACGTAGACGTACCAGAGGATCACATAATGTTAAAGGTTGACATTACGATTAGTTAATAATTACATAAAAATCAAGTAATCGTAATATCAAGGTTCTTAGCTTGTTAATACGTCTCGTCAGTTGCCAGGTACTACAAAATTGAAATTCCTTTTAATTTCAATCATCCCGTAGATGATATTGCAATGGCATTAAAACGACATACCCAATGTATTCCGACAAGGGGAGTCTAAGGCTGGTAGTGTATACATAAACCTTATTGTTACTTTGTGCAAGTAGAGATGTTATTTCTGATAGTTCCCAGGCTCAGGCAAGCACAAACCTGATAGTAAAGCATATTGAAATATAAAACATGGAAAAACAATACAACTAGATAGTAACAAATCAAAGGAGAAACAACATCAAGTAATAGTAGAAATCCAAGCATAAGACAAAACAAGAATAATACTAAAACTAGAAAGGAAGAACACACTATTACTACTAATCTTCTACCTTAATCCTCGACGTTCACAACCTTCTATAAAGGGTCATGTTCTTAGTCAGCTAAAGAAGTGTCACGTCCTGCCTAATACTTCTCCCCAATACGTCTTTGGTCTTACTCTACCTTTCTGCAGGCCCACCATATTCAACCTCTCACACCTCCTCACAGTGTATGACCACCTCCTCATCACATGTCTGCATTATTCCAACCTCACTTCCCGTATCTTATCCTTCACCTAGTGCCGAATATCTTCATTCCTGACCCTATCTATTCTAGTAAATGCTCAAACATCCATCTCAGCATCATTATCTCCGTTACTTTCATCTTCTGGACATGTTCTTGATTGGCCAACTCCGCCCTATACAGCATAGTCAGTCTAACTACCACTTCGTAGAATTTACCTTTAAGTCTTGCTAGCACATTCTTATTACACAAGACACCTGAAGCAAGATTCTATTTCATCCACTCTGCTCCAATATTGTGTGTGATATCCTCGTCAATCTCCCATTTACCTTGGATTATTGACCCAAGATACTTGAAACTCTCCCTCTTGGGGATGACTTGTGTGATATCCTTACTTCCACTTCAGCTTCATGAGTTACGATACTCAACTTGCACTCCATTTATTAGGTTTTAGTCATGCTCATCTTGAAACCTTAAATTCCGGTGTCTGTCCCCATATCTCCAGCCTAACATTAACTCTGCCTCGTATTTCATCAACCAGTCATCCGAAAATAACATGATCTGAACCTCCCCTTGAATGTGCCACGCCAGTATATCCATCACCAAGGCAAATAAGAACGGGCTAAGAGCTGAATCCCGGTGCAACCCCATAATGACTGAAAAGTGTCCCGAGTCTCCTTCCACTGCCCTTGCCCCGGTCTTAGCTCTATCATACATATTCTTAAGCATCCTAATGTAAGCCACAAGAATACCTCCAGCCTCCAAACACCTCCATAGAACTTCCCTTAGGACTTTATCGTACGCCTTTTTCCAGATCAATGAACACCATATGCAAGTCGCTCTTCATTTCCAGATCAATGAACACCATTTGGTAGGAACATTGATGCAGGATAAGGCTGCTTTTGCTGATGTATTGAGGAAGATCTCCAAGATACAGAAGATTGGTACAGGAACGAGCTATGTTACATAATGTTACGAGAGAGGTGAATGTCCATTTTAATTTTTGGGTGTGTTTGGTACGAAGGAAAATATTTTCCAATTTTCCCATGTTTGGTTGACTAAAATGTTTCGGAAAATATTTTCCTCATGAGGAAAATGTTTTCCAAAACTTTTTTTCAACCTTTAATTGGAGGAAAATGAGTTCATGACAAAAATATTTTTCAAAATCTTTTTTCAACATTCTCCACCCTATTTCACATCCCCACCCCTACCCACCCACCCACCCCAACCCCAACCCCAACCCCAACCCCATCCACAACCATCCACCCCAACCTCGCCCACCACCCACTCTAAATAGAATTATTAGTAAGAGCACTTTCTTTTCATGTTGTAGATTAGAGTACTTTTTTTTATTTCAACAAAATGAGTATATTTTTTTATGATGTAGTAAAAGTATTTTCTTTCATTTCAGCAAAACGAGTACTTTCTTTTCATGAAATAGAAAAAGTATATTTTTGCAACAAAATGAATATTTTCTTTTCATGATGTATAAAAAGTATTTTCTTTCATTTCTACAAACTAAATATTTTCTTTTCTTGAAATAAAAAAAGTATTTTGTTTCAACAAAATAAGTAATTTCTTTTCATGTTGTAGAAAAAATACTTTCTTTTTCAGCAAAATAAAGTATTTTATTTTTAGTTATCGAGCTCAAATTTTAATGTTATTTGTGTGAAAAAGTAAAGTAGCACATAAGTTCCTTTGGGTTTGTGTGAATTTGAAAAGAATAATTAAATTCTTGAAGAAAATAGAGTCATGGGAGGAGTACATGAAACATGGAAATTTTAGGCAAGGTGGGTTGAGGACACGGGCAGAAGTAAGCCAGGGGTAGGGGGTCGAATCCGTTGACCTCGGCAAAATTACTAAATATATATTGTATGTATGTAGATATATATCATCAAGGGAGACTTAAATATTTTACTAGTGCCTCCAAAATCTCAGAAGGCCCCGTGGTAGAGTTGGTTGAGTGCTCCATCTTAAAAGGGGAACTGGGACTCGTTCGGGACTCGCCCTGGGGCGGGGCACTCGTAAAACGTCTCTGGGCTTATGTGTGAGGCTTAGTTCCGTGAGACTTACCCCTTGACCGTCAGGGCTTACGCCCCAGACATGCCCAACGTCCAGCGTACTGGGCTCGCCTAATAGATCCGTGGGACTTACGCCCCATATCTCAGGACTTATGCCTCATCTCATCAGAGGTAAAACGTCTTGTCTCATGCCCCGCCTTTTAACATTGATTGAGTGTAGTGCTGAAGCTGCCTGCCCCTCCTTGTTGTTTTGGGATTGAGCACCAACTTTCACTTTTTTAGGTTTTCCTTTCCTTTACTGATTTCAAAGATGACTTTACTTAGTAGTCAATTGATTTTCTTTTAATTTTATCTTTTTAAAATTCAATTATCATTTAATACTTGTACATAATATACAACTTAATTAATGTTATTCTTTTTTAACTCTCTCCCTCAAAATCAAAAGCTCCAAACTCCTATCTCTGCAAATAAAAAAAATTACAAACCCTTCTCTCTCTGTTCAACAATCATTTTGATAAAGTAGCCACATCTATCGATTCCAGCAACGACGACTGAGAATTTGTACTTTGTTGATAAGTTATCATAATCGTTGAACTTTTAGAGAGTTGCACGCCGAAATTTGTCGCTAGTAATTGGCATATTTAAAGACAGAGTACCCCCGTTGCACTAAAATCCTGGGCCCCCCTCTGATTGAGGAGAGTAGCATAAAAAATTATTTTCCTAAAAATATTTTATAATCTCTGACCAAACACTAGAAAATATTTTTCGGAAATAGTTTTTCACTCACTAATCAAATAATTCCAAGAAAACATTTTTTAGGAAAACAATTTCCGTGAAAAACATTTCCTTTCATATCAAACACACCCTTTATGTCCATGTTTTTTCCCACGTTGTGACGTTGCAGTCTTAAGTTCGTATCATGTAACTCTTTTTGTTTCTCCTCTGTATTTTTATCCCAGGACAAATCAATAGGACAAACCAAGATTTATTGGCTACATATTGGTGGAGATTGGGAGAATATTGTAAGGGGTTGGGACAATAGTATAATTATGACAAATCTAGGAATGGTCTTGAGGAAAGTGAAATTAAATAACAAAAAAAAAAAAAGAATCAAATAATCGGTCAAAACTACTTAATTTGTAGCTGAGGTATAGTAATTAATTGAATTGGGAATAAACAAAATATTCTTTCGACGTACCTATATTTTATTATGTCGAAAGCAATTCATTGTTTTTATTTCATCGTAGAAAGATTATGTCGAAAGCCAATATAATATCATTCCGTATTGGCTTAATGATGAGCAGTGGCTGAGGCAAAATTTTCACGGGTTCAAAAAAGAAAAGGTTAAAAGGGATTATGGCCAATGAAAATTAAACCAACAATCTCGGAAAAGTTTTGAACCCTCTTGATCACTAAACTATTTGATATGATCCTTTTAGCTCTTTTAACTTTCTTTCCGGATTTGGTTGTATACTTAGTCGATTAGTTAGTGAATTAGTAAGAGTTAGTGTTTAGTCGGTCAATTAGTTAGAAGGTCGTTGGTAGTTGGTCAAGGCAGGTGCTGGGCACGTGAGTCAGGAAAGTTTTTATAACTAACTTTCCCGCTCAAGCATAAGGGTGTCTAACGGGCCAGGTCCGCCCGTTTCCGGACCGACCTAGACCGGTCAAAACCGGCCCCGGCCCGGATCGGTACAAGGGGGCCGGATGGGGCTGGGTTAAAGGGGTAGGGGGTTTGGTCCGTTCATGTTTTGACAACCGGTTAATCGGACCGGTCAAACCCGGTTAATGCAAATCATTGTTCATCCGGTTAACCGGCCCAGACCGGTATAACGGTAACTAATTTTTTTTTCTTGTGGGCCTAAATCTGACCGTTGGCAACGGTCCATTTCCCATTATTGATGTTGTCATACCTCCTTTTTTCTACACACCCCGTAAATGGAGTATAAGAGAGTTTTTTTCAACTTAAAGTGACAATCGAAACGGGATTATTTTTATTAAATTCAGAGTCGCCACTTCAAGTGATAATTTATGGTGTCCCAAGTCATCGGTTCAAATCTCGAATCGAGGAAAAGATTGACTCTGTATTACAGTCCGCGAACACAGAAATCGGGGTAAGGAATTCTGTTAATCCGGAAAAAGGTGTTAGGCATTCCCGGGTTCCGTGGTTCTAGCACGGTCGCTCAACTGTTATAATTGGCCTATTATCTAATTTTATTACATGTTTTAACCTATGGTGCAATTTTAACTTTATAACCGCTTTTATTTAATTATTTTTGGGGAAGATTTCGACGTCATATAAAACACGTCTTGAACCACGTCACATAAATGCATCCGCGGTCTACGACACATTTCATCTAACGTTGTTGAGATTTGGATTTGGGTCACATAAATGCACACCGAGTTTAGGAAAGTAACTTTTTAAATAGCGTGCCTAAAGCAGCTACGCATTTTCAGATTTGCGAGAGCCATGAAAAATTCAACTAAATGTCACGACTCGATTTTTAAGGATTAAAATTAAAAGGGTGAGGGCCACGCATTTCAAGATTTTATTTGGCACGTCACACCTCAAACTATTTCAAAAGGTTTTATTCAACTTAAAGCAAACTACGGATGTTCATAATTTATTCACCTTTTTTAAAGTTCTAGATTATCAGTAATACATCTAAGAGTTGTGAAAATTATTATAGAAAGAAATGGCATTATTCGATTACTTGGAAATGTGCATCACAAAAATGGAGAAGAACATTTTGGACTCTTGAATTCCAATTATTTTTTGCCCAGAACTTTCTATAGTCAAAATAATCCCAAAAGCCAAATCATTTTCACTAAAACCTACACCTTGTTTTCAACCTCGGCTAACAGACACAATCTCTTTAACAAATTTCAAGATGCTTTATCTCAATTTTAACAAAGGAAAAAGCCCTCCCTACTTCTACACATGTCTCCAAGCTCATAAAACAAAAATATACGTCTAAACCATGGAAATTCTTAAGCAGATACATGACTTAAACATACCAATAATCACATTTAACAAGAATATCATCTAACTTTCATTAGGCAAATAAAATTATAGCAAATATTGTGGAACTAAGAAGCATGTTAAAGAATAAAAATGGACCTTGTATTAGCACGAAAACTCCAAACAAATGTACAAAAAGCCAGTCGATTATCCAAAAGCAGATAAGAGGAAAACTCGACTCAACGCCAAAAGAGACCTCGTCGGGAACCCTCGCTGATCTCGGATCGGGGACCTCAACGATGACAAAACCTTGCTTCGGAACCAACGGAAAACTCGACTGACCGGAAACTTTGATAACAACAACTTTCAGAGCTTAAAAAAGGGGGTCAAAATCTTGTGAAGCTTTGAAGAAGAAGAAAGAGTTCAGGCGGGTTTCCTGGGATGGAGAAGCAAAGGCGACGACCTGATGGGGTGGGTTCCGTGTTTGTTAAACAACCAAAGCATTTTTGTTCATGGCTGTTGATTCCCGTTTCTAACGAAGAAGAAGACGGGAGTCAGATGGGTCCTCCTCTATTGAGAATTGCGGCGGATCCTTGTTAGCCAACAAAAAGGAATCTCCGTTTTTTTCTAGCTATTTCTCTAGGTTCCATTCCCTTTTTTCCTTCTGTTTATCGTTTCCCTATCGCTGTTATTTTTCTGTTCCCCCTCTTAGGTGTGCGTGTGTGCGCTTTTTATATAAAGATAAAATGACCCCCCTTTTTCTTTTACGCGAGCCTCAGCAAAAATTATCTCCTCATGTATAAGCTGGATATGGATGGATAAAAACAAAAATAATTCTTGAAACCCAAGTTTAGGAGTTGCACTAGGGGAATATTATGTAGGAAATGTGCATGTGAATATTAAAGAGAATCCAAAGTGCCAAAAATGTACTAATTGGTGAATAAGAAAAGATAAAAGAATTAGTAGTGAATGACGTGAAAGTGCCCAGATGATGTCAGAGACTATTAAAATGTGAGAATGGAATAATAAATCTAGGAAGATACTAACCAACTAAATTGAAGGAAATTTTAACAAGTCTTTAGCTTATTGATAAAAGCTAGACTAACAAAAAAGACATTTTCTTCTTCCTTTTTTTTTTGAAACTTTTCTTTCTTTCTAAAATGAAAAACTAATACTCTAAAAATATGTAACTTTTTTTGTAATTTTCATTTTTGTGACGAAATAAAGTAAAAGATTAATAACTATTTAAAATATTGAGGTTAGGCCTAAACTAAATATTTTACGCTAAAATGAGTGAAATTTCGGGGAGGGTCAAAAATCACATGTCTACAGCCGTTGTCCAATGGCTGAATTGCACAAATAACCCATTTTGTTTTTTTTTTAAATTAACACCCCTTTGAAAAACTATAAATACCCTCCCCCTCTTCTTTATTTCTTCACTCATCTCTCATTTCTCAATCTCAATTCTCAATTCTCATATTCTCTCATTCTTCAATCTTCACCTATTAAAGTGCAATCAACTATTTGGCTCTTCTTTTGTTTGGAATTTAATTTATCGTAGTATTTATTATTTGAAGTTTGAACAGTTGAACTTCAAAATTGGAACAACTGACGTTTCTCTGTGGTAACATTGGAGTTGCGAAATCATCAAGTGTTCAATTTATTGTCGAATTCGGTGCACTCCCTCCAACTCTTTCTCTTATTTACTATTTTATTTGCATATTTAATTGTTGCTAGTAGTTAAATTTTTACAATATGTTTAATGCTGCAAAAAGAGCTTGTAATAAGGTTACTAATCGGGAAAATAAAAAAAGAGGTAGTACTTCAACTTCAGCATCTGGTAGTAATTGAAATACCTCTACAAATATTCCCGAAACATTACCTGATAATAATATAGATTATGAACAATTCCAGGAAGATTTCGGTATAGAAGATAATGAATTAAAAATGGAAGATGCGATACCACTTACACCTAGTAGTGTTGGAGCTGGTAGCAGGGGTGGTGGTCGTGGTGCTAGTAGTAGACCACCTGTGGCCCCGACTATTAACCAGAGAAAAAGAAGTAAGGTTTGGAATTTTTTTGACGAAATAGAAGGTACTGATAGAGTTAAATGCAAACTTTATAATGATACTTTTAAACATAAGATTGGAGGACAATTAGGGGGGACTGTGACACTTAGTAGACATATGAGAATTGAGCATCCTATAGAATGCGGATCTGATGGAGATGAAAATCAATCAACTCTAAACCCTACTACTGGAGGTCTTATGAAATATGATAAAATGAAGGATCGTGAGGAGTTAGCAAAAATGATTGCTTTGGGTTGTCTACCTTTTTCTTTTGCTTCTTCATCATATCTTATTATGTATATTCAAAGGATTTACAATCCTTTATTTAAAGGTATCCCTAGAAGTACTTGTAGATATGATATCTTTAGACTTCATGGACAATATCAAACATACATACGTTATTTGTTTAGCCACCTTCCTGTAGAGTTTCTCTAACTTCTGATATTGGCCATGATGTTAATGGAAATGATTATTTGACAATTACATGTCATTGGATAGATGATAATACTTGTATGCAAAAACGTATTATCGCTTTTAAATATAATGAAGATCAGAGTCATACTGCTGCGTTTATAAGTACTACTATTTGTGAAGTTGTTGAGTTTTATAATCTCAAGCAAAAAGTATTGTGTATGTCTTTTGATAATGCTTCTAACAATAATTCCACAATTTCAATATTAAAACTACATTTGCAACCACCTCTTGATGAAAATTTTCATGTTAGGTGTGCGTGTCATGTTTATAATTTAATTGTTAAAAGTGACCTTGATTTATTTTCAACTGAGATTACTCATGTTAGAAGAGCAGTTGGTGTTATTCAAGGAAATAATAGACAATCTAGAATAAAGGAATTTAAGAATAAGTATATCCAGTATAACCTTAAACTCAGATTCATGCCAGACGAAATTGTTACTAGATGGAATTATACATATATATTTTTAAAATGTTGCGACAAATATAGATTCCCAATAACTGAAGTTGCTAATGCGCATTGTACTGATCCAAACCGTATGTTAACAACTACTATTTGGGAGGTCATTAATGATGTTGTTAAATTTTTACATAAATTTTATATAGCTACTGTTGAGTTTTCTGGAGCATATTACCCTGCTGTTATTATGGCTGTAGTACATATAACTGAAATTTCTTTTCTACTCTTTGAATTTAAGAAGAAAGAAAATATAGGGATGTTGTTGAAAAAATACAAGCAAAATTCAAAAAATATTTCTTTTCAATTCCTCCAATTTACTTAATTGGTGTTGTTTTAATTCCTTCTATTAAGATGTCTGATTGTCACCAATTAATGAATGCTTTATATACTTATATGGAGATTGGACCAACTAAAACCCCAGATTTATATGCTTGTATGAACAAGCTAAATGAATATTTACAACAATTATATAATTATTATGCAAATGTAATTGATGATGCTGCTCTTAATGTAGGCAATGTTAATCCAACTATGCATTGTACCACTTCTGCTACTGTGGATGATGAAGAAGACCTTGATAGTTTTAATATTTTTTCTACATTTTCTAACACTCAAACCAGTAGCATGAACATTGATGAACTTCAATTCTACTTGTAGAAGCAAAAAGAGCCTCGCACAAAGGAATTTTCACCGTTGGGATGGTGGCATGAGAATGGAAAGCAATTTTCAGTTCTTTCCGCTATGGCTCGGGACGTGCTGAATGTGTCAATTTCAACTGTTGCATCGGAGAGTGCATTTAACCAAGCAAGACAATAACTTGGAGACACCCGTCACTCTTCGGAAGCAATGCTTTGGAAGTTTTAGTATGTTTCAGAGATTGGATTAGATCGGAACGAAGAAATCAAGGACGTGAAGATGTTGATAGCCCAGAAGACGAGGAACTTGGAGATATATTAACACATAGTAACTCATCCGAATTTAACACTCCAGAAGAAGGCCACTCATGTCATATTGATCATGACGAACTTACTAAGGCAATGCAAAACCTTTGAATTTACTCTTTTTTGGTTAATTTACTTGTTGTTAAATGTAAACCTTTCAATTTGTAAGTTTGAATTTTGAAATAAATGTAGCACTTACAATTTATAAGTGCAATTTTCCCCCACTTTCATTGTATTCTTTATATTTTTACTTTATATTAATATAACTTTACAATAGTTATACAAAATACAAAAAAAATTAAAAATTACACTAACCCGGCCCGGCCTGGCCCCTTCAACCCGTAACCCTTACGGTTCAATTTTTACCCGAATGAACCCAAACCCGTTAAACCCGATATGCCCCAATCCGTAACCGGCCCGGACCACAACCCTTACGGTTACTAAATTTCCCTACCCAGCCCGACCCGCCCCACCCGTTAGACACCCATACTCAAGCCCCTCTTCCTTTATTAGCCGATCTTATCTCATTCTGTAAGCATTCTATTCTCAGTTGAATGTTCAATAAAACTCTCTCTTCTCTTTTGAATTCTCATTTATTGCTCATAGAGGGTGGATTGTTCAAGAGTAATTCCTGGTTTTACTCCTGAGGAACACTCGATTTCTTTCCATTTTAGTTTTTTGAAAATTGAGCTCCATCAACTATATTTTTGGGTTGTGGTATAGGAATTCAAAATATAATATATAGAGGTACAAGACGGATTTTGCCTTATATATATACAATGTAATTTTACGGTGAAGGGTTTAAAATAACCCCCTTCCGCCCCCTAAATCCCGGCCCTGATGACGAGTGAGCATAATTATTTTGCCTACAAAATCATTTACCTTTTTTATTCTCTAAAAATAAAGTTTACATTGGATCGTAATTAAATTATTTCTCTAATAGTTAGGACAATAAAATCAACTAAATTATTCTAATTAAATCTTTTATTATTTTACCCTCAGGGGGAAAACATCGCAAACAAATCTATATACTATATTAAAAGCACGAAGGCCCTTAGCGAAATGTCGTTCGCCTTTTTTACCCTTTAACATTAGGTTTCATATTAGACGAAATAGTCATTTAATAATTCCTAATATTTAGGAGTAAATATTTAATTATTTTTCTTATATTTAGGAATGGATAATTAATTTTTTTTTGATAAGGTTAGGAATAGATAATTAATTACTTCCCTAATATTTATGATTCCTTTCCTTTTAGGTTTTAAAGTCCTTTTTTTTTTCTCATAGTTTAAATTGTTTACGCATTCCTTTTTTTTTTAAAAAAAAAACTGATTACATGTAAACATTTCGCCCACTTACAGTTTTTTTTTTAAAGATTTAGGAGTCATTTTTTTCCCGCATGAGAAAAATTGTCTCTTTTAGCTATCTAAATACAAAAAGACGTCATATTTGTGAACTTGAAATCACAATCTTTGAATGCTCCTCTCCTTTCTTTTTCCAGGGGGAGAAAGAAATTACTTTTTTTATTTGATAATGATTATGTTTATATTATAATTGACGTTACAAAAAATATAACATTGATATGCAGGTTATCTTAGGAATATTTTCTATGTTTAAATAAAGTATAAGCAAATTAATAATGTGGATGTTTGATAGACAATTGCAAATTAAAAGGCTGTCAGTTATGATTTTTTTAACTATATCTCATGTATGATTATTAGTTTAAAATGACATATTTACAAATTTTATACATATTGTTTGGACCATTCCCTAACAAAAAATTGGTTAGTTATTCTAACTCATATCAATAAAATAAAAGGAATTCATATAAAAACATTTTTAGAAAATAAACATGCAAATTATTTTTGTAACTTATTTCCCATAAAATGTTTTTATATAATATAAAAAAATCAAAAGATTCTTTTAATTAAATCAGGCTTACTTTTAAAAAGCCTTAATTTTAGATGAGAACTGATTATACAGACACAACAAAACTAAAACTAAATTCATGAGATTTGGTTGAAAAAAAATAAATTGTTATTCTGATTTTAACATGAAATTTATATTTTTATACCTTCTAGGATAGTATTAAGTATTAACATAGTCTTTTCAGAACTCGTCAACTGCAAGTAATTTAATTTTAACTATGGACGCTTACTCCATAAAAAAATAATATTTGGATGCATCCAAAATAAACACATGGTTATATAATTGGACAAAGAAAAGAAAGTTTTCTCCAAGACGACAAAAGTAGTGATTTCTTCTTTTCTAATCCGTTGAAAATAATTTCTATATTATTTCTTATTGATTAAATAAATTGAATAATTTGCATTTTCGTTGCGAGAAAAATAAAAGGAGACGTATTTTGTTAGTTAGTTGATCCTTTAAAATGGGTACAATTCCCTATCCATGATTAGTACTTATCATTTTTAGGAGCATATAATTGTATGTTAGTTTTTATTTTATGATATAAATACACTTTGAAAATTATTTTATGTTATTTTTAAATTGTTATTTTCCAATATTCTGTACTATATTAAAAACAAAAAGTCCCATAGTGAAATGTTCTTCACATTTTTTACCCTTTAAAAATACAGTTTGCCTGAGAAAAATAGTAATTTTTTTACTATTTAGGAACAATCATTCAACTAATTATCTAAGTATTTAGGAATTTAAAATCAACTAAAATCTTACATATTAAATCTTTCCTTGTTTGAACTATATCAAAAGTCGTTATATGTAGAACTTTAAAATCATTAAAATTTTACCTTCTAAAAATCTTACATTAAGCTATATATAGACTATAAACAAAATAAATAAATAAAATATTAAAAAGATCAATGAAAGAGGAAGTATGAGGTTTTGGATAATAACGGAGATGGTCAAAGTCTTTTTATAAACTTTTATACATTCTGATTTATATGAAACAATTATCAATTATTCTAACAAAATAATTTATGAGATATTTTGGCATTTTTAAATGAGGTTAAGTTTAGTTGAATATAGGTAGGTTTCTTGACTACAATTATGGCTTTGCATTTTGATTTAAAATTATTTATGGTATATAATGATTTTTAATTATTTGAGATTTACAAAATATTTTCATTTGTTTTTTTCGGGAACATGTCATTCGTGAATTTTTTTTTTTACCTAATGGATTGTTTACTATTTGAAAAGGAATTCTTATTGAATAAGAATATTACTATAGTTAAATATTTAAAATATGGTATTAGGTAATACTATTGAAGTACAAATCTGATTTGAATAATGACACTTCAAAATCAAATACGCTCTTCCAATTCCAATTCAGCCATTGAAGTAAATTTTAAGTTGAATTATTGATTGATAATTGAGTACTTATGTTGGACAATTTCTGTCATTATAGAGTTAACAATACACGACCAACATTCATCATTTTCAAGAAATTATATTTTATTTTAGAACACAAAGACAAATTTTAAATAAGTTTTTACTCATTAAAATAGGGTACACGCGCAAAGCGCGTACGTTAAAATTAGTTTTTTTATAAGTATGAAATCCAAGGAGTAAGAATGAAGCACAAAAATACCCTTGTAAATTGATGGACTTTTTTAGCCTTTCAGCAATCATTAATGCTTTCGTATAACGTACAAAAATGTAAAATCATTTGAAATAAATAACACTAGGTTAAAAAAATAACGTATCTTCTATTAGGAAAATCAAATCAGCAACTTTATTGCCAACCAAGAGATTTTAAGTCCCATTATTAAAAGACTTTATCTGACAAAACCAACCGTATACTTTTAAATTTAAAGATTACAAAGATTTCTAATGTACAAAAACATTAAATATTTTCAAACTCTTTGCATTATACCCAGTATTTTACTTTCATTGCCTCGAATTTTTTAGCCTCGGTCATCTTTTAGATTGCCATAGCTCCGGAGTTATTCTTGTATTCTCCACCAAAAACATACTTTGCATCTCCAAAATTCTGAATTTTGCTGTCTTCTTCGACTTTTATTTTTAAATGGAGAAGGGTAGAGGGGCGAAACCATTATCCATCGAGTTTTGGATAGTGCGCCAATGGCCCTCAGGGACTCTGAGCCTAGGAAATATACCAGCATACTTGTGCTACCATATTTCCCTCTGGCTCGTCAATTGGTTGAGGAAGGCATTTATTGGAAAAACAGGAAGAAGATACGTGAACCAAAAAAAAATTGAAGTTGAAGCTATATGTTCAATGATCACGCGATCTGATACAATTGTACCATTTACAAGGTTAGTTTAGTCTTTTTATATACTATTATTAAAAATAAATGAAGCAAGGGTTTAAATAATATTAGGATATTAACGGGTGTGTACTGTGTAGGGTAGTTTACTCTACAAAATAGGATGCAATTAGTGCACATGGGAAAGTCTTTCCCTAGGAACATGGAAATAGCATGAACACATTCTGACAAATAGCAAGAATTAGCAAGATAAACAATGCTTCATCATTTGATCAATGAATTAGTTGTCTTTAACATCAGGTTTCACATCATGAAAGTTAATTAGTAAATACTAAATAACATAACAAAGCACCTCACAAGTAAAAACACTATATATTTTAAAACACCAGGTGCCAATAGAGAGGACCCTCTAAACGAAGTTAATCCCAAAATCTATTTCTCATGCATTCCTGTTCTATGGTACTATTGTTTCTCATGACTAAACAGATCTACTAGCAATATGGTTAAAAGATATCCTTTACATCCATGTCTTGTTCTATATTAGAAAAACAAACAGAATTTAACAACACTTGAGTCTGAAGCAGTACCAATACTCATAAAGCCGCATCCTGATTATCAGCCCCATCCTGATTATCAAGGCCGATAATCAGGATCACCAGTTTTGTCATCTGGTGGCGATGCCACAGACATCGAGTCTGAATCAGACCCGGCTCCAGCAGGCGCAGCAGCTCCAGCGGGCTCAGCAACATCTTCAACCAGGAACCTGCTTATCATAAGACATTTTAGCAAGTGATTTCTAATCTACCCTAGGAAAAATTACCAAAGACAATGACAATACCTCCGACGTACACCCGACTGAAAAGGGGCAGGAACAACAACCTCAACCGCAACCGGGGCAGGAGCAACAACCTCAACCGCAACCGGGGCAGGAGCAACAACCTCAACCGGGGGAGGAGCAACAATCTCAACCGGGGCAGGAGCAACAATCTCAACCTCAGCACTGTAAAAAAAACAATAAAACCATAGCTCTGATTAGCCTAAAACGCTTGAATAAACTTAGAAGAGCTATAAAAGAGTTATTCTTACAGTTGTTTCCTTAAAAGCTCAATTTGAACATTCATTGCTGCTATCTCCTCATCACGAGCATTAAGAATCCTTTCACACAAACAGAAAAGTCTATGATTCTGTACTACATATGGCAAGAGAGAAATGGCATAATTTTCAAAGGAGAACAGCGATTAGATGTAATACTAAGCAAAGAAATAACGCAAGACGTGCATAGGCGAGGGACTAGTAAGCAACGGCTACTAGTCCTAATGTGCATAGGCGAGGGACTAGTCCGCGCGATCTTGAGAACTAAAAAAGTAAACTTTTGTCGTTTATGATGAATAATGATATATATAATAATATTTGATGTTAAAACTTTATTTGACTGCTATAAATAAAAATATAAAAATTAATTTTATTCGTTTTCTAAGTATATATAAAAGATTAAAAAATTACTATCTTAGTTTGACACAATATTATCTATGGGTGTCTAACGGGCCGGGTTAGCCCGTTTCCGGAACGGCCCAGACCGGTACAAGAAGGCCGGGTTGGGCTGGGTTAAAGGGGTAGGCGGGTTTGGTCTGTTCACATTTTGTCAACCGGTTAACCGGACCGGTCAAACCCCGTCAACGTAACTTACTATTCAACCGGTTAACCGGCCCAGTTTAAAAGCTATTCATTTTTATTTTATTTATTTATTAAGGTTTTAGGGTCTAAGACAATGCAAAACCTTTGAATTTACTCTTTTTTCATTAATTTACTTGTTAAATGTAAACCTTTCAATTTGTAAGTTTGAATTTTGAAATAAATGTAGCACTTGCAATTTATAAGTGCAATTTTTTCCCATCTTCATTGTATTCTTTATATTTTTACTTTATATTAATATAAATTACAATAGTTATACAAAATACAAAAAAATAAAAAATAAAAACACTAACCCGGCCCGGCCCGCCCCTTGGACCCATAACCCTTACGGTTCATTTTTTACCCGTATGAACCAGAACTCGTTCTTTGTTTCTAAAGGAATAGCTTGGCGTCTAAACCCAATTTGATATTAATTATTCTAATCAAGCAATCAAAACGCTTTACGTGAATATATTAACATGATACAAGAAATATTTAATCCAATAAAATAAAATACTTATACTTTAGTGACTAATTTTACAAAAGATCGCACTCTACTAAAGATGTTCATAAATCACTTAATTTTCCTGCATTTGGAATCGAGTGCGAAAACCAAAAACAACCTGGAGCTTTTTACTGCAAATTCTAAATTTTCATTATTCAACACTGCTCCTAATTTAAGCAACCACAAATCCCTTATGAATCACTTACATCCATTTATTTGTCACAAAGGACAACATACCACCAACAGTAAGGTAAAATTCAGTACAAAAGGCTATTAACAAACAAAAACTTAGACTTGGAAACCATCTGGTCATTGATTAGAGGATACACGGTTCTTTGGTCTAAAAGAGAGAACAATTCAAAACAAAACCAACAGATACACACGATAGATCTATACATTTGAACCCAAATAAAAGATGAACAAATTGGCTTTTCCATATGGAATTCAAACAGAGTAACAGGGGTTTTCTTGTGTTTACCTCACTGCCAGAACAAAACCGAACAGAAAAACCCAATAAAGGCTGAAGAACTAAGGCTGGAGCTAGCCATGAATTCGGCAGAAACAACAGCAGCAAACCAACACTTCTCAAACTTGTTCGCACTTGAATTTCCAGAAAAGTGGAGCAAAGGAGTAAATCTTAAGCTAGCTTTGTTTCAAGGTTGTTCCATGACTGATTTTTCAGCAGTAACACAACCATTTTGGGGCTGATTTGAGGTCAATTTTGAGCTTGCTTTCAGGGATGTTTTTCGGAGCTTCACTTGAGTTGGTTTTAATGGAGTATTGGCTGAGAGGATGGCGTTTCAGGGCTGTTTGGAGAAGGAGGTAAGGCTGGGTTTTTGAGAGTTAAAATGAGGAAGGTGAGCTGAGTTCCATGGCTGGACCTTCAAGGATGAAGAAAGAAATTTCAGAAGAAAATGGAAAATGAGCGGGTCTGACGTTGAACTTGGAGAAAATGAAGGAGAAGATCGAAGCAGGGGGGGGGGGGGGGGGGTTGCGCCGTTTTTGGGTCTTCTTTGTATTTTCCTAAGGTGAGGGATCTGATCGATTTTTGCTTTAGCTTTTTAACTCTTTTTGGGATTGGGGTTTGTTTTGAAGAAGATGAAGCAGAATCGTGGGAGGGTCCGGGGGTGATGGAGTTGAAGCTCTTTGTGTTTTGAAGATGGAGGAAGAAGAACGACGGGAATGGGGTCTGTTGGTGTCTGTAGTTGATGAAGAGAGTAGGGGTCGTTTTGAAGAAGATGAAGCAGAATCGTGGGAGGGTCCGGGGGTGATGGCCGTGTATTTCAGCTTTTGTTATTAATGGAGAGAATGGAGCTGGTATTTATGCTTCTTTTTTAAGGAGAGAGAGTTGATGAGTGTCTTAAGGTTGTGAATGGTGTGAGTGGAGGAAATATTTTGGGGAGAGTGAGGAACATCAATAGGGAGAGTGGGAACATGAGTGGGCAAAATGGAAAAAGTGGGTAGTGAGTAGAGAAAGTGGAGAAAGTGGGTAGTGAGTAGAGAAAAGTAGGAATAAATTC
This sequence comes from Nicotiana tabacum, assembly GCF_000715075.1. Classification (NCBI taxonomy): domain Eukaryota; kingdom Viridiplantae; phylum Streptophyta; class Magnoliopsida; order Solanales; family Solanaceae; genus Nicotiana; species Nicotiana tabacum. Next base: position 133,887,386 of record NC_134092.1, on the reverse strand, counting down.
AAACATGGTAAAAAATAAGCTGCTCACACTAACAATTCCAGGTAACTAAACTCTTGAACCACTGTTGCATCTTCTAATTTCAACTCTGCTCGAAACACTGATCCTATCAAAATTTCTACTGTTAGAAGTGTTATTGTGCGATTGGCTTCTTCTTCTCCACATTTGTCTTTTCGAGCTTCTAGGGTTAATTTTTGGCAGATCAACAAACTGTTCGGCTGGTTTCGTTCTCCTCCACATCTGAATTGGTTAGTTGTTAGAATTCATCTTTCTCTATTTTCCCGATGTCGTTCATACTGTATTAATTGAATTTCTGCCCTTGTGATTACATCATAGTTGTTGACGAATGTGAGAGTTTGATTTATCCAAATACTTGTATGTCCCCTTTTATTTTGCTCCTTTTCCTCCTCGATTTTTGTTGATTAACAATTCATAAAATTCCCGTTCTTGATAAAAATTCAAGCTTTTCACACTTTCTCTAAATACCCATTAAGAGTTTCAGAATTTTCAAACCAATTGGGATCAAGACTTATTTGCTTAAAACAGTCTTAAGTCTAAGCAGCGTCTTGAAACGGGTGTTTTCAATTTTAGATGCTTCGTTACAATCTCTTAAGGCTTTCGGCGCTATTACAAAGAGTTAAACAGAGGGATTTCCTGAGAGGTTATTTTCGATTTCGGCTGCTTCGTTATAATCTCTTAAGGATTGAGGAAATTTCTGGAGATTTAAATGGGCTTCGGCGTGATTACAAAGAGCTAAACAAACGAATTTTCTCTGTTTTGAGAGGTTATTTGAATCAAGATTTTTGTGGGTGTTTGGATTCTTTTGTTGGAACTATTTGAATGAGATGGAAATGTAATTACTGGCTCTATTTTACCGAGAAAAATATTTTCGTACAAGAAACAGGGAGACACCCTGAACAAAAGCTTTGATTGGCACCATTAAGAGTATAAGTTTCACAAAGCCTGGGTGTCTAATCACAAAATAAAAATTATCTATGAAGACATGATTCTGTCATATTCCTATCTCTTTAAAAAGCATTTGCATATGTTGTCTTGATTTGCTGTGATAATTGCACTTCAGATTTTTGTCGTAATGTTAATTTCATTCTTCTTCTCTATCTTTTAAATCCAAGAAATTAAAATTTCGGTGTTGATGTTGTTTTCAATAGTTCCTAATTTGTATTTTTGTTTTGGTAAAGTTTTTATCGCATCAGGTAATGTGAGTTCCTGAAATTAAATTAACACTGAGTTTCATCAAGTGTTTTCTATTTAATGAATTTTTTACTGTAGGTCTTGCACCAACGCATATTTGGGAGCGCGAAATTTGAATATCGATGGACTATAGACAAACAAACAAGCGTCCATGCTTTGGAAAAAAAATGTCTAGATCGAAATGTTAAACGACGTGAACAATATAAACTTAAGATGGCGAATGAAAAGAGTGCCTTAGCATTACAAGAGGTACCTACAAAGCAGGTGCTGAAACATAATCCCTTTGAAAGAGCGACTTCTATCATTCCTACTGAGATAACAACAACATCAGGACATCTCCAGTGTACGTCTACAAAGGACTCTTGCTCTACTCTCAAAACAGGTTAGTATATCAATTTTGTATCGCAATCTCTATAGTATGCGCAATTGTTTCATTATTTAGTGCAACTGAAATTTTTGTGTGTGCATGAATATGTATCATAAATTTAATATTGTGAACATCTGTTGTGCTTACTGCCTATCTGTATATAGTGACGTCACAATCTTTCCAACATTCCCTGCTTTTGACAAAGAAAATCCTTTTTCCACTTATGAGAAAGGCAAATTACTGAAAGTTACCATAAGCTTATGCCAATATACAAGATATACTATTGTTCACTAAAAGACTATTTATCTGTTAGGTTCAACATCAGCTGCACCAAATGAACAATATGATACAACTAAGATCGGAATGTTACAACTTCTAGAACGTGCAGGTCGCAATCAAAATAACACAACTGCTATGAATATTAAACTACGATCAGACTATATACCATTAAAAAAGGTTCTCAGCTGTAAATTCTGCTCTGCGAAAAGATTTGAATATGAATATGCTGGATTTTGTTGTAGCAATGGTACAATTAAGATAATTTCACATTGAATGCCCGCTAAGCTACATGATCTATATTTCGAGAATAATGAAAAATCCCAACACTTTCGGACATACATCAGAACATATAATAATTCGTTTTCATTTACATCACTTGGTGTAAACTATGATACAGACTTAGCGAGAAGGAATCGTGGTATCTATACTTTCAGAGTTCAAGGACGGATGTATCACCTAATAGACGATTTGTATCCCGGAGAAAAAAACCTAAGAAATCTATACTTTTACGACAACAACAATGAGTTAGCAAATAGAATGGCATGCTCTAACAAAGTTAATAAATCTATAGTGAGAGAGCTAATAGATATATTCAGAGTTAACCCATACTCCTTTTTTATTCGATCTTTGATAGATATTCCCGAGCTACAAAACTTCCATATTGGACTCAAATGTGATCCTGGTTTAGATCAACGAGTATATAATTTGCCAACTTCATCAGAAATTGCTGCAATATGGGTTGAGGATAATGACAATAGTATAAATCAAGCACCACATATTCAAATTTACACTCATATATATATAAAATCACAAAACTAGTAATATTAAATTGGGCGGTTGATTTATAAATAAAATTTTCAATAAGTACAAGTTGTCGTATTTTGAACTTAATAAAGGAAGAAATTATGTCATAAAAATTATTCTAATATCTTATCACAACTCCAATACTAGATGATTTTTGCCCAACGATTTAAATTTAGTGGTAGTTTTTTGTCTTCTACTTGTTAATTTGCTTGCTTTAATACATGGTGTTATTGTCTCAACTAAAATCTAGGTGTAGCTCATTTGATTGCATGTACAAGTTACTATAATACCTTTCTAAAATTCTGCATTAATAATACAATGTTAGTTGTTCAAAATTGGTATAAAACTCATCATTATAGTACTATTCACTTGTTATAAAATCAAGAGAGACCAGGAAAGATTGCTTGAAATAAAAATAAATATTTGAAAAATTATATCCTAAGCCCACGTTACTGTTCAATAAAATTACTAATCTTTTACCGTTACCTGCATAAAGACAGATGTTTTTATCTTGAAAAATGTGAGTAACAATTAAAGATGATTTGTGGTTTTAAAAATATGTGATTTATTGCAATACTAGTGAATATACAAGTAATATTAGGTTTAAGTAAGAAGAATTGATGAACCAAACCAGTATTGCTAGAGCAACGGGGACCTCGAGCTCGATTATCTTGGGGGCCTCGAGGTGAGTTAAGAGCAAGTGAAGTATGAATAATAAAGTAAAAACAATAAAGCTGAAGAATAATTGTGGAGCACAGTAAATGAGAAAAGCATAGTAGAATGTTCTATTGTAGTGAATGAGATCTCTTTTTACAAAGATTGGGGTCCCCTTTATAGGGGAAAACCCTAATATGGTACATTTTCAATTATGATAAAAAGATTTATTGGTACAGCTGTATAACAACCTAGTACGGACTTGTACTATTTCATACAAATCTTATCCCTTAATTTATAACCTGACTCACGTGACGCTCTTTCTTGAGTGTCATCGAAATTATACTTTCTTCGTGGCAGATTATGGCGGGTCTCCGATTTGCTTCTCGAGATGCACACATCCCGGCCAGGGTATGATCAAGTCTTCGATTCTTACTCCGAGCTTCCGAACTCAGGCTTGGGGTATGATCAAGTCTTCGAAATTGAGCTCTCCGACTTAGACCGTATACAGATAGTCCCCGTGTTTCTTAGAATGAAATGATATGAAATGATTTCAATTCCCAAGTCCTTTATGATGGCATCACTCTTATGACGTAAGCGTTGAAATGACTGAAGCGTCCCGTTGGTTCTCTTCCCCAAAAGCATTAAGTGCACGTCAGAGATGGCCGGCCATCAATATTAATGAACAGTCGTCGCCTTCCTCTATATATACTTGTTTTCTCTTCTCTTTAAGGACTTTCCCACCTTGCAACACCTATTTTCCTCTATTCGTTTCCTTTTCACCACCAGTTCCTCTGCTATATTGTCTCAAAACCTCGCTGGTTCATTCATTTCTTCCTTCTTTTTCTAAAGAACTGATGGCAAAAACTTCCAAGTCCATTCTTCAGAAAAAAGGAAACTCTACTTCTACTTCCCGTCCGACCAGTGGTAAGCCGCATGTGCTTCACGAGATCATACCAAGAAATTTTCCTTAACGAAGTACTTTATAGTCGAGAACCCTCCCGACATCGCCGACCGTCGAGAGCATTCATCGAGATACATAAGGTCAATTGAGGAAAAACACCTCGATGTTGTGAGAAGAGAGTGTAAATGGGAAGAGAAGTTCGTTTTGCAAATACCTTCTCTAGGGGAGCACATCACAACTTACGTAGAAGGGTTCCTGAGTGTATATACATACCCCTTTACGCTGGGTCTCCTCGACCCGCTCACGCTTGAATTCTGCCGAAGATATCAAGTAACCCTAGGCCAGATTCATCCGTTCTTTTGGCGGATCATAATAATGATGCGATTCTTTAGCGAAAAAGGCCGGGCTCGAGTTCACCCTCAGCCACCTCATCTAATTATATCGACCTCAACATTTTCGAGGTTTAATCAAACTCTAACACCGATTAACCAAATCCTTTTTCGCCAGTAATGACGAAGGCAATAATCGAGGTTGGATGAGCCGGTTCATCCGAGTGAGGACCGCCGATATTATTCCCGAAGAGTTCTTGTCGTTCCCCGAGGAATGGAACTTCAAACGTGAGTGGAATTCTTCGATTTAGTTCTTTTCCATAAATTTTGCTAAACTTCGCATAATTACTCATTTCCCCTCTCCGCAACGGTTGTGTGGATGCCTAATGCAATCACCATACGACAAACGCAAATGGCGGGACTTGTCGAAGGGCAAGTGGGAAGAGAAACACCACGGTACGCGTCATATTGTTTCTTTACTCATTAAGAATGTCTTTCTTTATGTGACTTGATTCCTCTATCACAAGTATTGGTGAGTTATTCGAGATGAGGCCGCCCCCTTCCGGGGAGGAAGTAGGATTTTCGGCTCTAAAGTCAAAGAAGGATAACAAGAGAAAAAGGTCCTCGAAAAATGAGGACACTCAAATCCAAGCAGAGTCCGCTCGGAGGCGTTAGAAAAGTGTCGTCATCAACGTGGATGTTGACTTGGTCCACCAGTTCATGGACGATGACAGTGACGAGGTGGAGGGTCCGACGCTAGTGGCTCGAACCAGGAAATCTTCCGAGGCTATCAAGCATGCTGAGATCGGGGCCCCTAGTCTCGAGGAAGGAACTTTAAAAGAAAAGAGGGATGAAGGCCCTACATCACCTGGCGCGACAATTGCTTCTCGGACTTCTGGAAATACTCCAAAGGGAGTGAGCTTCGAAGCACTTCTACCTGAACAGAGCGCCTCTGGTGATCTCCCTGAGGCCATAACAGTAGGTTAACCCTCGTCGTTTCTATCCTTCTCTGAGGATACCATTATGGATGCTCAAAACTTGAAGACGTCCGAGCTAGGTGGAGTCCCGAGTGAAAATGACCCCTTCTGGGGTTACTTTGTCGGGGTCGATGAGGCCGACCCAGCGGATGCAAGCTTAATCTTCGAGGAGGCTCGGCGTCTTTTCTCAATTATAAGTTTTTATTCTTCAGATAGGGCGGTGGCCATCTATTTAAAGGATGATGTCGATGCTCAGATGGAGTTGAGGGAGGTTTCTAATCGCTTCCAACTTTGCACTACTAATAAGTAGCAAGAGAGGGTCACAATAGCTTTTACCCAATTTTGGGTCGGGATCGATATCCACAGAGAGCTAGAATTGGAATCGAGTATCTATCTAGTTTAGGATTGCGTATTTGTTCCAAATTACTCTTCTAATAATTTTTGGGGTTTTCGTTATAATTCTACCTTTATCAAACAACAAATTGTAAATGCAACTAGATTAAGCTAAGAGTTAATATTGCAAGTTGTATCAAATGGTTTAAAAGGCACTAGGGTAGTGACTTCCGTCTAGGTGGTCAATTGACGGGTCATTGCATATAAGGCACGATTGACATAATTGGGGAGTATGAGATAACCGTTGCACTATTTTACCCACTCTACACCTCTCGGTGGTTCGAGTGATTTCGCCCGAATTGACTTTCTCAAGACCAACTGGGTATGCAATTTTGCATAAGCAACTAGGGTTCAAGTCGGGTATTACTCTCTCGAGGTTTAACCCTTCAATTGGGGCTATCAATCTCTTGATTATGCCTCAATTCCTTGTTGGACCAATTTCGGAGACTTAGGCTCTCTTTATCAAGCAGAGCCCAAGTCAACTAAGAACAAACTAGTGTTTGCAACCACTAATTCACCAATTAACCATGAAATTGGTCCAAATAACAAGCACCCATAGTCAATCTAGCCCTAAAATACAATACCCATCAATTACCCACACTAGGGTTGAGCCACAACCCTAGCTAATGGGTATAGCTACTCATATTTGAAGAAAGAAACAAAGAAATGGATGAAGATAAACACATATTAATTAATTGCTAAGTTAAATACAAAAATTCAATATGAAAAGTAAGTAAAATTGCCCAAAATGGCTACAAAAGTTGTTCCCACGAGTGCAACTGCCTCTAAAACTATCTTATACCCTAAAGATGGGAAAAGATTCTATTTATACTAAGCTAGAAAATCTGGACAAAAATACCCCTGCGGGGTTAATGCAGACCACACAGAATGGACTGCGGCCTCACTAGGGCTCTTGACTTCAAAATCTAACTCTCTGAACTCAGGCAATGCGAACCGCATAGAACAGATTACGGCTGCAGAGGCTTCTAGTGCGGTCCACACATAGCATCTCTCTGATTCTCCTCACTGCAGACCGCACAGAAATGAGTGCGGCCGCATTGCTTTAAGTGCGGACCGCACAAATCCTAGTGCGGCCGCATTGGGCTTGTGCCTGATTTTCGACCTCTCTGAATATCCCAGTGCGGACCGCACAAAGTGTAGTGCGGCTGCACTGGGCTTGTTTTGCTTGAGCTTGCCTTGTCTTTGTCACTTGTGCAAGTTTCACTCCTTTTGAGCTGATCTTTGACATCTTGTCACTTTGTTGATCAAACCTACAATGAAGCACAACTTGTGAGCCTTTTGGGACTATTTTGTATGAATTTCTAATCAATGCATAAGCGAGAAGGAGTATAAAATGCGTCAAAATCCCTAGTTATCAGTTTTCGGCCGAGAAAAAAGAAGCAATGACTATGCCCGAAGCCGATCCAGGAGGGAGACCCTCGAAGAGGTTCATGATAAGGGCTTTGATCTTTCCGAGGAGATAAAGCAAGCTAAGGCAGATGAGTCTAATGCCAAATTTGATTCCTCCGACGATGATGATGACGTCAAAGATGATGAAGACGAGGAGGCTGTCAAAGAAGCTTCCCCCGGGGAAGCGACAGGTCCGGGGGGAATGCCCCTCTAGAGTAGGTAGAATTTCTTCTATATTTTTGTAATTTTTTGCTTTGTAGGACTCCTGTGTAATATCTTTTTGTATATATAAAAATAAAGGAGTTTCCTTGATTGTTTGCCTTCAATTTTTCTTCAAAGTTGCTCGATTTTTCCTTTAAAGTTTGCTTGATTTTTGATGCTATAACCTCCGAACATTGAATCAAATTCGGGGTAGAGTAGACCCTCAAGTTTTATGTTTTGATCAACGATCGATAATAGGTTACCATTTAAGGTTCGATCTTCGAGCTAATTTTGAGCTTGGGACTTTTGAATCCGAGCTGGGTAAGGTCTCGAGCATGGTGTGCTTTGGCCTTCAAGCTCTTTTAAATATTGGCCTTTAGGCTCTTTAGGTTGGCCCTTAGGATCTTTTAGGTTGGCCCTTAGGCTATTTAGGTAGGGCCAATTCGACCTCTAAAATGGCTATAAACCTTTCCCTCTTTTCGGCTAAAAGACTTAGTAAAAATTTTATATGCCTTAGCATGTGTTTTTTTACCCATTTGGATTTTTCGAAGGTTCGATTGATTGGAACCTCGTTTGTAATTTGATATGCAATGTTAATCGAATACCTCTTGAGTTTTTTTGAAGGCTGATGTTATCGAAGCCTTCGCTTTATTCAAGGGTTGATTATATCGAAGCCCCTTATAATTTGCTTTTACCAATGGTAGCCTGATTTAACTAATTTTTTCGAAGTATATGAAGGCTTTTTAGTTTTATGGCGGAGGTCGGACGTCTCCGAGCCACATTATTTCTCCGTAACCTTTTATATGACCATAGTCTTTTATATGGCCATAGCCTTTAGTCCCCAAATGTGATGGCCTTAGCCTTAATATCTAGGGGATGCCTCTTTGAGGTCTTGTGAGCTCGAGTGTGCCTCTTTGAGGTCTTATAAGTTCGAGTGTGCCTCTTTGAGGTCTTATAAGTTCGAGTGTTAGATTACTCGATGCGTCGATTGTCGATGACAGTCCCCGAGTATTTGGGGTTTTGGCCCTAGAGCCGTTAAATGTGAAAATAGTAGACTTCTTTGAGGCACAAAGTATTTTGATATATTAAAAATGCTTCTTCAAATAATTGATACATGCGTACATGTTTTGCCGCTGGGGGCTCGACTATTCTATATGGACACGGTTTATTTGGCTGTTTGGCCCATTATAACATTCCCCTATCGAGGCCTTCCTTGGCATGAATTACTTTCTTCGAGACTCCGAGGGTGAGTCCCCCCAGTGTTCGAGATTGATTGAAAAGAAACATTGAATACTTGTTGAATATTCCTTAGGTAGCATGTAAGTGTTGCATTGTTAAAAACCTTGCCGGTAAAACCCATTTGGGATAAAACTCGATCTAAGGGAAAACGAGTGCAACACATGATTTAAAACCCAAGGCGAGTTGAAAAGTGCCTCGATGTTTCCAATCGAACATCTGCAAAGGAGTTAGTTTTAAATACAAATGGAAAAAAGGTATAAGGTCATACCTCAATAGTAATAGCGTTTGAGCAACGATACATTCCAATTGTTTGGTAGTTACTCGCCTTCCATTATGCTAAGTTTATAGGATCCTTTCCCTACGACTCCGAGGATACGGTACGGTCCTTCCCAAGTGGGGCCTAGCTTTCCTTCATTTGGGTCTCGAGTGTTGAGAGTGACCTTCCTTAGGACTAAGTCCCCGACTCCGAAATATCGAAGGTTCGTCCTTCTATTGTAATACCTTTTGATCCTTTGTTTTTGCGCGGCCATTCGAATTAATGCGGCCTCACGTTTTTCATCTAGTAGTTGAGAGAAGTGTTCATAGCTTCGGGATTTGAGTCCTCAATTGCATGCTGAAACCTTACGCTAGGTTCCCCGACTTCGATTGGGATCAATGCTTCAGACCCGTATACCAAAGAAAACAGGGTCTCCCCCGTGCTCGATTTTGACGTCGTTCGATATGACCATAGCACTTCGGGCAACACTTCTCTCCATTTCCCCTTTGCATCATCTAACCTTTTCTTTAAGTTTCGAATGATGGTTCTGTTCATGGACTCAGCTTGACCATTTGCATTTGGATGGTAAGGCGCTGATAGAACCCTTTTGATTTTATGGTCCTCGAGGAATTTTGTTACTTTTCTGCCGATAAATTGTTTTCCACACATGCTATTTCAGCAGGTATCCCGAACCGACATATGATGTGGTCCCACATGAAGTCGATGACTTCATTTTCTCGAAGGCCTGCGCTTCTACCCATTTTGAGAAGTAATCAGTCATAAACAAAATAAATTTAGCTTTACATGGCGCCATTGGTAGGGTGTCGACGATGTCCATCCCCCATTTCATGAATGTCGGGGATATGACCAAATGGAGTTGTTCACCGGGTTGATGGATCATCGGAGCAAATCTTTGGCATTTATCACACCTTCGAACGAACTCTTTGGTATTTGTTTCCATGTTATCCTAATAATACCACGCTCTGATCACCTTGCGAACCAAAGAGTCGACACCAGAATAGTTCCCACAAGTACCATCGTGGATTTCTCGTAATACATAATCGGTGTCCCTGGGTCCCAAACATATTGCTAGTGGTCAATCGAAGGTTCTTCTATACAACGTTCCATTTTCGTCAAGTGAGAATCGAGCTGCTTTGGCTCGAAGTGCTCTCGACTCTTTTGAGTCAGTGGGGAGCTTTCCATGCTTCAAGTAGTCGGTGTACTTATTCCTCCAATCTTACGTTAAACTTGTTGAATTAATTTCTGCATGGCCTTCTTCGACCACCGACCTTGATACTTGGACGACAGTTCCTAGGATGATATCATCCTCTTCAATCGATGACCCCAAGTTTGCAAGTGCATCGACCTCGCTATTTTGTTCTCGGGGTACATGGTCCAGTGTCCATTCCTCGAAGCGATGCAGTTCACTTGAAGTTTGTCTAAGTACCTCTGCATTCGATTGTCTCGAACCTGGAAGCTCCCATTTACTTGATTTACCACCAAAAGGGAGTCACACTTTGCCTCGATGACCTCTGCTCCAAGGCCCTTGGCTAGTTCGATACCTACAATCATGGCCTTATACTCGGCCTCATTGTTAGTCAATTTAGAAGTTTTGATAGAGTCCTTTGACTTTTTTAATGTGGATGGTGTCAATACCGGTGCCAAGTTGTGTACTGCAAACATCTAGTTAGCTGCATGTTGCTCTTCATATACTGTTTTCACGCCATCCTTTGTTGGGAACTTCATCATCTGTTGAAGGGTCGATGGCACCGCCCTCATACTATGGATCTATGGCCTTCCAAGCAAAGCATTATACCTCATGTCACCTTCGATGACATGAAATTTGGTATCTTGTATGGTTCCGGCCACGTTGACTGGGAGTATGATTTCCCTCATTGCCATTTCACTTAACATGTTAAAGCCATTCAAGACTCGAGATGCTGGTATGATTTGACCGAGCAACCCGAGCTGCTCCACGACCCTTGACCTGATTATATTTGCCGAACTACCTGAATCCACGAAAACATGTTTAACTTGAACTTTCTTTAAAAGGATAGAAATTACCAGAGCATCATTGTGAGGCTAAGATAAGGCCTCAATATCTTCTTCGCTGAATGTGAGGGTGTCCTCGGGCATGTAGTCCCGACTCTGTTTCTCCCTTGTGATGGATACTTTGGTACGCTTGAATATAGGTCCCTCTGGGACGTCGACTCCACCAATGATCATGTGGATGACATGTTGAGGTTCTTCAGATTCATTCTTCCTATTTGCATCTCTCTCTCAAAAATGGTTCTTGGCCCGGTCACTGATTCACAAAGATGCCCCTCATTGAACAACTAGGCTACCTCCCCTCTAAGCTGACTGCAATCCTCGGTCCTACGCCCATGAGTACCGTGATATTTGCACATCAAGTTGGGGTTCCTTTGAGAAGGATCGGTCAGTATAGGCTTGGGCCATCTAGTATCTCTAATTTTGCCAATGGCTGAGACGATACCCAAGGCATCGGTACTGAAGTTGTACTCCGATAATCGGGGTGCCTCTGCCGGTCCCAAGTTCCTTTCAAACTCGATTTTTCTCATCAGTTCTCGAGAACTTTGACCTCGATCTGCTCTTCGATCATTTCGAGGTATGTTACGCCTTGAAATGTTCCTTCGATCCTCGACGTATGGCTGATATCTTTCCTTATTCGACCTTGACCCCTGTGTGTGCATTTCTTGACTCCTTTGCTAGTAACCTGCTTGGATAAACTAATCCCGGGGGGGCTTCCAACTCGTCGTCCTCGATCCTAATTTTTGATTGGTACCTGTTATGCACATCCGCCCAAGTCACGACGGGATACTCGATCAAGTTCTACTTCAGCTGCTTCGAAGCTATTGAATTTCCTTCATTTAGCCCATGAGTGAAGGCTTGTACGGCCCAATCATCGGAGACCAGTGGTAACTCTATCCGTTCTAACTAGAAGCAGGAGAAAAATTCCCTCAGCAACACGTTTTCCCTTTGCTTTATTTTGAATACATCGGATTTCCTTGTTGAGACTTCTATGGCACCGGCATGAGCCTTTAAAAATGAGTCTGCCAACATGGAAAACGAATCAATAGAGTTCGGGTGTAAGTTATTGTACCAGATCATGGCACCCTTAGACAGAGTTTCCCCAAACATTTTTGGCAGAACAGATTCAATCTCATCGTCTTCCAAATCATTTCCTTTTATGCCACAAGTATATGTGGTGATGTGCTCATTGGGATCAGTGGTCCCGTTGTATTTTGGGATGTCTGGAATCCGAAACTTCTTCGGTATAGGCTTTGGAGCAGCACTTTAGGAGAATGGTTTTTGCACGAACTTCTTTGAGTCCAGTCCTTTCAAAACTGGAGGTGGTCCTAGTATTTGGTCGACCCTCGACTTGTATGTTTCCACCTTTTTTTCATTGTACTCAATCCTTTTTAATCTTGACTCTATCCTCTTTATGAGTTCCTTGAGCATTCTCATGATGGTGGGGTCAGTTCCCGGGCCGTTGTTGCTCGATCTCTCGGGGGCCGGCTCAACACGATGAGCGGTTTCTGGCCCAGCCACGCTCGGAGTCTTTTACGGACTCTGTAACTGGGCGATAGCAACTTGTTGTGCTTGAAACATCTCAAAAATCACTTGTAGACTAACTTCTCTTTTTCTTTGAGCCTGTGTCCTTTGACCATCAAGTTGATCCCCTTCGCGTACACTTCCTTCGACATCAGTGTCCAAATCAACGTTCTCGGCAATGTGTGAACCAACATCGACGGGGTTTAGCGCTGGTGCTACCCCAGGGTTTAGCGGTGGCACACCGGTCCCTGCAGTTGTTGCACTGTTTTCTCCATGGGATCCGAGACCGTCGTTTCCATGCACGAGTGCGTTTGCTGAGCTAGACATATCTTAGCCTGAAATCAAAGAATCTTTGATAAGAAAAAGTGTGAAGAATAACGTGTGTTATCAGAAAACTAGCACTAAAATAATCACTATAATCTTTAGCCCCTCGGTGGGCGCCAAACTGTTTACCTCAAAAAACGCGAGTAACAATTAAAAATGACTTGTAGTTTTAAAGATATGTGATTTATTCCAATACTAGTGAATATACAAGTAATATTAGGTTTAAGTAAGAAGAATTGATGAACCAAACCAGTGTTGCTAGAGCAACGGGGACCTCGAGCTCGATTATCTCGGGGGCCTCGAGGTGAGTTAAGAGCAAGTGAAGTATGAACAATAAAGTAAAAATAATAAACCTGAAGAACGATTGTGGAGCAGATAAACGAGAAAAGCAAAGTAGAATGTTCTATTGCAGTGAATGAGATGTCTTTTACAAATATTGGGGTCCCATTTATATAGAAGGGGAAAACCTTAATATGGTACATTTTCAATTATGGTAAAGAATTTTATTGGTACAGTTGTATATCAACCTAGTACGGACTTGTACTGTTTTGTACAAATCTTTTCTCTTAATTTATAACTTGACTCACGTGTCCTTGAGAAATTCCCACTCTTTCTTGACGAAATTATAATTTTCTCGTGGCAGATTATGGCGGGTCTCCGATTTGCTTCTCGAGGTTCACACATCCCGACCAGGGTATGATCAAGTCTTTGATTCTTACTCTGAGCTTCCGAACTCAAGCTCGGGGTATGATCAAGTCTTTGAAATAGAGCTCTCCGATTTAGACCGTATACAAGATGTAATGTATATTCAAATTAAATGGACATAACCTTTGAAAACTAAATAAAACCTCCAAGTATCTCAAGATCTGTTTTAATACAGTTAAGGAAACAAAACAGATATATTAGCAATTAAATAAACAAAATACAGTGAAAATTCATTGTCTCACTCTAATGCTGTATTTTGAAATAATTTATATCACATTGCAAAGTTACTAAGTTGAATTAAAAATCATTTAATTTTAACCATCTCTATGCCACCTCATTGAAACGTCGTCCCCCCTCCCCCTCACATACTCCATTCGTTTTTTTTTTTAACAAACAACACATTTTATTCATCTCCAAAAGAGTACATTGAGCTGAAGGACAAACAACATCTCCTCCCTAGTTCATCTTGAAAGATAGAGAAACTTATCTTTCTACATTTTGAGATGAAGTAAATGCATTTGAACTGGGAACACATTAACATTGTGAAGTATGCTTTAATACTGCATTTTATACAAAAGTTACCTCTAGTACTAACTACCTTACTATTATACAAAAACTTGATGATCATGGCGGTTGAAATAAAATGTTGCCTTTCTTCAATTTGATCCTTAGAAAGGAAGGGAAAGACCATCTATCCATGTTCATCAGGCCTCTAACTTGCGGAGGGAGTTCAGTAAATTCATGAAATTTTTTAGAATGAGCGAGTGTATGGCTATAATTGGCAAGTTTATCAGCAACTTAATTGCTCTCTATGTAACAATGCTTAAGACTACAATCGTGAATTCTTTAAGCTCCTCAACTTCTTTAGATATCCTCCATAGGATTGTACATTGCCCATTCACACAATAAACAATCAATTTGGAATCACTCTCAGCATTGATGTTCTGCACTCCATTTAACATGCACCATCTTATGCCATAATGAAGAGCAGAAGCTTCTACCCAATTGTTAGTACCTGGGCCTAGATATAAGGAATAAGCAAAAATTAGGCACCCTTTTTCATCCTTAATCACACTTCCACCATCACAATTCCCTTGTTTGCAACTACCATCAGAGTTCAACTACTCCATTCATTCCAAAATTTCAATCTCATTTAATGTCTAAGAAATGGATTTTGATATAAAAAAAAAATCATTAGAAAGAATTCAAATTTTAAACAAAATTTTTGCCTTATTTTTCCAGAAAAAACTTTTCCGTTCTAAAACAATTACATTTTATTTATTCTTAATGACATAATTTAAAGTCACAAAAATATCAATGACTGGTTTAAAATCACAAGATTAAAAAAAAAATTATTTTTATTTTTTAGTCAAAAACACAAATTATAATGGAAAAAATGCCATGGTTAAATCATCTTGAGGGCATCTCCAACCCTAGCACCATTTTTTACACCAAAATGGTGCAAGTAACTCCAACCCATTACACTATTTTTTACACCAAAAAAGAATATTCCGTTTATATTATTTTATCTCTTCTATATTATATTATTTTCTTTATAAAACAAATTCTTTCTTTTTTCTTATTTACATATTTATCCCTTATAATTCATATTTCTTTCTTATATAACTATTTAATATAAAATTATTTTATACCTTTAATTTTTAGATAAATCTAAATTATAAGCAAATATTTTACATTATACATATTAATGTATAATTCAAATAAAAATAAAATCCTTGATATGATATAATTAAATAAATATTACATTATGGTAAAATTTAGTTTATTTCATACATAAATATTTAACTTAGAAGATTAGTATGTTGCTCCCATAAATGCTTTATTAATGCATTACGAAGTGCAAAGTGAGTATTTTTGTCCTTAATTTATTTCTGCCGAGCTAAAAATTGTTCAAATCAGTAATTTTCTCATCTCATTATGTTATTCAATGTATTTTCAATTTAATCTATTTCAGCCGCTATTGTATTAAATATTTGTTTTTATGATAATTAGTGAATATTGTATTATTTATTAACAACATATTATATTTCAGTTTTGCACTTTTTTTTATGGTTATATATTTTATAATATTATAATTTATAATAAAATTAACTTACAATATTATATAAAATAAATACACAAAAATTAATTTATAAAAATTATACACCAAATTAAAATATAAAATTAATATTATAAAGATATTACATAAAAATTATAATTAATTACAAAATTATAATATGTTAATTAAAAGTGTTATAATAAAAGATAATATTAAAATAATGGTGAATAGTAATAGTGTTGATGAATAGTGTCACATACCAAAATGACATAAGAAATGGTGTTGGGTTAGAGCAAAAAATACCAAATCTTATATTAAAATGGTATTTGGTGTCAAAATTGGTGTTGGGTTGGAGATGGTCTGAGTATCTAAATTTAGTTGTTGAGATTAAGGATCCAAAATAGATGAATAAATTTAATTGTCTTCAAAGTTTGTTGTATTTACCAAAGTGTATAAGGGCAACTCATGTATTAACTATAGAAAGACGAGCAAAGGTGAATACCGTCATTTATCACTTTACCAAAAAAGACCCCAAAGGTGCATAATTTACGTAAGTGTTAAGTAGAATGTGAAATAATAAATGCTACACCCACGAGTGACAAATGGACGGGTTGGACTGAATTTGGGTGGGTCAAGATGAGTTAGGTCAATAAATAGGTCATTGCCCAACCCAGCCCAAAGTGTACTTGGACTAAGATGGACTGAGTCAAGGTGGACTAAACATTGGGTCATAACCCAACCCGCCCAACTTGACCCATATTTTCGAATCATGCTCATCTTGCATAAAAAAGCCTTTTACCTTAAAATGTGTAAGTTGAAAATTTTTTGGGGGTGAGGGATGGGGGGATAGGGAGGGTTGAGGCGGGTGGGTAATGCAGAAAAACGAAAAAAAAACAGAAAACAGAAAATAAAAAAAAAGTAAATCTTTTTTTAGGGGTTTTGCGGTGAGATTGAGGAGGGTGGGTGGTACAGAAAAAAAATAAAAAAATTGAGGGGTTTGCGGGGGAGGGGGAAAATAAAAGTAAAAAATTAGGCAGGGGTGGATGTGTGGTGCAGAAAAATAAAAATAAAATAGAAATTTGAAAATACAAAATAAATAAAAAAAATTTTGAGAGGTTTGCGGTGGGAGGGGTGCAGAAAAATAAAAGAACAGAAAATTACAAAATACAAAAATTGTAATACCTCTTGTTTTGTATGAGTTTTATGGGTTGTATTTGGGCTGCTTAATGGGTCAGAATGGGCTATAAAAAATAATAGGTTAACTTAGGCTCAGCCCAAATTGACCCAGGAGCTAAAATGTTTGTAGCCCAACCCATTAATCTCTAGGCAAGTTGGATGGGTTTGGGTTCAAATTGCCACCCCTAGCTACACCTAGGGGTAGCAGTGACCTGCAAATTAACCACGTGATGGGGCATGGTGTAATTATTACATTTGTTGTAGCTAGGAGTGGTAAACGGGCGGGTCAGGTCGGATATGGTTCGGGTTGAAAACGGGTAATGAAAAAACGGATTAATTATCCGACCCGACTCATATTTAATACGGATAAAAAATGGTTTAACTGGCGGATAATATGGGTTTTACCCATATTATCAATGACTTCTTGTATATGATCACTTTTGAGAGACTTCTTAGTCTCTCTAACTTGAGGAACCTCCAATTTGAGGCTTTACAAATGTAAAAGTTAGACTTATTGGTTATCCATTTTCTAAATAGATAATGTGGTTCTTATCCATATTTGACCCGTTTTTTAAAAAGTTCATTATCCAACTCATTTTTTAGTGGATAATATGGATGGTTAACTATTTTCTTTGAACCATTTTGCCACCTCTGGTTGTAGCTTTTGAATGGCGAGGGTTAAAATGGTGAAGCTACAAAAATATACCGTCATGATATTCTTTAGACCAATAAAATTATTTGATATATAATGAATTAAACAGTCATTGGTCGGCGGAGGCGGAGCTAGAATTTTAAGTGTATGGGTTCTAAATTACAAATACAGGATCTCGAAAAAAGTCACTGGGTTTTCTTCCACTGTTGCTCTACTGTAGACATATGAAAGTTTTCTTCTTAATAAGGGCATAAGTATAGAAGTAAGTAAAACATGACTCTATTCTAACAAATAAGCAAATCAAGAGTAAGGGATGATGTAGTTAAACGAGACCCAAATGCCAAAAATGAATACTTGAAAGAGACCTTGGCCAACCTCAATCGCTGGAGCTATTTTGGAATTGTTGTTTTTGTGTACGAAAGGGCTGCTTTAATAGCATTTTTCAGGTGATTTATGGTTGTAAAAGGGGAATTTTGGGAGCTAATTTTCGCTGATTTTTGTGGGAGTTTATTTGTAGCTGAAATTTGGGGTATTTTGGAGTTGGAGTTTGAGGCAGTTTCCATGGAGAAAAGCTATTGATTTTCAATTGAGTAAGAAGGCTCCTTTAATGGTGGAAAATAGTATTTTGTTGTTGGACAGGAAGGAGTTGGTGCACCTCTTTTCATCTAGTTTTTTTTTTAATCTCTTGACAGAACCCCAACTTTTTTTGCTTTGAAAGCTTGAGAAGATTAGAAGAAACAGTCACGACGTCGTTTAATTTGTGCTTTTTTCATCTAAGGTTTTTTAAATTTTTTGGCTGAACCCCAAATTTTTTTATTTGGAAGCTTGAGAAGATTACAAGAAACAGCCACGACGTCGTTTGATTTGTGGTATTTGTGCTTTCTTAAAAAGAAAAGGCTAAATACATATACAACCCATCTAACTTGGCATCATTTTTAATTTTGGCACTCTATCTCTACCTTGTTCCATTTTGATCCTCAAACTCTATTTTATATATTCCATTTTGGTCCTCCAACTCTATTTCTTATGTTCCATTTTAACACAAAAGCTGAAACCAATGCAAAAAATATAGCCCGTTAAATATGAGGTGTAATAAATATTCAATTAAATGTTGCCACCTGATTTTTTTATCCATGTCAAGCGGGTCAATAGTAAAATACCTAAACCCGACTAAAATACCTGAACCCGACTTTCATCTAAACGGACCAGGTATGAAATCGACAGATGAAAGCTTTGGAACTTAGAGAATGAAGATGGGGCAACAGTGGATGAAAATATACGATCGAGTTCAGGTATTTTAATATTGACCTGTTTGACATGGATGAGAATATCAGGTGGCAACATTTAATTGGATATTTATTATACCTCAGATTTAACGGGCTATATTTTTTGCATTGGTTTCAGCTTTTGTGTTAAAGTGGAACATAAGAAATAGAGTTGGAGGGCCAAAATGGAACATATAAAATAGAGTTAGAGGGCCAAAATGGAACAAGGTAGAAATAGAGTGCCAAAATAAAAAATGGTGCCAAATTAGATGGGCTGTATATGTATTTGGCCAAAAGAAAAACTGTAAAAAGAACAAGAAAATAGCTATGCTTTCAGCGTGATTCGACCTGCATGACGCGTGTTCTCCAAGCGAACCCAAAACTCTTACCATTGAATCCAGACCCCTTTTGTTACTGGGTTCGCCATGATGTATTTATATAGAAATAGTAAATTTTTTAATACAAATACAGAGTCTCGGAAAAAGTCACTAGGTTCGTCTGAACCCGCACCCTCTACTGTAGCTCCGCCCCTACTTTCAATCCTTTCTAGAAATTGGCAAAAAGACAAAAAGATTTCTTATATAGGAGAAGAAAATAAGAGTTAGGCAGTTGTAT
The DNA here is from genome assembly GCF_000715075.1 of Nicotiana tabacum. Taxonomy (NCBI): domain Eukaryota; kingdom Viridiplantae; phylum Streptophyta; class Magnoliopsida; order Solanales; family Solanaceae; genus Nicotiana; species Nicotiana tabacum. The sequence continues at coordinate 133,867,995 of NC_134092.1, read as the reverse complement.
TAGTAGCTCATATATAGTAAAATAATATGTTAACGTGTACACAAATACCATGCAACTATATTACAGTATATGTTTATGGCCTTATAAAATCAATTCTATATACTCAAGTATAAAGAAAAAGTACCTAACATGAATGTCATATTATTCCATATTGCTAGGTTTAGTTATCATACGAAGAATTAACTTGAATGGGTAATATTTAACCCAACTAAATTTGTTTCTGGAAAAAAATAAAATGATTAATTGTCATAAAATTAACAAAGAAAATTAATGTTTGTTATTATTTTAATCTAAAATGAAGTGCATCGTAATGTAATATAATTATCAAAAGTATAAAAGTCTATTATTAACAATCCATGTAATTTAACATGTATTGATATAGATCATTACAATAATATTTAGAATATTCTTTATCTCTAGACACATTTTAAGCTTTTCTTGAGTTATAAAATAATTACATAACTAATTAAAAATTATTCATTGGTAATACTTTAGTGATAGAGTACTTGAATTCAACTGACTGAATATTATTTTATTAATTCATGAATGCGCGAATATATGTTCTCTCTAATACTGATATTTGTCGTGAATTTTATAGAAATATTATAATTAAAAGAATAATTTACTAAAATAAAATCTTAATTGATTTTAAAATTTTAAAACTGAAAAGTTAAAGATCGCACATAGAACAGCTCATCTCAATACCAAAAGTCACTTAACCCAATCATAGTCCTCACATAAAGATCTTCCTAAGATGCTAATCTCCATCATTCAAGAGATCTTACTAACTGAAAACAATATTTGTTAGATTGACCAAATTAAAATATTTTTATTCTATATTTTCTGTTCCATGGTGATTATCTTGGGCAACGTCGGATGTATATCTAAATTCTCCATAAAAAAGAATAAAGAATAAATAAATAAATAAATAAATAATAAATAAATAAAGGAAGCAACATGGTAGTTATAGTCATTATTGTGAACATATACATATTGAATTCACGTAATGAATTATACAAATAAAATCTTACTTTATTTTCAATTCTTAACCATAAGGGGGCTCTACCTAATTCAAATAAGAAAATATATAATAGTCAATATTTAGTTAGTTTCAAAATCGTAAATTAGGAAAACAATTATATGATAATTTTATAATGTAAAATCTATCTTTAAAGGCGTGTACCACATCTCAAATTAGTAAATCTTTGTGAAGATCATATTAAAATAATACCAAAGTTATTTTGTATAATAAATTAAAAGCATCAGTTCCTAAAAATAACTAAATAAAGAAAGAAATTCTACCACATAAAAGTAGAGGAGGGCATAATTTGGGCAAATCCGAAATCCAAACTGAAATTCGAATTTTTTGGACTTTTGGTTTGGATTTTCGAATTATGGATTGGATTTTGGATTAATTTTTAAAATTTTTTGATTTTGGATTGGATATTGGATTTGGTACTTCGGATTTTTGGAAATCCGAAAATCCAAAACTTTTATACTTAATATTTAATTCATTATCCATATGCCAATTGTCACGACCCAACACCCGACCCGTCGTGATGACGCCTATCGTGGAACTAGGTCAGCCTCAACTCAACAATCAACACAATAATAATAAGTTTGAAAATATTTACGGAAGCTTTTAACAGTTAAAGAACTTTTGAAACATAAGAAATTCCAAGAAGAGATACAATCCGGCCCAAAATCGGGATGTCACTGAGCGTATGAGCGTCTAAGGAAAAATACATAGTCTAATGTATTGTCTAAGGGAACAACTGAAATATAACTGGAAAGCAAGGTGGAGAGCCAAGGCCTGCGAACACGGTGCAGATACCTCAATAATCTCCTAAGTCAGAAGCATCGATCAACCACCGTTACTGGATCCAAAATACTTGAATTTGCACACGAGATGCAGGGGGTAGCGTCACTACACCAACTCAGTAAGTAACAAGTTCAATCTTTGGACTGATAGGTAGTGACGAACTCAACCTCCTCAAGGATAACAAAAATAACATACAGAAACGTAGGCATACTTTCATTTAAATAGATAGCTCGAATCGTAAAACAAAGCAAGTATGAATAAAGTAAAGGAGTGTAATTCTGCTACATCTACATGTCAATGCACATGCTGTATGGAATGCACCATGCTGAGTGCCTCATGTGCCCACAATCTCAAATGCTCGTCCACTCAGTACTGTATATGGCTTGTACGGCCCAGGGAAGATCCATCTCGGAATATATACATCTATGACTTAGTACTGAGGAAGGCCATTCCAGCCTATGAAGAAGATCCATCTCCGTATAATAACAATAACAACCTCATAACTACTTGGTACTGTATATGGCTCACAAGGGCCAGGGAAGATCCATCCCGGAATATATATACACATCACTAACAACGGTCATCCAGTACCAAGGAAGGCCATCCCAGCCTATGGAGAACATCCATCTCCAGATAATAAGTGCTTCGGACAAGATCCATGTTCAGGGAAGATCCATCCTTCAATAATATCATCTACACTCACTGGGGGTGTAAAGACTTTGGATGGGCTTCTCTTAGCCCAAGCGCTATAACAAGCCAACGAAGGCATGTGCAATATTTCGCTGCGGCGTGCAACCCGATCCCATATTGTCACTCAATATCAAGATCTCGGTCTCACTCAGTCATCACTCTCCAGTCTCACACACATGGGCTCAAAATGCCATGATACTAGCCCGAAACAATGATATGATATGCCAAATAATAATAATCGAGACTGGGACATGATATAATATGCATGAACAAGACTGAGTATAGAATATCAATGAAGCTAATGATATGACAACAAAAAATGACCTCTCGGGTCTCAACAGTATTGGCGTGAAGCCTTAACATGATAATTAGCATGGTTTACAACTCATTAACTTAATCACATAGTTACAACACAGATATCAACAAGAAAGAGTCACTAAGCGGTGCCATGGAATGATCCAGGTTGCGATTCTCACGGTGCACGCCACACGCCCGTCACTTGGCATTTGCGTCACCTCAATAGTAATCATAGAACACATAGTTCGGGGTTTCAAACCCTCAGAATCAAGTTTGGAAGCGTTACTTACTTCAAGCCAAGCCAAACTCTAGCCCGCGATGTCCTTGTCTCTCGATGCGTCCTCCAAATGCTCCGACTCTAACCAAAATTAGTATATTATCATCAATATACGCTACAGGAATGAAACCCATACGAAAATTATCAAATTAGATAAAAAATCTCGAATTTGCTCAAACCCGGCCCCCAGGGCCCACGTCTCGGAATCCAACAAAAGTCGTGAAACTAGAAACTCCTCTCACTCTAGAGTACATACATACCAAAATCATCAAAATCGGACCTCAAATGGTCCCTCAAATCCCCAATTTAAACTCTCCAATTTCAAGCCCTAGTCTCCCAACTTTCTTCCCTAATTTCCACTAATATCATGATTAAACAATACAAAAATTATAAACACAAATAATAAGGCCCAAGTAAATTAGTCCATCGAAAATCCTTGATTCCTCTTGAAAATCATTGCCCAAAGCTCAAATCCCGGCCAAAAATGGTGAAGAATGACCAAGAATCCGCGAAGGAGCCTTTATATACACTCTGCCCAGTACTTCCGTATCTGCGGTCCCCATTGCGCATCTGCGGGTCGCATCTGTGCAAAATCCTCTGCTTCTGCAGAATTTCATTAAAAGGCATTTCCGCATCTGCGGTTGCCTGACCGCACCTGCGGTCATCGCATATGCGGGGACCAAACCGCACCTGCGACTCCTACTGCGCACCTGCGCTACATAACCGCTTCTGCGGACCTCGCACCTGCGGTCCCCAATCCGCAAGTGCGGAAATAACAGGAATAACAAAATTTGTAGCACAACTCAAATTCCAAACTTCCCGTCAACCACTCAAAACCATCCCGAGGCCCTCGGGACCTCAACCAAACATACCGACAAGTCACATAACGTCATTCAAACTTAGTCGAGCCTTCGAATCACTTAAAACAACACCAAAATACCGAATCAGCCCATGATTCAAGCCTAAGAACTCATAAACTTTCAAATTCCACAAACGACCGCGAAACCTATCAAATCACCTCCGAAGGACCTAAAATTTTGCACACACGTCCCAAATGACATAACGGACCTACTCAAATTTTCGGAATTCCATTCCTACCTCTATATCAAGATTTCCATTGTTGACCAGAAAATGCCAAATTTTCAATTTCACCAATTCAAGCCTAAACCTACCACGGACCTCCAAAATACATTCCGGGCACGCTCCCAAGTTCAAAATCACCTACCGGAGCTAACCAAATCATAAAAATCCAAATCCGAGATCGAATATTAAAAAGTCAAAACTTGGTCAAACCTTTCAAATTTAAAATTTAAAACTTCAAGCTGAGAATTGTTTTTCCAACTCTATTTTGATTATCCTGAAAACCAAAATCAACGATTTACATAAGTCATAATACATCATTAGGGGCTAGTCATGCCCGAGAACTGGCAAGTGAAGGCAAATGCTCAAAACGACCGGTCGAGTCGTTATATCCTCCCCCACTTAAGCATACGTTCGTCCTCGAATGTACTCAGAGTTGTTCCGAAAACCATCAAATCGCTGCATAACCTTACCATGCACATACCCGGGGTGATTCCATGTCACTCTATCTCATATAGGTCCGATAACACAATATAACTGAAATTTCACAATCCAACCAAGCCTATAAACCGTAGAACCAAATTTCCACTTCCGGAATTATTTATAAGATCAGAATCTCACATCTATACACCGAATAAATCTGAACACGCTGTAGTAAGCCATAACCACAATTCAAGATGGAAATCACAGGATATACCATACAACTCGATCACTCATAGCGAAAACCTCATATCACAGCTGTCACACCTCCTTTTTCCGCACCCGCGGGGGCGCAAGGGAGTTTTTTCCAATTAAAGGAAAATCGAAACGGGATTGGTTTATTTATTTCAGAGTCGCCACTTGGGAGATTTAGGGTGTCCCAAGTCACCAATTTTAATCCCGAATCGAGGAAAAGAATGACTCCATATTACAGTCTGCGTACCAGAAATCTGTATAAGGAATTCTGTTAACCCGGGAGAAGGTGTTAGGCATTCCCGAGTTCCGTGGTTCTAGCACGGTCGCTCAACTGTTATATTCGGCTTGATTATCTGATTTTATACAAATGTGAACTTATGTGCCAATTTTATCTTTACCGCTTTATTATTATTATTTCAAAAGAATGTGAACATCGCTTAAAACATGTCTTTGGACTGCGTCACATGAAATGCACCTACAATCCGGAACATATTTTATTTGATGTTTTGGGATTTGGATCTGGGTCGCATGAAATGCACACCCAAGTTTTAAGAAAGTAGATTATTAAACACGCGCCTAAAGAGACTATCGTGCTGTTATTTTGGGAAGGCCGTGAAATTCGCTAAACGACCCTCCTGAATTCTAGATAATTTTAACACAAGTATTTACTGAGGGCCCCGCAATTTGTATTTTTATTTGGCGAGGCTCGTCTCATTTTTATTTATTTATTTTTTTTTCTTTTTTTTTCTTTTAGAAACAGGACAAGACTAAAATAACTACGTTTTTTGCTACTTCGCGAGATCATGGGTTATAAATTGAACTCATTTGATGAAGCGAGTATTTTCTGCGGAATTAAAATTGCTACTAAAATTTTAACATTACTACCACATGTATAAACAACTATTAAGACAAACTAAATAATTAACACCTTTCAGAATATGTGCAAACCCCTATCATGACAAATATTTGGATAACAACAATTTAAACATGAAGAAACAAAATGTCCAATAGCTACTTAAAATAACGAAACAACGGAAAAGACATTCACGGCCAAATTTCAATACCATACGGAGTTAATTATCAAAAATAGCAATTCGCAATCATCATGTATATATGTCTCGCGCAATTTCGCGTACTATCCACATGAACTAGGGTTGTATTTCAACAAACACATATACATATCACTAAACAGCAAACATGAGGGATACGGGCAGAGACGACCTACTTGAGATTATCGTCCGATGCGTTGGACCTGCGACAAAACCTCGAACAACAACCTCGACGTACCGGACCTCGACGAACCAAAGGCGACCTCAACGGACTGCACGACAACAGTGAACGAACAACGATAACTGGGCTGATTGGTTGTCGACTGGTGGTGTTTGACGACGGGCAGCAGGGTTAAGCTTGTTGCTATGGCTAGCTATGGTGTTCGCCGCTGTCCGGGGGTGAGTGATAATATGGGACGATGAGACTGGGGAACTGTTGGGTCGACAGGGAGGGACGACGAGCTGGGTAGCAGGTAGCGACAGTAGGGTCGAGGGCTATGGAGGTGCTGTGGTGACGATGGTTATGGCGTTGGTTTTGGACAGTCGGGAAGGTGACGCAGCAGCAGCAGCGACAGTTGCTGCTTGACGGGGCTGGTGGTTGACGACGAGGGGTCAGCTGGGGCGTTGCCGGATGGGTAACAATGGTGGGTCATTTGGTCGTCGACTGGTGAGGCTGGTCGGAGGTTTGGTGGACTGGTTGTCGACGGGGGTGCGACTGGTTTGTGATGGAGGTGGTTTTTGTTGATGGTTATGGCGTTTGGATAGTGGTCGACGATGGAGGAGTAGGTTGGTATGCTGGTAACGGGCAGTAGGGTTTTGGGTGTTTGTCGACGGGGGTCGTCGTGGGTAGTGGTCGACGGGGCTGTTTGGTTTTGGCGTAGGGATCGTTAACGGGGGTGGAAGGGTCGATGCAGCAGCAGTAGCTGCTGCTTGATTGGTGGTCGGGTGGTGGACGTGGTAGTAGGGCTTCTCTTCTTCTTCGTGAGGAAGAAGAAGCGTGAACAGTGGCTTCCCTCCAAAAAATTTCACAAGTCTGTCCCAAAAAATTTCAAAGTCCCCCTAACCATTTGCCTTGTCCGTGTATTTTATAACCTTTGCCAAGAAAAATGAGCCCCACGCGTGGTGGGGTTCGAGGCTTGTGTTCCCCACGCGCGGTGGGGTTCCCCGTGTATGGGATTCCGTCCGTGTTCCCCACGTGTGGCGGACTCGGATTATTATGGGATAGGTCCGAAAATTAGGCCTAAAACCGGGTAGTTTGAACCCGAATATTATTCTTTTGCCCGGACCCGAGAAATAGGAACACGACGTTGCTTACTAATCCTATATAAGTAAAATAGCTACTAAAATAAGACTAATTATTTAAAACAAAACTATATCTTTTTTTTTTAAATATTTTTCAAGATTTAAAATAGCTACAAAGTATTAATAAAACTATTTTTTGTAATTTTAGTTTTTTATATAAAGATAAAATATAAAGTAATATTTTTTGTATTTTTTCAAAAATTAAAATGACTACAAAACATTAATAGAACTATATTTTTTGGTAATTTTCGAAATTATATAAAGATAAAATATAAAGTAATATTTTTAATTTTTTTCAACAATTAAAATGACTACAAAACATTAATAGAACTATATTTTTGGTTATTTTCGAAATTATATAAAGCACAAAAATAAAGTGCAATTTTTATATTTTTTCAATTTTATGAGAAATACATAAACTAAAGTTTATATATGTATTTTTGTGATTTTTTCTTTTTGCAACGAAATAAAGTAAAATAGTTGAAATGGCTATATTAGACCCAATTTCACATATTCACGCTAAAAATGTGAAAATTCTCGGGGAGGGTCAAAAATCCGGTGTCTACAACAGCAACTACTCAAAATAACCGAATACCGATAATAAACCTCTTATCAAATAAAGCCTCATTCCAACACTAAGATTTTGATCCTAGGAGAAGGTTCATCAGACTAGGTCTTTTTTTTTTTTTTACTTTAACTTAGGAGGAAATGCATCTCCTATGGGTAAAAACAAACTTTGGAGGAAATGCGTCTCCTATGGGTAAAAACAAACTTAGGAGGAAATGCATCTCCTATGGGTGAAACTAAAACGAACTTAGGAGGAAATGCATCTCCTATGGGTAGAACTCTAATGATTTCAAACTAGGAAGTGCGTCTCCTATTATTGAAACCTTCGCTTTTTTTTTTGGAATTATTTACTTACCTATGTTGTCTTCCCTCGAAACTGTTGGGGATTATTTAGATGGGGATGACTTTCCCCCCCCCCCTTTTTCATTATTATCTTATTATTCTTCTTTTTTTTTATTCTTTTTTTTTTATTTTTGCATAGCTTCTTCTTTCGAAGACTACCTCCCTTGAGAGTCGTTTTGCCTTTCCCCGAAAGGAACCGCTGAGGATACCGACTTTCCAACCTTGTGTTGGACTCCTCGCAACTGCTAGGGATAACACTGTTGGGGAATTATTTACTTACCTGTTGGGGGGTAAAATGTTATCAGCTGGGGGTACCTGACTTCCAGAAAATTTTCTAAATGGAAGGAAAATTTTCTGCCCCAGTTTGATAATATCCCTTGTGGCATGCGTTTCTGCATCAATGCCATTTCCTTTACCTGTTTCAAATCAAACAAAATTTTGTTAGTTTAAAACATGGTGGTTGGTTGTGATACTCCTACTGGGATGGCTTTCCCTTCCTCCTTCATCGCTCTGTGCTCCTCAACTTGTTGGGATGATATTATTTGCTGGGGATAATCCCTTTCTGCTGGGGATATCCCTCTTCTTTTGTGGAATAGCTCGGAAACTTGGCATTTTCCCCGACCTTTCAGTCTAGTATGGATTTCCCAAATCCTGCTCACTGCTCTCCTTGCTCTGTTCATGGGCCTTGGCCTTGAGGTTTATAACCTTGGTTTTGGCAAGGATATCTCTCTTGACGCTCGTCAATCCTTTTGTCAATTCCCTTTGCTGGGGATATCTTTTTTGACACTGGCCTCGCGCTTGTTCTTTGCTGACTATATCATTTGGAGGTACTAGTCAGATCTCATCTTGAAAAGCTGATGGCATATTTGAAGTCATTACTTGTTCTGACCAGACAGACTCTATTGGGGAATTTTTCTATGAAAGGAGAAAGATAAAAGAAACAAAATAAAAGACAAAGGAAACGATGACTCTTTTGCAAAAGAAGCTATAAATAAAAATCTATCAAACGCAGATACCGACTCTAATGGCCACGACATGCGTATGTGGCCTATCCTCTGCCATCAATCATCTTTTAAGATCTTCAATTGGTGATTCCCCCTCTGATTCTCAATCTTATTCGACTTGTAGTGCCCGAAGGGTTTTCACTATCAAGTCTCTCTCATTTTGGTTTTCTCTCAGCTTTCACCGCCTTATGGTGCCTGTGAAAGTTTTCACCAATAAGACTCTCTCGTTTTATATCTCTCTCCAGTTGGGGATTTGGAGTGTTGCCGGTATGACTCTTTCTTTTAGAGATTAGAGTCCTTTCTGCTGTGGAACAGAATGTCATGTTCGCCGGTAAGACAACATTTGTCTGACTTGGCATCTTTTGAAGACTGATCAGAAGGTCTTTCTTGGACCGTAATGTGGGTTTTGGATAGGCTAGAAAGAAAGGGTATAAAAGGCTAAAAAATACATTAATTTTGGGTTATTAGTTACAACCTTCGGAATTAGATTTATTTACAACAAACGCAACTTTTGCCCCAGTTTCTTGCTTGGGGATATTTTAATTGATTTTTTCATTTTTTCTTTCAAAACTATGACCGAGCCGTGAAGCGCCTACGTATCCTCTTTGAGGAATCAGGTCAAACGTAGTTCCCAATTCCTCTTTTTCATTTGACTCTTTTTTTCGTTTTTTTTTCTTTTTTTTATGCTATCATTTTCTTTTCCTTTCTTTTTCCCTTTTTTTTTCTTTATTCGTTTTGTTGTTTTCTTTCTTTCTCTTTATTTCTTCGTTGCTACTGATTCCGAACGAGGGGTATGAAAGAAAATAAATAAGGCTCAAAAGGGGTAACGAAGGATAAAGTGTTTGGGTAGCAGAACAAAATGCCTTCGTCATTCCAGTCTTCAAAACATGCCAAGTGCAAACAATACGATTAAACAATAGATTTATAGTCTCTACCGATGGTGCTGGCCTTGACAATTGTGTTGAACATTTTGCTTCTTCATTTGTCATTTCTAAAGCACCGTTGGGTGACACTCTCATTATCATGACCGACCCTCAAGCCAATTTGGCGAATCTTGCTTTTAACGGTTTTCTTTGTGCTTAACTTGCCCCAGTTCCACATGACTCGAGCTCTAAATAATCTCAAACCGTCCTTATTTTCTTTAAATGGTCTGATCGCCTTTCCAGGGTTTTATGATTAACTTTAAAGACTAGGCCCAAACTGTGTGCGCATGTCATGTCACTAGAATCGGCACTGAACAAAAATGACAAAGGACTAAACAAAAAGATGAATGGGAATAATAAAAGACCGGATTTTGCATTAGACTACCGGTGAAATGGTTTGAATAACAAAACAAAACAAACCAGAACGAAATCCTAAACAACCCTGACAAAACTTAAACAGACCGCTATGACAAAACGGAATGATAAACGGAAAGATATTGACACAAAACAATCTGAATTACAATCCTAATGAACCGAACAAACAGAAGTGATAACAAAATAAGCCACCACAAGCTTCTCTCTTGTTAACCAAGGAGCAGAGCGTCCTTCCACTTTATCAAGACTGACATCTTAGCCACTGAGCTTCGCATCGGTACTGCCAAGACCATTACCAGCTTCAACCTCATCAACCTCTGTCGGCAAGTTCTCGAGGGGGTTCGAGTGCTCCATGTCACTGTTATTGATCACAATCCGCCCTTCTTGGATCATTCTTTCTATTTCTCTTTTCAAATCCCGACAGCTTTCAACATTGTGCCCCTGGGCATTGGAATGGTATTCATACATTTTAGAAGGGTCAAAGCTTCTTGCACGTGGGTCCACACGATTTGGAGGAATAGGTGCAATCATGTCATGATTCTTTAATTTCTCAAATAAGCTTTCATAGGACTCTCCTATTGGTGTAAAATTATCTTTCAACCTTTGTTCCCCTTTATACCATTGGCTTGGCTGTGGGTTATAGGGCACCTGAAAATTTTGTGGAGACTTCTGGAGATTTTGTGATGCTCGTGCTCGCCTCCTAGGGTGTTTTGGTGGCTGGACAACATACTGAGGTGGAGCGACGGAGTATTGAGCGTCCTGAGGTGGATAATACTGCTCAGGGGAGCCATAGAAAACCTGAGGAGACTGCTCATACCTTCGAGATGTTCTCCTGGGACCTCTTCTAGACCCTGATGTCATCATGATTTCTTCAATCTCCTCATTTGTGTCGCTAAGATTATCAGACTCAACCCGGACAGCCTGAGTTGCGGCTTTAAGAACAGCTTGACTTAAAATTTTGCCTGTCTTAAGACCATTCTCTACCATTTCTCCAATTTTGATTGCTTTCGAGAAGGTTTTGCCAACTGCGGACACCATGTTTTGAAAGTAATCTGGCTCTTGCGCTTGCAGGAAGACAGTAATTAGCTCGTGGTCATCCATAGGCGGCTTAACTCGAGCTGCTTGCTCTCTCCATTTTATGGCATATTCCCTGAAACTTTCACTTGGTTTCTTCTCCAGGTTTGAAAGGGAAATGCGGTCTGGGGGAATGTCGATGCTGTATTGGAACTGTCTGACAAAGGCCTGTGCCATATCATCCCAGACATACCAGTGAGACGTGTCTTGATCCATAAACCATTCGTAGGCTACTCCCGTAAGGCTTTCCACAAAATAAGCCATCAACAATTTTTCATTTCTTCCCGCACCTCTCAATTGATTGCAATACCTTTTTAGGTGGGCTATGGGATCTCCATGTCCATCGTACTTTTCAAATTTAGGAGTCTTGAAACCAGGCGGCAAGTGGACATCGGGGAGCATACATAGATCTTTGAAGGCAACACTCTTTTGACCTGCCAACCCTTGCATGTTTTCCAACCATCGTTCTAAGCTTTTCACTCTTTGGGTCATTTCTTCCTGTACCATCTTTCGGGCAGGCTTCTCAATTTTTGCAGGAAGATCAAACGAGTACGAGTGGTACTCAGGAGAGTGGTACTGCTCTTGTTGTGTAGCAAATTGTGACTCATGACGAGGCTGTCTTTGACCACCGGCTAATGCTTGACACATTTCGGTCATTTGCTGTTTCAATATTCTATTTTCCTCAACCATAGTAGACTCTCGTTGAACCCTCCGACCCTGAGTCTCTGGAGCACTTGTAACAGCTTCGACGTCAGTTGTCATTTTTCTTTGGACCTGGTGTTGGCCGCTTACCACAAACCGATCACCTCAACTTTCTTCACAATTCAAAACAGAACATGTTAGAATGGACTCAGTCGGTCCTTATTATTGTCAATATATCTTTTTCATCATTTTTCGATTTTTCATTTTTGTTGTGGTCGAATCTTATGGAGATTGCCTACGTATCATGACCCCGCATGAATCAAACCTTGCGTAGTTCGTGCCAACAAAAGATAAACAATACTAATCATTTTTTTTCAATTTACATATTAAAATAAACTGAAAAAATCAAACAAACCACATATTCTAATTAAAGATTTATAAACTCAAAAACGAAAGGCTAGCTCCTTTTCTCTGTTCGACAAATGCAACCAAATGGTTATTTTTGCAAACGTGGCCCCTTCCAAATTCCATATGAATTTTGAGGCCGGGGAGGATTATTTTATGACACTTCTACAAACTTGTCCGTTCTTTTACGAAAATAGCCTTTTGACAACTGAGAGATACTCTAAGGCTATTTCGGCAAGAACGGTTTAAGACGCGGCCGAAGCTTGCTCGGCTTATTTTGACTAAAATTCAAATGGTATTCACTTGACCGCTGACTCTTTGTGTTTTTTTTTCTTTTCAAATTACAATAAAATCTAGTGTTGCAAACACGGCCCTTCAGTGCCTCGGGGACGAAGATTTATAGGGCTGTGTGGGTCAACTAGACCAAAAATCCTAAACATGACCCAAAAGTGGTTGTTTATGCAAAGTCAGCCTTCCGGCGTCCCTTTCGGGAACATTCAGCTATTTATGACAAAACAACATCACCTGGCTTATTTATGACTCTTTTTATCGTTTTTCAGATTAGCAAACTCAATATTGCAAACACGGCCTTTCAGCGTCTCGGGGACGAAGATTTTTAAGGCTGTGTAGATCAACTGGACCAAATCTTAAAAAAATGACCCAAAGGTGGCTGTTTATGCAAAGTCAGCCTTCCGGCGTCCCTTTCGGGAACATTCGGCTATGCCTTGATAAAACAGCGTCACCCGACTTCTTTATGACAAAAACTAAAATTTGACATATTTTTTTTTATTATTTGTTTTTTGGCTTTTTTAGCAAAAGGTGGGGTTGAACATCACCCGACTTATTTATGACATGTTTTTATTTATTTATTTATTTATTTATTCGTTTTTGGCTTTTTTAGCAAAAATGGGGTTGGACCCGATGAGGGTTGCCTACGTATCTCACATCCATTGAGAATCAAACCCGCGTAGTTCGGGCAGGTCATGAACAAAGTAAATAAACTAATTTTAATTTTTTTTTTTGAGTTTGTAAAAGAACTGCTTTAAAAGGAAGATATTTTTTGTTTGAATTTTCATTTGTTTTCTCTTATTCTAAAAAAAAGAAGAAAATATTATTTGGAATTTCACCTTTTATAAAAGAAATGCTTCTAAAAATATTTTTTGAATTTTGAATTTTCTTTTCAATTTTGAAAGAAGAATCAAAATATTTTCGGATTTTTATTTTATTTTATTATATTATTATTATTTTTTATTTTTTTTTAAAACAATTAGAAAAACTTTCTAAAGAAGTCAATAATGGAAAATATTTTGGATTTTTTTTGTTTTGAAAATTGGGGGTCTAAAAACTTTTCTAGACTTTTTGGCAAGACAAATGTTCTTGCAACAGATACAGATATTTATACATTTTTTGGAAATAAAGAAAATTTTTTTGGATTTTTTTATATATATATTTGCAATAAATAATAAAACCACTTTCAACGCCCGACTCTTTTTTTTTTTTTTAATAAATAATAAAACTTTTTGGACTTTTTGACATTTTTTTTTATAAAAAACAAGACTGCTAATAAAACAAACTAATAAGACATGTTTTTTTTCATTTTCTCAAAATTTCGGCAGAGTTTCGACACTACTTGGACTTTTTCTACGCTGTTATTTTCTCCTCTTTTTCACGATTTTCTAATTTGTGGAAAATGATGACAACATACAAAATCTTTTTTTTTTTTGAATTTTCAATGCCCTTTTTTTATATACATATTTTTTTTTTTTATATTTATTATCATTTTCAAAAATGTGGCATGGGAGACATAAGGATTTCCAAGACATCTTGGATTCCGCACATGTTCCCCGTGCGCTTTTCCCAACATATGAAGAGCATGGGGGACATAGGGAATTCCAAGACTTCTTGGATTCCACAAATGTTCCCCGTGTGTTTTTCCCAAAAATGAAGCATGGGGGACATAGGGAATTCCAAGACTTCTTGGACTCCACAATTGTTCCCCATGCTTTGATTATAATAACACCATGCTGAAAAAAAACGTGTGGGCCAAATGACCCATTCACCCTTGAATAAATACAACACGTAGCACATAGGATGCCAAAAGATGGTCTATTATTTTCAGGTTGCTTGTCCTAGACGGACCCAACCCCTGTGTTGAGTCCCCTAAGTCAAATGCACATGATGCAAATAAACGTTCCTACTAGGGATCCGGCATGTGGCTTTGTTATACTGGGTTCAGAACCTGAGTGTTTGTTCTAGACCTGGCTTACCTGAGCGGACAGCTCGAGCCGAGGGGGGGCAGCGTACCGGGAATACAGAAGCTTCACCGGCTTAGCAACTTGTCCGAACCTCGTTCTAAATTGGGATTTGACACTATACAGAAAAGAAGTTGTACGAAGTACACCCTTCTTCATGATTCAGAAGACTCGGAGAGGAGATGGGTTTCAGCACAGTTTATATACAGTTCACGTAATATCAAAGCGGTAAAAGCAACATTTAGCACATTAGGCTCAAAACATGTGAAAATCAGATAAAGCCAAATATAACAATTTATCTAAGCTCGAATTTCAAACCCTGAACCTGTGGTTCTGGGCCATTTGTCCCCAGTAGAGTCGCCAGAGCTGTCACACCTCCTTTTTCCGCACCCGCGGGGGCTCAAGGGAGTTTTTTCCAATTAAAGGACAATCGAAACGGAATTTGTTTATTTATTTCAGAGTCGCCACTTAAGAGATTTAGGGTGTCCCAAATCACCAATTTTAATCCTGAATCGAGGAAAAGAATGACTCCATATTACAGTCTGCGTACCAGAAATCTGGATAAGGAATTCTGTTAACCCGGGAGAAGGTGTTAGGCATTCCCAAGTTCCGTGGTTCTAGCACGGTTGCTCAACTGTTATATTCGGCTTGATTATCTGATTTTATACAAATGTGAACTTATGTGCCAATTTTATCTTTACCGCTTTATTATTATTATTTCAAAAGAATGTGAACATCGCTTAAAACATGTCTTTGGACTGCGTCACATGAAATGCACCTACAATCCGGAACATATTTTATTTGATGTTTTGGGATTTGGATCTGGGTCGCATGAAATGCACACCCAAGATTATTAAACACGCGCCTAAAGAGACTATCGTGTTGTTATTTTGGGAAGGCCGTGAAATTCGCTAAACGACCCTCCTGAATTCTAGATAATTTTAACACAAGTATTTACTGAGGGCCCCGCAATGTGTATTTTTATTTGGCGAGGCTCGTCTCATTATTTATTTATTTATTTTTTTTTCTTTTTTTTTTCTTTTAGAAACAGGACAAGACTAAAATAACTACGTTTTTTGCTACTTCGCGAGATCATGGGTTATAAATTGAACTCATTTGATGAAGCGAGTATTTTCTGCGGAATTAAAATTGCTACTAAAATTTTAACATTACTACCACATGTATAAACAACTATTAAGACAAACTAAATAATTAACACCTTTCAGAATATGTGCAAACCCCTATCATGACAAATATTTGGATAACAACAATTTAAACATGAAGAAACAAAATGTCCAATAGCTACTTAAAATAACGAAACAACGGAAAAGACATTCACGGCCAAATTTCAAAACCATACGGAGTTAATTATCAAAAATAGCAATTCGCAATCATCATGTATATATGTCTCGCGCAATTTCGCGTACTATCCACATGAACTAGGGTTGTATTTCAACAAACACATATACATATCACTAAACAACAAACATGAGGGATACGGGCAGAGACGACCTACTTGAGATTATCGTCCGATGCGTTGGACCTGCGACAAAACCTCGAACAACAACCTCGACGTACCGGACCTCGACGAACCAAAGGCGACCTCAAAGGACTGCACGACGACAGTGAACGAACAATGATAACTGGGCTGATTGGTTGTCGACTGGTGGTGTTTGACGACGGGCAGCGGGGTTAAGCTTGTTGCTATGGCTGGCTATGGTGTTCGCCGCTGTCCGGGGGTGAGTGATAATATGGGACGATGAGACTGGGGAACTGTTGGGTCGACAGGGAGGGACGACGAGCTGGGTAGCAGGTAGCGACAGTAGGGTCGAGGGCTATGGAGGTGCTGTGGTGACGATGGTTATGGCGTTGGTTTTGGACAGTCGGGAAGGTGACGCAGCAGCAGCATCGACAGTTGCTGCTCGACGGGGCTGGTGGTTGACGACGAGGGGTCAGCTGGGGCATTGCCGGATGGGTAACAATGGTGGGTCGTTTGGTCGTCGACTGGTGAGGCTGGTCGGAGGTTTGGTGGACTGGTTGTCGACGGGGGTGCGACTGGTTTGTGATGGAGGTGGTTTTTGTTGATGGTTATGGCGTTTGGACAGTGGTCGACGATGGAGGAGTAGGGTGGTATGCTGGTAACGGGCAGTAGGGTTTTGGGTGTTTGTCGACGGGGGTCGTCGTGGGTAGTGGTCGACGGGGCTGTTTGGTTTTGGCGTAGGGATCGTTAACGGGGGTGGAAGGGTCGATGCAGCAGCAGTAGCTGCTGCTTGATTGGTGGTCGGGTGGTGGACGTGGTAGTAGGGCTTCTCTTCTTCTTCGTGAGGAAGAAGAAGCGTGAACAGTGGCTTCCCTCCAAAAAATTTCACAAGTCTGTCCCAAAAAATTTCAAAGTCCCCCTAACCATTTGCCTTGTCCGTGTATTTTATAACCTTTGCCAAGAAAAATGAGCCCCACGCGTGGTGGGGTTCGAGGCTTGTGTTCCCCACGCGCGGTGGGGTTCCCCGTGTATGGGATTCCGTCCGTGTTCCCCACGTGTGGCGGACTCGGATTATTATGGGATAGGTCCGAAAATTAGGCCTAAAACCGGGTAGTTTGAACCCGAATATTATTCTTTTGCCCGGACCCGAGAAATAGGAACACGACGTTGCTTACTAATCCTATGTAAGCAAAATAACTACTAAAATAAGACTAATTATTTAAAACAAAACTATATCTTTTTTTTTAAATATTTTTCAAGATTTAAAATAGCTACAAAGTATTAATAAAACTATTTTTTGTAATTTTCGTTTTTTATATAAAGATAAAATATAAAGTAATATTTTTTGTATTTTTCAAAAATTAAAATGACTACAAAACATTAATAGAACTATATTTTTTGGTAATTTTCGAAATTATATAAAGATAAAATATAAAGTAATATTTTTAATTTTTTTCAACAATTAAAATGACTACAAAACATTAATAGAACTATATTTTTGGTTATTTTCGAAATTATATAAAGCACAAAAATAAAGTGCAATTTTTGTATTTTTTCAATTTTATGAGAAATACATAAACTAAAGTTTATATATGTATTTTTGTGATTTTTTCTTTTTGCAACGAAATAAAGTAAAATAGTTGAAATGGCTATATTAGACCCAATTTCACATATTCACGCTAAAAATGTGAAAATTCTCGGGGAGGGTCAAAAATCCGGTGTCTACAACAGCAACTACTCAAAATAACCGAATACCGATAATAAACCTCTTATCAAATAAAGCCTCATTCCAACACTTTCGTACTGCCAACGATGGATTAAAACACACAGAAAGTCATCACCATTTCTCAGATCAACCAGTCATGGAGCTCCCTCTCTTTTGGCAAGGACCATGGTAAATTTCTAAGCTGAATCCCGATTTTATCCTTCCAACATGCTGAAATCGAATCCGATAGTATTCATTCTAGATCCTAATGACCTCATCTCATCCAACATGACTACTCTAGTGACATGACACATCGATACAATCTAAATCCACAACCCGTGCGACTCGGGCACTAATAAGCAACAGTCCAAATGTACTCAAATCATGGAAAAATGACTCAAATGAGAGAGATGTACCGCAAGCTCACCAATACCACCACAGCACAATGCTGAGAACCCATCACACATCGTAGAACTAGAACACACGAATCTAACCCGAAGGGTCATACCTCCGCATAGCTTCGCTACATTGCGCGATCCTATCCAACACTGGTCCAAATGAAACACCTCAAGTCACTATGCTCAAAATCTACAACCACGCACAATTTGATGTCTGGTACCAAAAGCAAATCATCATAACCATGACGAAGCAAATGACATAACACCACGCAAATCCGAAAGGACATAACCAATATGCCATCTACCGAGCAATACCCAATACTCTTCCTGCTCGAATTTCACTATAAGACACAAATAGAACCGCACCATATGTGCCTATAACCAACAAATCGTAACTCCTCGCAACACGGAAAAGTAACTCATAGATCCCCCAGAACACTAATTAGCTCAATAACAATCGAATCAACATATCCCCCAATAACAGCAACTCAGAGTCAATAAAGCCGACTCGATATAGAACACACATCCATATTGGCCTACCAATGAACCTCTTATCAAGGAGTTCCTGAAGTTTTTCCTTCAACTCCTTTAACCCGCCGGTGCCATATGATACGGTGCCCAGTCACCAAATCAATACCGAAATTAACAACCCTATCCAGCGGCATGCTCGGCAGCAGGAAACACATCCGAAAAAATCCCTCACCACCTGAACTGAATCAATGGTAGGAGTCTCTGCACTGACATCCTTCACGAAGATCAAATAAGAAAGACAACCCTTCCCAACCATCCGTTGGGTCTTCAAAAATGAAAAACTCACCCTACTAGCCTGTCGAACCTCGCCACTCAATCAGTGGCATCTCCGGCATAGCCAACGTTGTCGTCTTAGCAAAACAGTTTAGAATAACACGACGCGGAGACAACCAGTCTATACCCAATATCACATCTAAATCTAACATACTAAACAATAAGGGATCCACACGGGTCTCCAAACCCCTGCTAGTCACCAGAAAAGTCCGGTACACGCTACGCACAGCCACAACATAACCTATTTATGAGAATTCCCGATCTCCAGATCCATATAGCACACGAACCTCCATATCCGATCCCGACTCCACCGTCTGAATATATAACTCACCTCTAATACCCTATCATTCCACGAGGGATACTCCTAATAACTCTTCCTTTACCACCAAGCAACCTCGAATATCAACAGTCGATCAAACAAGAGAGTGTCGCAATACTAATGAAGTATCCTTAACTCAAACACATTGCCTTTTCTGAAATGTATACCCCCATCAAGCCGCACCAATTAGCGATATCATTTACCTAGTCATCTGAAACTACCCATACTGCACAAGAACTTATGTCCTCCCTTCCAGAACTGAATCGTGACCTCACACATGTAAATCTCAACCCTACACAACATACTGCATATACCATGCCATCCTATGACAAATATGAGAACTTTATAATTCATTCCGAGCCATAAGCAACTACCTACTTCACTAGCCAAGAACTTTCCATTTGATCCAATTTAGAAGAAATTGTCATACATCACATGCTACTCAAGCCAGTAGAGAATATACATCTCTAACCATGGTAGAAACTATCACGAACTCTCTGAATTCCATTTGCACAAAACCAAACCGTCAGGACTGAATCCTTCTAACTCAACCAAGCTACACGAGTCACCAAAAACCCAAGAGCATTGCCAGGAAATACCTGTAGAAACTCATTACCTCATAAGCACCCAAAGAACTAATCATATCCCTTACCATGCCGATCCGGCCTACTACCAAGTTGTCCTAATTATCCAACTCCAAGTTACTTCAAAATTTCCTTCAAACTAATACTTCCCATTGCCATAATACTGCAATCCTCAACCCAGACTCACCACACAAGACTCAAGCATGAAACCGCACCATCTAAGGCTCATAAGCCGCTGAATACTCTCTTAAATATTCCCCAAAGTACCACATTCAAAATACTTACCCTAAAGAGACTTTCTGCGAATCTAAAGCCAGTACCTTCACCTTTCTGATACTGATATGTAGAATCCTATAATTTATATTGAAATGCTACAAGTATTGACACCTTCAAATAATCCACGTTCTTAGCCAAATATACATCCTGAAGATCTCTAATTACTACATGTAAATCTTGAATCCTTCAAAACCATTCTCGGGAGTCATCCACTCTACTTAGGTTTCAATTAGACTGATCAAATGAACCAAACGACCTGTGCCCCATTAGAACAACAACACCTATGGAAGTAACCCCACCTTAATGCAACCAAATAAATTCTTGTTCTATGCGTCGTACAACCTTCACCATTAACAACTCAAGTCATTCCATGATTCTCATTCGCCCATAAAGCATGACATAACCTTTATTAAAATTTCCTTTACTCGAGCCATATTCATTCTCCACCCCTGCAAGTCATAACTAATTCACTAGTATACCTCAAACTGAAACCAATACAACACATAACCGTGCAATCAACTAATCAATAGCGGACTCCCCCACTTGGATCAAAGCCATAGGTCAAAACACAGAAAACTCACAATGCCCATACTCTACTACTGCCATAATACCATGGTGAGTTTAAACTAATTCTTTCATAAGTTCGTGAAATACAAACTATCTCGTACTTCAAATCATCTGCAAGTCTCACATTCATCTTCGTAACAGTCAAGACAACTCTCATACGTGATCCAAACTCAAACTGTAGCACATATAATTCACTGGTAAAAGAGTACTTTCAACAAACAACATAGGGATCACATAACTTCAAAACAGTCTGCATGAGATAACCCACTTGCTCCTCCGCAAACTAACTTCTCTTTACACCCTTCCACTGCCATAAACATCCCGCAATCACCAAATCTTCCTGAGTTTGAACTCATATCGTAACATGAAATCTTCTCCATTCCCCAACTTGACCACATGAAAAGATCCTTCACACACCCATAACTCGGGGTTATACATCAAATCGTGATGGAAATCAAGCACCAAATAGTTCTTTCTACCCTCAAGTAGACCCTTCTCGTCATATTCAAATCATATGAACACATCTCACAGTCACATCATACTCATCACATAGCCATCCATTCATCACTTCCACTAATAGGGACATACTACCGAACATATAAATACAAAAGCACGTGCTCACATAATCAATGCCTCAACGCTCAAGCTATAGGCAAAACTCGGCCTCTAGTCCTCTAGACTGGCCCAACATCAACACATAAAAATCACATCTCGCCCTTTGATTAGGAAATCACAAGTTGTTGATGCACAGCTGATACCGAACGCTCATGTGCGCACACGAATGCGTGGAAGAAATTCAACGAGTTAAGCTTCAAGCTGAATCAACGTCGCACGATAGGAATTCAAGAATGTGAAGTTTATTTCCTAAGGGTTCTGCAGCTTCTCGAAGATAAGTGCAGACGTCTCCGTAATGATCCGCGAAACTCTACTAAACCCGCTCATGACTCATGAGACCTATGTAACCTAGGCTCTGATACCAAATTGTCACGACCCAACACCCGACCCGTCGTGATGGCACCTATCGTAGAACTAGGCCAGCCTTAACTCAACAATCAACACGGTAATAATAAGTTTGAAAATATTTACGGAAACTTTTAACAGTTAAAGAACTTTTGAAATGTAAGAAATTCCAAGAAGAGATACAATCCCATCCAAAATCGGGGTGTCACTGAGTGCATGAGCGTCTAAGGAAAAATACATAGTCTAATGTAATGTCTAAGGGAACAACTGAAATATACTTGGAAAGCAAGGTGGAGAGCCAAGGCCTGCGAACACCATGCAGATACCTCAATAATCTCCTAAGTTAGAAGCCTCGATCAACCACCGCCACTGGATCCAAAATGCCTGAGTCTGCACACGAGGTGCAGGGGTAATGTGAGTACACCAACTCAGTAAGTAACAAGTCCAACCTTTGGACTAATAGGTAGTGACGAACCCAACCTCCTTAAGGATAACAAAAATAATATTAGAAACATAGGCATGATTTTAGTTAAATAGATAGCTCGAACCGTAAAACAGAGCAAGTATGAACAAGGTAAATGAGTGTAACTCTTCTACATCTACATGTCAATGCACATGCTATATGGAATGCACCATGCTGAGTGCCTCATGTGCCCACAATCTCAAATGCTCATCCACTCAGTACTGTATATGGCTTGTACGACCCAAGGAAGATCCAACCCGGAATATATATAGTTGTGATAACAGTCACTCAGTACTGAGGAAGGCCATTCCAGCATATGGAGAAGATCAATCTCCAGATAATAACAATAATAACCTCACAACCACTCGGTACTGTATATGGCTCACAAGGCCCAGGGAAGATCCATCCCGGAATATATATACACATCACTAACAACGGTCATCCAGTACCGAGGAAGGCCATCCCAGCCTATGGAGAACATCCATCTCCAGATAATAAGTGCTTCGGACAAGATCCATGTTCATGGAAGATCCATCCTTCAATAATATCATCTGCACTCACTGGGGGTGTAAAGACTTTGGATGGGCTTCTCTTAGCCCAAGCCTATAACAAGCCAACGAAGGCATGTGAAATATCTCGCTGCGGCGTGCAACCCGATCCCATATTGTCAGTCAATATCACGATCTCGGTCTCACTCAGTCATCACTCTCCAGTCTCACACACATGGGCTCAAAATGCCATGATACTATCCCGAAACAATGATATGATGTGCCAAATAATAATAATCGAGACTGGGACATGATATAATATGCATGAACAAGACTGAGTAAAGAATATCAATGAAGCTAATGATATGACATCAAAAAATGACCTCTCGGGTCTCAACAGTATCGGCGTGAAGCCTTAACATGATAATTAGCATGGTTTACAACTCATTAACTTAATCACATAGTTATAACACAAATATCAGCAAGAAAAACTCACTAAGCAGTGCCATGGAATAATCCAGGTTGCGATTCTCACGGTGCATGCCACACGCCCGTCACTTGGCATTTGCGTCACCTCAATAGTAATCATAGAACACATAGTTCGGGGTTTCAAACCCGCAAAACCAAGTTTGGAAGCGTTACTTACCTCAAGCCAAGCCAAACTCTAGCCTGCGATGCCCTTGCCTCTCGATTCGCCCTCCAAATGCTTTGACTCTAACCAAAATCAGTATATTATCATCAATATACGCTAAAGGAATGAAACCCATACGAAAATTATCAAATTAGATTAAAAAAATCCCGAATTTGTTCAAACCCGGCTCCTGAGGCCCACGTCTCGGAATCCAACAAAAGTCGCGAAACTAGAAACTCCTCTCACTTCCAAGTCCATACATACCAAAACCGACGATTCACATAAGTCATAATACATCATACGGTGCTAGTCATGCCCGAGAACTGGCGAGCGAAGTGTAAATGCTCAAAACGACCGGTCGGGTTGTTACACAAGTAGTATTAAGTTCAACATCCTACTCATTATATATTACCTCATATATCAAATATTAATTACTAAGTTACTATTAGAATACTTTATATTTGGACATGATTTTAATATTGCTACTTCTTATCGGCCGTATTAATGTCACTGTTGTATTTTTAAAAAAAAAATTATTTCATTTATTGAATACTTTATTTGGATGGTTGCAGCAAGAATGAGGAAGTTTTCAGGCAATTTAACATGAGTACTTTATTTTGAATATTCATTTTTGTAAAGTAGAAACATCTCAACTTATACGCTCAAAATCGAAATTTCATGCAATTGATGTCTTCTGATTATTACCAAATATTTTTTATGATTTTGATAATTAACAATTTAAAATTCCTAAAAATTAGGAGTTTACACATAGTTCAACTAAGGAAAATATGTAATAGTCAATACTCTAATTAATTTTAAAGTCTTAAATATTAGGAACATAATTTAAAGGGTTCAAAAGACGAACGATATTTTGCTAAAAATTTTCGTGATTTTAATATAGTACTAGTCACTATGTACGCGCCTCACACGTAAATCTTTAGTCTGTTTTGTAAAAGAACAACTAGAATAACCTCCAAAACTTCATTACTATTATAGTTCTCAACAAACTATATTTATTTGTATTTGATTCGACTTTTGTTAATGTTAGGTGCACTTACAAATTATGTCTTTTTCCTTGATGATTTACACAAAATTAATTCTAAAATTTTTGTCAATTTTTATAACCTTCAGAAGTTAACTAATTTCTTAAATAAGATAATTATATGTTGTATAAACTTGTACTCCAATATCTAAGACTTTACACAATATTTACTTATCTAATATTTTGAAAACAACTAAGTTTTGTGTCTATGTGGAGTTTTGAAAAGATCGAACATCATTTGCATGAGAAGATATTGACTAACAGGTAACAGTTAAGCATGGAAAGCATTTAGAACATATAACATTTAAGATAAGAAAGGAAAGCAATTAAGAAAAAACGGTAAATCAGGGAAAACAGATAATTCGGCGGCATATAAGCACTTGTCACGAGGGTTTCCCTACGGGACTATCGCCTGGCGTGGTCAAGTGCACATGATAGCTTAACTTTGGTCGTAGCGGAGATCTCCTTTGCCCGGGTGTTAGCGGCTTCAACATCAGCTCGGTACAAAGACACAAATGCCTCTGCATCAGATTTAGCCTTGGCAAGCTCAGCATCCCACACTCTAGAGCAACGAGTTCATGTTGGTCAGGTACCAGGTGTCATGGCGATACAGCCCGTGGCTCCAGTTCAACCCATTGTCAGGGTAGCAACATATGAGGGAGGGCAATTTGCTTCGTGATTTCTTCTTTAATCTTATCACTCATGTCTGTCTTAAACTTCCTTTATTTTGCTGGATTGATGGAAAATTAGGATATGTGGGAAGCTTATGGACCACTAAATCGGCAATCAAACTCGGCATGTCATCATACGACCAAGCAAATACATCTCTGTCACGACCCGGATTTTCCAGTCTCGGGAGTCGTGATGGCGTCTACTAGTGAAAGTTAGGCAAGCCAACCATTTGAATTATTTACCTTTTTCCCATTTTTAATCCTTTAACAACTAAGAATCAACATTATATAAACAGTGGAATTTAATAAGCGGAAGACTGAAACATAATATTTTAATAAAGATGCTAATGCCAATCCATGCATAAACTACCCAGAACTGGTGTCAAAATTCCACAGACTGTCTAGGAATACTACAGATAAAGGTCCAAAAAATTAACACAACACTGTCTCTGAAATACATAAAAGAAACATAATAAAAGGATAGAAGGAGATGTTAAGGCCTGCGGACGCCTGCAGGACTACCTCGGATCTCCGAATGGACTGAAGGCAGAAACCCAAATCTACAGTCCGTATGCTCTAGTACCGGGATATGCACACAGTGCAGAGTGTAGTATCAGCACAACCGACCCCATGTGCTGGTAAGTGCCTAGCTTAACCTCGGCGAAGTAGTGACGAGGCTAGGACCAGACTACCAAATAAACATGTGCGGTTAAATCATATATAGCTAAAAATAAAAGCAAAACTTTACAATTAAAGATAGGAAGGGGGAAATCATGCTACGGGGGGACAACAAATAGCAACAGAAGCCAATAGTTAAATGTAAAGAACACCGTAACTTAATTATCAAGTGAAATCAGGGAAATCAAAGACAAGTGTACGGCATCACCCTTCGTGCTTTTACCTCACATAATCATGGCACAGAATGATCCTTTGTGCATTAACACTCATATCATGGCACTGAATTGTACATCGTGCGGCATGACATCACCCTTCGTGCTTTAACACTCTCTCACAAATATCATACACGGCATCACCCTTCGTTCTTTACACTCTTCCTCACAATAATCATACACAGCATCACCCTTCGTGCTTTAATACTCTTCCTCACCCAAACAACAATCACAAAGCAATAAGGGCAAGGGAATCAACAAATTCACAATAAAATTCCGGCGAGGGAACAATAGCACAACAATCACATCCCGGCAAGGGAAACAATACCAAAACAATAACATCCCGGTAAGGGAGATAACATTAAAACAACAACATCCCGGCAAGGGAGACAATATCATAATCCTCTTTTCTCTTTCACATTTACTTCACAACTCAATTCACAATTTGACCCAATGCTCTATAAGGTTCAATTGCCAATTATACTTCCACAAATCATTTTACAACTTGAGCCAACGCTATTCAATATTCAAATACCAATATTACTTCCACAAGCCTTGCTCAATAATAGAAATTATCACATAAGGCATGAACAATACAAACGAAGTCACATTAATCATAGTATAAGATTCACGGGCATGCTTGACACCAATGTATAAATACTCTTCACCATGCCTATACGTCGTACTCGGCAACTAGCACATAGCAAATATGACACAACTCCTAATCCCTCAAGCTAAGGTTAGACCAAACACTTACCTCAATGCCACGAACACAATTCAAGCCTCAACTACCGCTTTACCTCTTGATTCCACCACCAATTCACTCGTATCTAGCCACAAGTTACTTAACTATATCAACAAATGCTAAATGAATCAATTCTAATGCATGAAAATAGGTTTTCTAAATTTTTTTCCAAAAAGTCCAAAATCGACCTCAGACCCACATGGTCTAAACCCAAGGTTTGAACCAAAACCCGATTACCCATTCACCCATAAACCTAAATATATAATTTGTTTTGAAATCGAACCTCAAATCGAGGTCCAAATCCCCAAAATTTGAAAAACCTAAGT
The DNA here is from genome assembly GCF_000715075.1 of Nicotiana tabacum. Classification (NCBI taxonomy): domain Eukaryota; kingdom Viridiplantae; phylum Streptophyta; class Magnoliopsida; order Solanales; family Solanaceae; genus Nicotiana; species Nicotiana tabacum. The sequence continues at coordinate 133,840,870 of NC_134092.1, read as the reverse complement.
TCTACCCAAACACCCAATTTCCCCCATGAAAACCCTTGATTTTGAGTTGAAATCATGTGAAAAGTTATTAAAGATTAATAAAAACGAGTTAGAAATGACTTACAATCGATTTGTAAGAGTACTTGCCTTTGAAAAATTGCCCAAAGGTGTTTAGGTTTTGAAAAGGTTGTAAAAATGGTTGAAATCCCGTCTGAAATTCATTTTAGCAGGTCTTTGATGTCACAATTGCGACCAGGGTTCGAGAGGCTGCAAAACCTTTAGGAAATCCCATATTATTGAATTTTTATCGTTCGACATTTATTCAACTTGAAATATAACTCTTGAAATTCCTTCCACGCGTTCGTATGCACGCATGAGCGCTCGGTATCAGCTGTGCATCGATGGCATGTGATTCCCTGATCGAGAGGCGAGATGTAATTTCTGTGTGTTGATGTTGGGCCAGTCTGGAAGACTTGTGTCCGGGCTTTGCCTGTAGGTTGAGCGCAGAGGTGTTGATTGTGTGAGCGTGTGCTTTTGGATTTATATATTCGGTAATGTCCCTATTAGTAGAAGTGATGGCTAGATGGCTACGTGATGAGTATGATGTGACTGCGATATATGTTCATATGATCGTGACAAGTTTCTATCAGAGCCTAGGTTACATAGGTCTCACGGGTCATGAGCAGGTTTAGTAGAGTCTTGCAAATCGGTACGGAGACATCTGTACTTATCTTTTAGAGGCTGCAAAACCTTTAGGAAATCCCACATTCTTGAATTTTTATTGTGCGACATTTATTTAACTTGAAATATAGCTCTTGAAATTCCTTCCACGCATTCGTATACGCGCATGAGCGCTCGGTATCAGCTGTGCACCGACGGTTTGTGATTCTCTGATCGAGAGGTGAGATGTGATTTCTATGTGTTGATGTTGGGCCAGTCTGGAGGACTTGGGGTCAGGCTTTGTCTGTAGCTTGAGCTTTGAGGTGTTGATTGTGTGAGTGCGTGCTTTTGGATTTATATATTCGGTAATATCCCTATTAGTGGAAGTGATGGCTGGATGGCTACGTGATGAGTACGATGTGACTGCGAGATATGTTTATATGATTTGGATGTAATGAGGAGAGTCTGCTTAAGGGTAAAAAGAACTATTTAGTGATTGATTTCCATCTTTATGTGATGTATAACCCCGAGTTATGGGTGTGATGAAGGATCTTTTTATATTGTTTAGTTGGGGAATGAAGTATATTTCATGTCGTGATATGATTTCAGACTCAGGAAGATTACATGAGTGCGTGATGTTTATGACAGTGGAAGGGTATAAATAGATGTTAGTTTGAGGCGAAGCAGATGGGTTATCTCCTACGAGGTGTCCTGAGGGCGTGTTATTCCTATGCTATTTTGTAGCGAGTCCTCTTTTACCAGTGGATTATATGTGCTGCAATTTGAGTTTGGATTGCATATGAGGGTTGTCTTGACTGTTACGAGGGTGAATGCGAGATTTGCAGATGATTTGAAGTACTAGATGGTTTGTGTTGCACGAGCTTATAAAGGATTTAATTTAATCTCACTATGGTATTATGGCAGCAGTAGAGTACGGGCATTGTGAGTTTTTGTGTACTTTGACCTATGGCTTCGAGCTAAGTGGGGAAGTCTGCTATTGATAAGTTGATTGCACGGCTAAATGTCGTATCAGTTTCAGTTTGAGGTATACTGGCAAATTAGTTGTGGTTTACGGTTGAGGTCGAGGATGACTCGAGTACAGGAAATTTTGGATAGGGGTTGTGTTATGCTTTATGGGTGTATAAGAATCATGGAATGATTTGAGTTGTTATTAGTGAAGGATGTAATGAGCATAAAGCAGGAATTTATTTGATTGCATTAAGCTGGGGTTACTTCCTAGGGTGTTTGAGTGCTAATGAAGCATAGGTCGTTCGGTCCATTTGATCAGTCTAATTGAGGTTTGAGCAGAGTGGATGACTCCCGAGAATGGATCTAATGGATTCAAGATGTATATGTAACAATTGGGAGATCTTCAGGATATGTATTTGGCTAGAAACTGAGGTTTACATTGGAGGGTGTCAGGACTTGTGGAATTTCTATATCATTATAGATTCTACATATCAGTATTAGGAAGGTAAAGGTACTGGCTTTAGAGTCGTAGGAGGTCTCTTCAGGGTAAGTATTTTGAATGTGGTGCTTTTGGGGATAATTGAGAGAGTATTCAGTCGATTATGAGCCTTAGATAATGTAGTTTTATGCTTGGGTCTTGTGTGGTGAGTCTGGATTGAGGATTGCAGTATTATGGCAAGGAGAAGTATTAATTCGAAGGTAATTCAGAAGGAACTTGGATAAATAGGACAGCTTGTTAGTAGGTCGGATCGGTATGATAAGGGATATGATTAGTTCTCTGGGTGCTTATGAGGTAATGAGATTCTACAGGTGTTTCATGGCAATGCTTTTGGGTTTTTGGTGACCTGTGTAGCTTTGTTGAGTTAGAAGGAATCGGTCCTCACGGATTAGTTTTGGCGCGAGTGGGATTCAATGAGTTCTTGGTGGTATCTACCATGGTTAAAGATATATATTTTCTATTGGCGTGAGGAGCAGGTGATGTATAGTGATCTTCTTCTATATGGGATCAAATAGAAAGTTCTTGGCTAGTTGAGCACGTAGTTGCTTATGACTCGGAATGGATTATGAAGTTCTCATATTTATAATAGGATGGCATGGTATATGCGGTATGTTGTGTAGGGTTGAGATTTGCATGTGTGAGGTCACAGTTTAGTTCTGGAAGGAAGGTCATAAATTCTTAGGCAGCACAAACAGTTTCAGATGACTAGGTAAATGATATCACTAATTGGTGCGGCTTGATGAGGGTATACATTTCAGAAAGGGCAATATGTTTGAGCTAAGGGTACTTCATTGGAATTGCGGCGCCTTTTTATTGGATCGACTGCTGATATTCAAGTTTGCTTGGTGGCACAGAAGAATTATTGGAGTATCCTTCATGGAATGATTGGGTAATAGAGGTGTGTTATATCTTCGAGCGGTGGAGTTGGGATCAGATATGGTGATTCGTGCTCTTTATGGATTTCGAGACTGGGAGTTCTCATAAACAGGTTATTTTGTGGTTGTGGACTGTGAAGATGCGAGCAAAGCTAGTCAGATGTTAGTATGTTCCATGATTCAGTCATTGTGAACTTTTGGAGAGTTACCTATCTATTATGAATGATCAGAGTTGATTTAGGGTTCATTGGCATACCTAGTATGGATGTGTGTGCTGCACCGGGCCAGAATTGTTGACTTCGAGGTGCTATTGTTGAAGAATGTGTCATTCAACTGTCATTGAGTTTATTCGTGTTCTGAAGTGATCTATGAGTTACCCTATATGTTGTGAGGAGTTGTGATTATTGGTTCTATGCACATATAGTGCAGTTCTATTTGGGCTCTATAGCAGGATTTGAGTGAGACAGATATTTGGGTGTTGCATGATTGATTCCGCATTGGATATGTTCTTTCGGACTGGTATGGCATTGCGTCATTTGCTTCTCCGTCGTTATGGTGATTTACTTTTGGTACTAGACATCAAATTGCGCGTGGTTGATGATTTTGAGCATGGTGACTTGAGGTGTTTCATGTGGATCAGTGTTTGGATAAGGTTGCATATTGTAGCGAAGTTATGTGGAGGTATGATCCTTCGGGTTAGATTCGTGTGTTCTGATTCTACGATGTGTGATGGGTTCTCCGTATTGTGTTGTGATGGTACTGGTGAGCTTGCGGTACAGCTCTCTCATTTGAGTAATTTTTCCATGATTTGAGTACATTTGGACTGTTGCTTATTGGTGCGCGGGTTGCACGGGTTGTGGATTTAGATTGTATTGATATGTCATGTCACCATAGTAGTCGTGTTGGATGAGATAAGGTCATTGGACCTAGAATTAATACTATCGGATTCGGTTTCAGCATGTTGGAAGGATAATATCGAAATTCGACTTAGAAATTTACCATAGTCCTTGCCGAAGGAGTAGGAGCCCCATGTCTGGTTAATTTGAGGAATGGTTATGACTTTCTGCGTGTTTCATTCACATTGGCAGTATACGGAAGTGTTAGAAGGAGGCTTGTTTGATAAGAGGTTTATTACCGGTATTGGGTGGTTTGAGCAGCTGTTATGATTAGAAGTTATCGCTACGAGTGTTTGAGTTATGGAGTATCATGTGATTTCATCTTGGGTTACGGATATAGTTTGATACAGCCTGTTCAAACTTATTCAGTGTGTAGATGTGAGATTCTGATCTTATAGATAATTTCGAAAGTGAAAAAAAAAAGATTGGTTCTAAGGTTATAGGCTAGGGTGAATTGTGAAATTTCAGTTATGTTGTGTTATCGGACCTATATGGGATAGGGTGACATGGGATCACCCCAGGGTATGTGCAATGCAAGATTATTTAGCAATTTGTTGGCTTTTGGAACAACTCTGGACATGTTCGAGGACGTAAGTTTGTTTAAGTGGGGGAGGATGTAACGACCCGACCGGTCATTTGAGTATTTTCACTTCACTCGCCAATTCTCGAGCATGACTAGCCCTGTATAATGTATTATGATTTATGTAAATCATCGGTTTTTGTTTTTAGGTTAATCAGAACGGATTTGGAAGAACAATTCTCAGCTTGAAGCTTTAAATTTGAAAGGTTTGACCAAGTTTTGACTTGTTAGTATTAAATATCGGGTTTGAATTCTTATGATTTGGTTAGCTACGTTAGGTGATTTTGGACTTGGGAACGTCCGAAATGTGATTTGGAGGTCCGTGGTAGAATTAGGCTTGAATCGGCAAAATTGGAAATTTGGTGTTTCTCGGTCGGCAGTGGAAATTTTAATTTGGGGGTTGGAACGGAAATTCGGAAGTTGGAGTAGGTTCATAGTGTCATTTGTGACGTGTGTGCAAAATTTCAGGTCATTTAGACGAGGTTTGATAGGTTTCGGCATCGTTTGTGGAATATGGAAATTTAGAAGTTCTTAGGCATGAATCTGAGTGTGTTTTGGTGTTTTGATGTTGTTTTGAGCGTTATGAAGGTTCGACTAAGTTCGTATGTTGGTGTGTGACTTGTGAGTATTGTTGGTTGAGGTCTCCGAGGGCCTCGAGTGTGTTTTGGATGGTTGACGAATTGGTTTTTGGTGTATGAGGGCTGCTGGTGTGATTTCTGTTGGTGTTTCCGCACCTGCGGACGGGGAGCCGCAGGTGCGAGGTCGCTTGTGTGGATTGGGAGCCGCAGATACAGACGCCGTGGAAGTTTGGACTCTTCCGCAGAAGCGGAAGATAGGTCGCAGGTGCACGCCACAAGTGCGTTGAGGTTGACCACATATGCGAAAATGGTGCATTAAGTGGGTTCCGCACCTACGATGGAAATTTCCGCAGGTGCGGTACTGCAAAAGCGGGAATATGACCACATGTGCGAGATGTCTGGGTAGCAGGTATTTAAAGAATCCTTTGAGAATTTTTGGGTGTTCTTTACCATTTCTATCCGGATTTTGGAGATTTTGGAGAGTTTTAAAGTGAGAATCAAGGGGATACTCATAGAGGTAAGTTATTTGAGCTTAATACTTGTGATTATGGTAAATTTCAGTGGTTTAAGCATGAAATTAGTGGAAATTAGGGATGAAATTGAGGGGTTAGGGCTTGAAAATTGAAGAGTTTAATTTGAGGATTTGAAGGGTCATTTAATGTCAAATTTTGATGATTTTGGTATGTATAGACTCGTGAGTGAATGGGTTTTCTATTTTTGTGATTTTTGTCGGATTCCGACACGTGGGCCCAGGGCTAGGTTTGAGAGGATTTTGGGATCTTTGCCTAATTTGATGATTTTCTTGAGGAATTCATTCCATTAGCGCATATTGATGGTAATGTTCTGGTTGTGAATAGATTCGGAGCGATTGGAGACGAGTCAAGCGGCAAGGGCATTGCAGAGTAGATTTTCGTCTGGTTTGAGGTAAGTAACGATTGTAAATCTATACCTGAGGGTATGAAACCCCAGAATTTCGTACTATTTTGATCAATGAAGTGACGCACATGCTAGGTGACGGGTGTGTGGGCGTGCACCAGTAGGTGTAAGCACGTGATGTTTGCCCTATATGAGAATTACTCCCAAAAAATTCAAAAATAAAATGATTTTTCCTTGGTGTGCAATTTTTTGAATTTTGTGGTATTTTTTTTTGTATAATTATTTGTATTTGTCTGTGCATGTTTATTTGTTAAATTAATAAGAAATACAAAAATATGTCGCATTTTGCATGTAGGATTTAATTCTACAATTGTTAGTAATTAAGTTTGTTTTACAAAAAATGAAAATCACAAAAATAGGCATCTTTTGCATTTTTAGCATTTAATGTCCAATTGGACAATTTCATGCTTAATTATTACTTAATTGTGTGTTAATTGTTATTGGGAGTTAATTTGCGCTTTCATAACTTAATTTAGTTCTATATGATAATTTAAGCATTTTTAGAATTTAGTTTTAGAAAAATAAAAGAAGAAAAGAGATCAAAAAATAAAGAAAATCGGAATTGGGCTCAAATTTAAGTCATAGGCCCAAAAAGACCCAACCTTCCCTATGACCCGGTCCATTCCAAACCGGGTCGACCCAGTCCATAACCCAACCCAACTCCCCATCTTCATTTTTCATTTTTCATTTTTTTTACCAAAACAACAAAAAAAAATCAAACCCTAAAACCTAAAACTAATCCCATCTGCCCCCCCTCTCTCTCTCTTCTTCTCCCCAAACGACCCCCAACCTCAAGCAGCCATGGCGGCCCCCCTCACACCCCAGCCTCCATGTCCAGCCATAAAAACGAACCTTACTGTTGTGTCGTCTTCACGTCGTTCGTCACCACCATGACCGCCTTTCTCGTCGTTGTCTCCTCCATGGCGAGCTCAAGCTCGTCCATGGATGCTTCACCATCTCCAGTAGCTCCCCCTGCTTCCAACGAGCCAGCCTGCTCCGTCGACACAGCCGGACGACCACCAGTCTTTCGTCAACGTCCAGCTCCACAGTCGACGACCAGCAGCCCCCGCACGTTCAAAGAAGTTCATGACTGTTTCTGCTTCATCTTCCTCGTCATGCTGCTCATCGCTATCACTGTTTCTACCATGGCTACTGCTGCTCACGCAGCTGCTACTGCTGCTCACGTAGCTGCTACTGCTGCTCACGCAGCTGCTACTGCTTCAGTTTTATTCTTCACCTCCAGCTGCTGCTGCTTCGGTGTTCAACCTCAAGCCCCCGAGCTGCCTCGCCAACGACCAGCTGTTGTTGCGTTCGTCGTCCATGGCTGACCCTACTGTTTCTGCTTCGCTACATCCAAACAGACCCCATAACAGAAATGGGTTCATCGCCGCTTCAGTCCAGTCCGAAAACGAGACTCAAACCATCTCGTTTGTTCGAGTTTTGGTTGGGGTCGTAAAAATAGTCCATACGAGTTTATCGTTGGTCAGTCGTTGTTCGTCGTTTCATTTCCGGTTAGTTGGTTTTGAGTTTTATTTTTGTACGTATTTCGTTTTGATATTCTCGAATCTAAAAACGGTAAATGTTTGATTTGTTTTTTGTTCATGTTCATTGTTTTGTTAATTTTTCAGTTGTTCATGTGAAATTGTTAGTTTAATGTTTGTTAGATTCAAATTGAAGTTTAATTAATTATTTTTAGATGTTTCATGTGTTTTATGTATTTTTCAGAAATTGTTAATGTTGTTAGATTCAAGTTTAAATTCATAATTGTTTCTTCTTCGGCTTTGTTTTGTTATTTGTCTAAAAGAATGTAGTTGTAATAGGGAAATATGTTGGTTTAATCATTTGAATCCGTCATGTTTTGTTGTTTAAGTTGATTTAATTCATGTTCATCTTGGTTTGAAGTTCATTTTAATCCAGTTGATTTAACGTGAGTTTATGTTTTGGTTTTTGATTCGTTGATGAATATGTATTGTGTTGTTAATATTGTTGTTTCCTTGATCATCCATTTTTGGTCTAAATTAACCAGGATTGGTTCCCAATATGGTTAATTCATTCACATTAATTTGATGTTGTTCATCTTTGTTCATATGAGTTGTTGTTGAATTTGTTTAAGAAATTGGTCATATTGGCTATATTTTGGTTGAGTTTGATTAATTGATTGATTATAGCTGATGGAGGTAGTTTGGTAAATCGCAGTACGTACAGGGGTAAAATGGTAATTGCAATAAGGTCGGAGGGGTAGTTTGGTAATTGAACATTTTTGAATAATTCTTTATGTTAAGCATGGGGGACAAAATGTAATGGGGTGTGGGTGATATAGTTGTTTAATATAAATGGGGGACAAGACAAAATGTAGTGGAGGGGAATATGGTAATTGTTTATGGTAGGCATGGGGGACAAGATGTAATGGGTTGGTTTGATATATTAGTTTAATGTAGTGGGGGATGAGTGGGAAGATAATGGGTTTGGTAGGAGAAAATGTGGTTTTATTAATGGATTAAAGGGTTTGGGATGAGAAATAAATAGGAGGTCTTGAATCAGATTTTGGGGAGAGAAGAAGAAGAGAATAAGATTAGAAAGAAAGAACAGAGACGGACAGAGAGAATAAGAGAGAGAAAAAGAGCTGAATATTTAAGAGAGAAAGAAAAATTCCGAAAAATATTAAAACTTTCAAATAAAAAACTAAAAAAAATCTCCTGCTTTCTTTCATTGTTTGAAATCAGCAATAATTGTTGTTGTTTTCATCGAAGCTTGAAGCTTTTATTTTGGAATTACTACTCCACCAGTTTGCAAACTCTGTTCCTGGGTTGTTACTGTTGCTGGACTGTTGTTGCTGTGTTGTATTGTTATTACTGCTGCTGATTCTCATCTTCATTTTCTTTTGCTTCCAATATCAGGTACACAACTGACACGCTGGTTATTGTAAACCGAAATATGAAGCATGAATACGAAAATGAAGAGTTGAAATTCTAAATTTACTTTAATTATATTCTGAATTTTATTTGTATGTATAAATTATTTAGCTTGCAAAAATCAGAATCATGTAGCTATTTAATACATATAGTGGAACATCCGACGATAGCTTAACGGATGAACTATCTATATATATTGCCTAAAAATAAATATATGGTGTAGTAACTCCGTCGAGTCAAAAATCAAACGAATAGGCCATCTAGTAGGAACTTGGTAGGAATATTGTTTAGTTAAATAATATTGGTTAATTTCAGCATGTAAATGGTCTAGGATTAAAATTAGATTGCTAAGTTTTTTTTTAATTTGACAAACTGAGAACATGCCTAGTATAATGTAACTAGGTAGTAACATGTGAATAAGACGGCCCAGGTCTAGTTTTATGTCATACACGTTGGGCCTGGGCCCGCATTGGCAACGGACTGTCCTGTTTGCATCATTTTCAGATTTTATGAATCATATTCGAAACCCATCTATAACAACTCAAGCATGTAAATAAATTAAGATATTTTCTCTTTTATTTTGTAGAGACAAATTTAATAAGAGAAAAATGTAGGCATTTTAGGACTGTCCTTTAAAAATAAAATGAGATGAGCCTCGCCCAATAAAATGCACCAATTGCGGGGCCCTCAATAAATGTTTAATTGAGTATTTAGAATTTGGGATGGACTGTTTAGTGAATTTCACTGTCTTCCCCAAAGATAATAATACGTTAGACTCTTTAGACGCGATTCAATTAAATTAATTTTCTTAAACTCGGGTGCACATTTATGTGACCCAAATCCAAATCTCAACGGAGTCAAAGTGTGTCGACGACCGCGACTACATTGATTGTGACGCGGTTCGAGATACATTTTCACAACGTTGCAATTCCCTGTAAAATAATAATAATATAATTATGAAAGCGGTAAAAAGTTAAAATTTGCACATAAGTTCATATTTGTATAAAATCAGATAATCAAGCCGAATATGACAGTTGAGCGACCGTGCTAGAACCACGGAACTCGGGAATGCCTAACACCTTCTCCTGGGTTAACAGAATTCCTTATCCAGATTTCTGATTCGCGGACTGTAATACAGAGTCATTCTTTTCCTCGATTCGGGATTAAAATTGGTGACTTGGGACACCCTAAATCTCCCAAGTGGCGACTCTGAAATAAATAAACAAATCCCATTTCGATTATCCTTTAATTGGAAAAAACTATTTCACCCCTCGCGGGGGCAGAAAAAGGAGGTGTGATAGTAGGGATTGTGACTTGGTCCGTCCTGTGGAAACTGTAGGGTTGCATATTTTGATAAACTCTAAATGATATCTATGTGTTTTAGAAATGACTATGTTAACTTGGGTTGAATGCCATGTTTGGGGTCTTGTGCCGTATTGTTTGGACCCTCAAGGGTATTTTACTACTATCCTCACACTGTTTTGATAGAAAACATATCCTCGGTCATGATTTATACATGTTCACTGTTCAGTCTTGTTCATCACTCTATTTTAATATATAAAAGTTATTTTGGGCTGAGTTCCCCGAGTTTGTATTGAAATGCCCGAGTGGCTCGTGAGGTTGATGACTGAAAGAGGTTGAGGGTTTGATTGTGAGGATTAGATACTTATGGATCGGGCTGCACGCCGCAACGATATGTGTATATATATATATTTGTACATGGATCGGGCTGCACGCCACAACGTTATACAGATCGGGCTGCATGCCGGAGCGATATATGGATCGGGCTGCACGCCACAACGATATTGGGTCAGGCTACATGCTGCAGTGATATAGCGCTTGGGATGTGGGAGCCCTTCTGGAGTCTGCACACCCCCAATGAGCAAAGTCAACTATACATTTTATGGATCGGGTTGCGCGCCGCAGCGGTTATTATTAGGTACCTACTGAGTGCGAGTGTCGAGTGACGAGTGATTGGGAGGCATGAGAGATGGTGAGATATGTCTGAGGGGCTATATGAATGATGATGAGGTATGCCCGAGGGGCTGTTCATGAGTAACTGTGAGGCTTGCCCAAGGGGCTGTTTATGAGTAATATTGTGCCCGAGGGGCTTGATTAAGAATCCACTATTTTCACTCTTTTTTTATATTGAGCCTTTATTGAAACTGTTGAAAATGTTTTTATATGACTTTCATTGAAACTGGAGTTCAATGAGATATTTGATTTGAGTATTGATTTGGCCTTTGTTGTTTCCACTGAGACTTTATATTGTGAACTTTATGTGATTTTACTGCTCGTCACTGCACTCTGTCTTTATTTATGATTGTTACTTACTGCGTTGGCGTACTCACTTTACTCCCTGCACCTTGTGTGCAGATTCAGGTATTTTTGATCCCGGTAGCGGGTGTTGATTACTTAGTGGCAGGTCCATCGGAGTTAGTAAGGTAACTACCTGGCGATCGCAGCCCTGCCTTTCTCCTTCTTATCTCCCTTTTAGTGTAATTTTGGCTATTCTCAGACTATGTTAGTCTTGCTATATCTCAAAACAGTTGTAGTATTTGCTCATGACTTAGTGACACCCGAGGTCGGTCTTTTATTTTCGCATTTTTGGTTTTTGAGTTTATCTCTTTTACAAAACTTTAGTTTGAAAAAGTCCATTATCTAACTTTTAAATGAAATATCGAGTTATTTGGGAGTGTGTCGGCTTGCCTAGTTTCATGATAGGCGTCATGAGGACCAGGTTGGTTTTAGGGTCGTGACACCTCTTCTTTTCTCTCCGCTTTTCGCCAATCTCTAGGCCTTACTTTATAAACATATACAAGGCTTCATAGGATGCCTCTCTGGGCATTTATAGGTGTACTGAAATTCTTCGCTAGGTACTATGTTGAACTTGCGAATATAGCTATATCTTATTTCGTAGACCTGGTTATCCATTCGTATGACTTTACTGCATCTACGTAGGTCATACTATACCATAATTCTTACTTCGATTTATCGTTATTGAGTCCTTGTGTAATCCCCGTTGAATGAGAAGATCCCTCATCCTTCTCTGCCATGTTGAGAAACCACTATCTCCGTAAATTTTGCTACCTCGTACTTTACTCCGAATTTTTTTTTCCACCGAGTATAGTACTACCGATCGTGAACAGTATTTTTGAGAACCAGCAGAACATCTCTGATACCAGTTGTTATAAAAATAATCTCCAAGAAAATAATATTCTCGGTATACGACTATAATAAATACAGATTACTAATTACAATATCCAACGGTAATAATAAGAAACCAAGGAGACCGAGAATTCTACGTAAAAACCCTTCTGAATAAGGGAAAGAGTACAGCCCGAGAGGAGCAACTGATTTCACTATAGCAAAGATTTTACAATTTTTGGTACCGAGTAAAATATTCTAATACCACTATACACTCAAATGAAATAACTCTCATTTGAGTTTTTCACCTCACTACAAGTACCGCTCAACTCTCTCTATTTTTTCTCACATAGTATTTTGCTTCTTACTCTGTACATTGCTCTTTTTTTCTCTATTTTGTGTGTCTGACAACTGAAGGAGAACTTTCTTATTTATAGAGAAGAACCTCTCAAAGACGTCAGCGGTGACATAAATAAGTAGTAATCTTAACCTAACCTGTCTTCCTTCTTTTTTGATTTTTCCTTGCCAGACAAATCTTTATTTGATAAGCTTAGATTTGAACGGTATAACCTTTGCCATAGGAAAAACTCTTCCTTTTACATGAGAATTTATGGGGCGGACCCTACATTAATCATCAGTTAGCATTAGGAGTAGCAAACGGGCGGATCGGGTCAGATATGATTCGGCTTGAAAATGGGTAATGAAAAAATGCAGAAATTATCCAACCTGACTCATATTTAATACGGATAAAAAATGGGTTAACCGGCGAATAATATAGGTAACCATATTATTCATAACTTCTTGAATATGATCACTTTTGGAAAAATTCCTAGTCTCCCAAACTTGAGAAACTCCCAATTTGAGGCCTTACAAATGTAAAAGTTAAACTCATTAGTTATCAATTGGTTAACCATTTTCTAAATTGATAATATGATTCTTATCCATATTTGACTCGTTTTTTAAAAAGTTCATTATCCACCCATTTTTTAGTGGATAATATGGATGGTTAACTATTTTCTTTTAACCATCTTGCCATCACAAGCTAGTATGCATCTCCAGCTTTATTTTCAATCTTTCATTTCATATGTCATTCTCGTATGCAATATCTTACTCCATTGCTTATGTACATCAGCAACATTAAGCTTTTTCTAATTAGGTTTCTCAACTAAGTTTTCATGGTCGATCACAGGAGATGGCCTCATTTATTTTTTACTAAGATTAAGACGACTGAATCTAAATATACATCTAAACATCAGGATGCGCATTAAAATTAAGATATTTGAATATGAATATACATGTGAATATTAAGATGTGTATCAAGATATGAATAATAAATGATTAAGACTGTTTGTTTTTTAACATCTGAATATATGAAATTTATTTTAATTTGTAAATTAATAAACACAAAATTCAAATAAAATATTAATTAATCTAATATTCTATCAATAAAATATATATTTTTTAAAATAGGGTAGTTAGTGGTGGTGATGTCTAGCGGTGGTGCTTGTGAATGCCTACTAGAGGCGGTGGTTGGTGGTAGTTTTGATTGATGGTGGTGGTTCTAGCAGTAGCTAGTATTGATTGGCGGTGATAACGATTATTGTTGAGGATGGCGGTAGTGGATGGTAATAATTAATGGTGGGTGGTGGTTGTGGTTGTGATTGAGGAAGGTGGTGGTAGTTTATAATGGTTGACATTGTCGCCTATGATTGTTGATGGTGATGGGGTGGTCAGTTGTTGTAGTTGAGGTGGATGAGTTTGTGGTTGTGCTTGAGAATGATAGTGATGGGGGTTGTGGGAATGGTGGGTGGTGGTTGTCGATAATGGTGGTGGTTATGATTGAGTATGGTGGTGGTGGGTGGCATGATAGTAGTTGATAATGGTGGGCGGTGACGACAATTAATAATGAATGTGGATGATAGTCGGCTAATAAAATTAAGTCTTTTTTATAGATCTTAATCATATAGACCTATTCAGACCCATTAAATGAGTGTGAAGTAAAAAAAACACATACATAATGATTAAGAGCTGCATGATTAAGATTTATACTTTAAAAACAAATATACTTAATATCTGAAATCTGAATGATAAGATTCAAACCTTCCTTAAATGCAAACAAACGAGGCCTAAATCTTGCGGGAATGCCTTTATTTACCACTATATGCAATTTTGGGGGAGAGGGAATAATTCGAAATTATGTGCATTAAAAAGTTGTCACGGTTAGTGTTCTACATCTATTAGCTAACAATTTTATTTTCCTTGAAGGTTCAAAAACTGAAATCAACACAAATATTAGAGGGTACTGTTTTAGTGGGAATGAATGATTTCAGGATGCGAATAATAAAATTACAATGGGCAAAAAGAAATAAAATATTACCTATCATATGAAATGTAGTACGTAGTAATAAAAGAATAATAAGCAGATTGTTATAAATGAGATGAATGCATGTGAGTGACGTGAATACATTTGTATGTCCATTTGACTACAAAGTCATGTACTCAATTAAGAAATACATTAACTTATAACTAGTGAATGAATTTGTACCTTTATAAATAGGGAACTTTTGACCTTATGAAAGATATACCAAGAAAAGAAATAACAAAATATTATCCCACATATTTATTTTGTCTCAATTAGTATATTGTTCTATTTTGCTCTCATTTCTTAATACGTTATCAGCAGGAGGTTGTAACCAACTGAGGTTATCTACTTCATCAGAATTTTATCTTCTTCCTAAAAGAGGTAGTTAGTTTCTTTTCCGATTCAGGTATGCATTCCTATGTTTATAATGTTTCTATTAGGATCTTCTTTAACATGCAATTTAATTACCATATGCATAACTTGTTTTGAATATAATTAATAATTGCATCAGTAAGGAAACAATAAGTTCCAATTAAATTGTTATTTCATTATATAAACTATGAAGAAGTTTAATCATACACATAAATAAATAAGTATTTAAATTGAATTAAAATAATTAGACTAACTAAGCCCACGTTCAAATATTCTAACAGAATATGTATTTAGAAGGAATTCTTGCAAAATTTTCAAAAGGTTTAAATGTGTATTCAATAAATTTATCACCTAAGTGTACAAACTAATTAATGACTTTAAAATTAACGACTTAACTATTAGATGTATCGTATTGAATATTGAAACTTGTCAGAATTGATGTCATCTAGTTTTATGCCTACTTAGCTTATTGAAACGTATTCTAAGTAGAACAAAATTATAATAGTATATATTAATTCAACTTATTTATTCTATGAAAATATACTTACATATCTAAAGTTTTGGTGGGTAATATTAAACACTAATTTATCATCGCTCTGCACATAATTTTATTTGATAAATATACATATAGAATATTAATACACGATTATGTACTGCACTGAATTTTTCATTGATAATAATTCTTGTCATTCTAATTCACTTATTTCTATGACAGTTTTCACTATGTCGAATTTGTCAAAGCTTGAATTTATGGCACTTGACATCTCTGGAAATAACTACTTGCCATGAGTACTTGATGCTGAAATTCGCCTTGATGCTAAAGGTCTTGGTGACACTATTAAAGAAGGAAATGAAGCATCAAGTCAGGATAAGGCGAAAACCATGATTTTCCTTCGCCATCATCTCGATGAAGGGTTAAAAAGTGAATATTTAACCTTGAAAGATCCATTTCAATTATGGACTAGTTTAAAGGAACGATATGACCACCTAAAGGCCACGGTATTGCCAAGAGCTCGTCGTGAGTGGATGCACTTATGACTACAAGATTATGAGACCATAAGTGAATATAATTATGTTGTATATAGAATAATTTCCCAACTAAAATTATATGGGGAACCTATGAATGATGAGGACATGCTGGAAAAGACTCTTTCCACTTTTCATGCCTCAAATATGGTGTTACAGCAGCAATACCATGAAAAGGGTTTTAAGAAATATTCTGAGTTAATTTCATGCCTTTTGGTGGCTGAATAACATAATGCTCTTTTAACGAAAAATCATGAAGCCCGCCCCACTGGATCAGCTCCATTTCTAGAAGCGAATCTGGGAATGATTGATCCAAAGTCTGAAAAAGACAAAATAATTATCGTAGCCGCATAAATATACGTGGGCATGGCAAGGGGCGAAATAATAATCGCCATGGTGGTGGTCGTTATAAAGAAGAGAACATTAAGGATTCTCAGAGTAATCCTTCAAAAGGCAAAGGTAATGTTTGCCACCGATGTGGTATGAAAAATCATTGGGCACGAATTTGTCGTACACCTGAATATTTTGTCAAACTTTATCAAGCATCTATAAAAGGAAAACAAAATAAAGTTGAGACTCACTTGACTTTTCAAAATGATGTTGAGGCGGGCCCTATGAATAATCATTTTAAAGTTGAAGCAAACCTTGCCTATAAAGATGATATTTTTGAAGGTCTAGTAGATATTACTCATTTAGAAGCTCGAGACTTCTTTGAGCATCATAACTGAAGACTTATTATTGGGAAAAATTATAAGAATAAATGTATTTCTTTTTATGAAGTTCATATTTTTAATAAAACTTTTTATGTTGTTGGTATTTAATTTCATAAATGTAGTTTCTTTTGTTCTTAAAATTTTCAATATTACTTATGATGCATTTTTCTTCTTCTTGAAGAATATGAAAACTTCTCAGTCTTCAGTTGACCGTATGAATAATAAAAAAGAAATATGTCATCTGGATAGTGCTACGACGCACACCATATTAAAATATAAGATATATTTCTCTTATTTAATTATGAAAGAAGCCAATATAATTACAATATCTGGTAGTACAAAATTAATTGAGGGCTCTGGAAGAGCTACTGTATTACTACCAGAAGGAACTATATTGGCTGTTAATGATGCATTATATTGTAGTAGGTCTCAAAGAAACTTGTTGAGTTTCAAAGATATTCGCCAAAATGGCTATCATATTGAGACTACCAATGAAGGAAAAGTTGAATACCTTTATATTACTACAATAAAAGCGAAAAAGAAATATGTGCTTGAAAAGCTTCCCGCATTTTCCTCCGGATTATACTACACTAATATTAGTATAGTTAAATCACATGCTATAGTAAACAAGAAGTTTACTAATGATTTATTATTTGGCATAACCGGTTGGGCCATCCCGATTATAATATGATGTGCAAAATAATTGAGAATTCACATGGTCATTCATTGAAGAACCAGAAGATTCTTCAAACTAAAGAATTCTCTTGTGCTGCATGTTCTCAAGGAAAACTGATTATTAGACCATCAGTAATTAAAGTTGGAGTTGAATCCCCTGTATTTTTTGAACGTATACATGGTGATATATTTGGGCCCATAATCCTCCATGTGGACCATTTAGATATTATATAATTTTGATAGATGCATCTACAAGATGGTCACATGTGTGCTTGTTATCAACCCGCAATTTGGCCTTTGCGAGGTTACTAGCTCAATTAATAAGATTAAGAGCACAGTTTCCAGATTATGCAATTAAGACACTTCGTCTTGATAATGTTGGTGAATTTACGTCCCAGGCTTTTAATGATTATTGCATATCAATTGGGATAACAATTAAGCATCTAGTTGCTCATGTTCATACTCAAAATGGTCTAGCAGAATCATTGATCAAACGCCTCCAATTAATTGCTAGACTAAGGCTTATGAGAACAAAACTTCCCATTTCAGTATGGGGCCATGCTATTTTGCATGCAGCAGCTCTTGTGCGGATCAGACCTACAAGTTATCATAAAGTCTCCCCAATACAATTGGCTTTTAATCAGGAGTCAAATATTTCCCATCTTAGAGTATTTAGATGTGCAGTATATGTTCCAATTGCTCCACCACAACGTACAAAGATGGGACCCCAAAGAAGATTGAGGATATATGTTGGGTATGAATCTCCTTCTATTATAAAATATTTGGAACCTATGACTGAAGATTTATTTACGGCAAGATTTGTCGATTGCCATTTTGATGAATCAGTATACCCAATATTAGGGGGAGAAAATAAGAAATTGCAAAAGGAGATAATTGGAATGCATTATCACTATCTCATTTAGATCCTCGAACAAAGCAATGTGAACATGAGGTTCAAAAGATAATTTATTTTCAAAATATTGCAAACCAACTTCCAGATGCATTTACTAAACTACCAAGAGTGACTAAATCACATATTCCAGCTGCTAATGCTCCTATTCGAATTGATGTCCCGGTTGGACAATTTATAAATACAATTGAGTCTAAGCCACGCTTGAAACGTGGTATACCAACTGGTTCCAAAGATAAAAATCTTCGAAAGCGAAAAGGAGCAAATGATATAAGAGATCAAAATATGGAGGTAATTGCTCAAAAAGAGCCCTATGTGATGACTCGGTCAGTCGTCTCATGAGTTACCGCTCCGTTTCCCCCATTTCTGCTTCTTATTGCTTTATTTATTGATTCTAAATGTTATGGGGTTGGTTGGCTCGAGTTCGGAGATGATTTGGTAAGAATTGAGACAATTAGTCTCTTTAAAGTGAGTTTAAGTTGGAAAAGTCAATTGGATGTTGATTTGTGTGTTAGAGAGCTCAGATGTGAGTTCCGATGGTTCGGATAGCTTCGGGAGGTGATTTGAGACTTAGGAGCGTGATCGAAATGAGTTTTGGAGGTTCGGAGTGGATTTAGGCTTGAATTGGCGAAATCGGATTTTTGGCGATTTTCGGTTGATAGGTGAGATTTTGATATAGGAGTTGGAATGGAATTCTGAGCGTTGCAATAGTTCCGTTGTGTCATTTGGGATGTGTGTGCAAAATTTTAGGCCATTCGCACGTGGCTTGGTTGAGTTTTTGATCAAAAGCGTAATTTAGAAGTTTTTGGGAACTTAGGCTTGAATTCGATGTGTTTTGGTCGATTTGATATCGTTTGTGGTATTTTGAAGATTGGTATAAGTTTGAATAAGGTTTTAGGATATGTTGATGCTTTTGGTTGAGGTCCCAGGGGCCTCGGGGTGATTTCGGATGGTTGACAGAGAGTTGGAAGATTTGGTAAAGTTGCAGAAAATTGATGCTTCTGGTATTTCCGCACCTGCGGATTGGGGACCGCAGGTGCGATGCTGCAGGTGCAGAAGAGGAGCCGCATATGCGGTTTTGGAAGCAATTGTCAAGAACCGTAGATGCGGTTGAGGAGCCGCATTTGCGAAGCCGCAGGTGCGAAAGGACGATCATAGATGCGGGTCGGGGCCGGTTAAGTGAATTCCGCAAAATTGGATGAAGAGCCGCAAATGCGGTACCGTAGAAGCGGGTTTTGGACCGCAGATGCGGGTATCCCTGGGAAGAATGTATATAAGTCTTCCTTCGCGATTTTTAAAGGTTTTTGTAACGACCCGACCTGTCGTTTTGAGCTTTTGTACTTTGATCGTCAGCTCTCGGGCATCACTTGCCCCGTGTGATGTATTATGACTTATATAAATCGTTGGTTTTGGTTTTCAGGGAAATTGGAATAAATTAGAAAGAACAGTTCTCAGTTTGTAGCTTGAAATTTGAAAGGTTTGACCAAAATTTGACTTGTTTGTATATGATCTCGGATCGAAATTTTTATGATTTGGTTAGCTCCGTTGGGTGATTTGGGACTTAGGAGCGTGATCGAAATGCATTTTGGAAGTCCGTGGAAGGTTTAGGCTTGAATTAGCGAAATTGAGATTTTGACGTTTTTCGGTTGATAGGTGAGGTTTTGATATAGAGGTCGGAATGAAATTCCGAGAGTTGCAGTAGCTTCGTTGTGGCATTTGGGATGTGTGTGTAAAATTGCAGGTCATTCGGACGTGGTTTGGTTGGTTTTTTTTATCAAAAGCGTATTTCGGAAGATTTTGGAAACTTAGGCTTGAAGCCGATGTATTTTGGGTGATTTGATGTTGTTTAAGGTGTTTTGAAGATTGACACAAGTTTGAATAAGGTTTTGTTATATTCTAGTACCATGGGTTGAGGTCCCGGGGGCCTCGGGTGAGTTTCGGGTGGTTAAACGGATCAAATTTGCATATTAAAAATTGTAGGTTTTGGCTTCAGTTCTGTTGCAGGATTATTCTTCTTCGCGATCGCGTGAGGAGGCTCGCGATCACGTAAAGTTATTTCAGGGGTCATCCAGGTTGCTCTTCACGTTCGCGTAGTTAGGGCTGCGATCGCGTAAGTTTATGTTTCTGTGAATCGCGGTCGCGTGGTCTCATTCGCGATCGCATAGTTGGAAGACTTTGGGCACCGCGTTACGCGATCACGTAGAGTGAATTTTGGGCCAGCGGTTTTGTGCTTCGCGATCGCGATGTGTTTTCCGCGATCGCGATTAAGTAAAAATTAGAGTTGGGCAGAATGTTTTAAAAGCTCATTTTCGCGAATTTGAGGCTAAGTTCCTCCATTGTTGGTCTATTTTGAAGAGGATTGAAGAGGGATTCAAGGGGAATCACCTGGAGGTAAGATTCTTGAACTAAAAACTCGATTATTATGTGAATTCCACCTAGAAAATCAAGAAAACTAAGCCTAAAGTTGAAGAACTAGGGGTTGAGATATTGGACTTTTGATTTGGGATTTGAAGGACCATTTGGGGTCGAATTTGAGAACTTTTGATATGTATGAACTCGTGGGGAGATAAGGAATCTATTGATGTGAAAAGTTTTGAGTTTCGAGAAGTGACCCGGGGCTTGGATTTTGGTAATTTCGGGATTTGTGCCCTTTATTGATTGTTTTCGCTTGGGTTTTGTTCTTTTAGCATATTTTGACGTCCTCGTTCTGATTTTGGATAGATTTGACATGCGTGGAGGCCGATTCGAGGGGCAAAGGCATCGCGAGCTAGAGATTTAGCCTGTTCAAGGTTAGTAGTGATTGTAAATGATGTTCTGAGGGTTTGAAATCCTGGATTGCACATCGTAGTGCTATGTTGAGGTGAGGCACACGCTTGATGACGAGCGTGGAGATTGTGACTTGGTCCGTCCCGATTGATGATTTTACCGAATATTTGATTGAAAACTATTTGCTAACATCATTATTTGGGTTGAATGTCATATTTGGGCCTAGTGCCAACTATGTGAACCCTTCGGGGCTTGTTAAATATATTTCCTCATTGTTTTGATTTCATACTTGAACTCAGTCGTGTTATTTTTCCACTGTTTTCAAAACTCAGACATGTTTACTTTGCTTTAACACTTGAAATGATATTTCAAATAATATTTTAGGTTGAGCATCATGTTTTACTGTTGCCCGAGAGACGTATGTGATTTTTGACTGAGTAAGGCAGAGGGCCTATGTTGTGAGGATATCTTTTGGGTTGGGCTGCACGCCGCAGCAGTGATACACTAATCTGATTATGAGGCCGAGGTCCTGAGATATTACGCCACGAGGTGGCTTATTGATATTGATATGAGGCCGAGAGCCTGTTTATGATGCCACGAGGTGGCTTGATATTGCGCTTGGGCCGTAAAGGGACCCTCCCAGAGTCTGTACACCCCCAGTGAGTGCGGGTACCCATTGTGATATGAGATTGAGCCCGAGGGTCTGGTATTGTTCTATGTGATTGCCCGAGGGGCTGGTATTATTCTAAGACATTGCCCGAGGGGCAGATTTGGTGACATTGTGCCCGAGGGGCGAACCTTATGTGCTTATCTTTCTTATTTGCCTGTCATTACCTGTTTAATTGTGTAATTGTGCATGAGGGGCGGATTTCTGTGCTTATCTGCACTAATTGTTTTGCATTACTTTGCGTAACTGTTGAAAAGTCATTTTCAAAGAAGTTTTAAACTGAGCTAAGATGTTTTTAAGAGATTTTACAGCTTTATTGCTTTCTTACTGGTTTTTGAACTGCTTCTATACAACATATTGATATGCTTTACATGATTTCTCTCCATTCAGACTTTAGTTATGATTATTACTCACCGAGACGGAGTAGTCACTTTACTCCTTGCACCTTGTGTGCAGATTCGGGTATGTTTGAACCTGGTAGCGGGTATTAGTTGATCAGAGGCAGCATCATTGGAGTTTAGTAAGGTAGCTGCCGACGTACGCAGCATTGTTGTTCTCCCTCTGTACTTTCTTCATCTGTACTCAGTACATTTTGGATTTTTTTAGTTGTAGTTAGACCCTAGTAGACGCTCGTGACTTGTGACACCCCGATGTCGGGCTGTATTTATTTTCGCAGTGTTCATTTAAACTCATATTATGCAATATCTGATTAATTGAAAAGACATTAAATTGACTAATTTAAATTATTGAATTGAATTGGAAATTGTGTCGGCTGGCCTTGTCTTCACGAGAGGCGCCATCACGACTGGGTCCAGTTTGGGGTCGTGAAGGTTTTCACCATTTTTGAACACAGATTTGGGAGCTTTGGGCAATTTTGAAGAGAGAAATCAAGGAGACTTCGTTAAGGTAAGGATTTCGGACCTAAAACACATTTCTATGGTAGTATTTCATGGATTAAGTTTGTAATTAAAGGAATTAAAGGGCTAAAAATGAGGGATTAGGGCTTGAGTTTAAGAGGACTTTAAATGAGGATTTGAAGGGTCATTTGGACTCCGATTTTAGTGTTCTTGATATGTATAGACTCGTGGGAGGATAAGGATTCCGTTGATGTGATTTTTATTGAGTTTCGAGACGTGGGTCTGGTGGTCGAGTTTGGCCAATTTCGGGATTTTTGGTATTTTTCGATTGTTTTCGCTTGGGCTTCGTTCCCTTGGCATATTTTGATGTCGTGATTCTGATTTTGAATAGATTCGATGCGAGTGGAGGCCTATTCGAGGGGCAAAGGTGTCGCGAAGTAGTATTTTCACCGGTTTGAGGTAAGTCACCATTGTAAATTTGGAACTGAGGGTACAAAACCCTGATATTCGACTTGATTTGAT
This sequence comes from Nicotiana tabacum, assembly GCF_000715075.1. NCBI lineage: Eukaryota > Viridiplantae > Streptophyta > Magnoliopsida > Solanales > Solanaceae > Nicotiana > Nicotiana tabacum. The sequence goes on along the minus strand of NC_134092.1, from coordinate 133,817,969 downwards.
AAATGCGGTGACACACATGCTAGGTGACAAGTGTGTGGGCGTGCACCGGTAGGGATTGTGACTTGGTCTTTCCCATAGCGACTATTAAGCCGTGTTATTGATTTGGAATCTTATATTATTCTGTATTTCAGCCATTTATACTGTATTATGGGTTGTATGCCATGTTTGAGGTCTTGTGCTGACCTGTAGAAACCCTTAGGGGCATTTTGACTGTTTCTCCTCACTTTACCTACTAGAAGCATATCCTCAGTCTTGTTTTACCTGCTTAAATGTTTAAAACTGATTTTATCACTCTACTCCTAATTGTGAGGACTGTTTGGGTTAAATTCCCTAATCTCTATTATTGTGCCCGAGAAGCTGTGAGGTTATTGAATGAGAGAGGTTGAGAATTTAATTGTGAGGATAGTTATATATATGTGAATTATGGATCTGGCTACACGCCGCATCAATACTTATATGGATCGGGCTGCACGCCGCAGCGATATATATATTGGATCGGGCTGCACGCCGCAGTGATACGACGTTTGGGTTGTAGGAGCCCTTCCGGAGTCTGCACACCCCCAGTGAGCATAGTCGACTATAAATAATGGATCGGGATGCACGCCGCAGCGGTTACTATGATTTCTATTGTTATGATATATTAATGAGCCCGAGTGCTAAGACTGAGTGACGAGAGTTGAGTCACGAGTTACTGAGAGGCTGCCCGAGAGGCCATATTCTGAGTGATTTCCTTGCTTGAGGTTTCACTCTTCTTTTAAGTTAAGCCTCTGTTGGAAATGCTGCTAAGTATATGATTTCAAGTTTTTAAATTGAAAGTGTTGATTTTATGATGAAACTGGTTTTAAACTGTAAAGTTGAGCTGTTATTCTGTTGATATTTCGGTTATATGATTTTTTAACTGCTCGTCACTACTTTTAGTCTTTATTTACTTTAGTTACTTACTGAGTTGGCGTACTCACGTTACTCCCTTCACCCTGTGTGCAGATTTAGGTGTCCAAGGGGCAAAGTAAGGGTCCTCTGCTGATCCAGAGTTTATCGAGATTTCAAGGTAGTTGCATGGCATTCGTAGCCCTGTTTTCTCCTCCCTATCTAGTTTGTTTTCGTATTTCCTAGACTTATGGTGTACTGGATGTTCAGTCATGTATTAGAGGCTCTAGACTCATGACACCAGATCATTTTGGGCTGTGTAGTTTCCTGCTATTTCGACTTTCGCATATTTTCTATTGCTTAAACGTTTATAATGAAAGTTGATATCTAAAACCTGTGTTAGAAATGGCTTAATGTTAAAGGAAAAAGGGTTGTGGTTAATTGATTAGTTGGCTTGCCTAGTGATGTGATAGCCGTCATCACGACCGGTATTTTGGGTCGTGACAAGTTGGTATCAGAGCCTAGGCTACATAGGTCTCGCGAGTCATGAGCCGGCTAAGTAGAGTCTCGCGGATCGATATGGAGACGTCTGTATTTATCCTCGAGAGGCTGCAGAACCTTTAGGAAAAACTTCATATTCTTGAAATTCTTATTGTGTGAATCTGTTGATCCGAGTACCAAACTTTTGTTATTCCATTCTCTCACAGATGGGGAGACACGTGCTACCAGGTAGGATGAAGGACCTCCAGACCACCATCTAGGGCCACCAGAGGCCGAGGTCGCGGTCGAGGCCGTGGTAGGGGTAGAACAGCGAGGGCAGCACCTGCAGATGCATCAGTTGCCCCAGTTCAGGATCATGTCCCAGTTGTGGATGCTACAGCAGCACCAGCTCAGGCACCAGCTGTGCCTATTATGATTCCAGGCCTTCAGGAGGCTTTAGCTTGGATCTTATCAGTGTGTACCGGTTTGGCTCAGGCGGTCTCAATTACTACTGTCGCAGCTACTTCTCAGGCAGGGGGGGCACCCAAACTCCCGTTGCTCGCACACCTGAGCAGGTTATGCAGGGACTTCAGATGCCGGGGGTACCTCCAGCCCAGCCGATTGCACTAACTCAGGAGTTTGTGGTACCAGTTATGCCGGACGACGAGCAACATCGACTTAAGAGGTTTGGTAGACTCCAGCCTCCGACTTTCAGCGATGCAGAGGGCGAGGATGCCCAAGGTTTCTTAGATAAGTGCCAGAGGATGCTTCGTACAGTGGGGATTCTAGAGACCAGTGGTGTAGTATTCACTACCTTTCAGTTTCTAGGGCTGCTTTCACTTGGTGAGAGGCGTATGAGAGGTTTAGGCCTGTTCGTGCATAACCCCTTACCTGGCAGTAGTTCTCTGTTCTCTTTCTAGAGAAGTATGTGCCACAGTCTCGCCGAGAAGAGCTGCACAGACAGTTCGAGCAGTTGCATCAGGGAGAGATGACTGTGACGCAGTATGAGATGCAGTTCTCTGAGTTAGCCCGTCATGCGGTCTGGTTGGTTCCCATAGATCGAGTGAGGATCAGGAGGTTTGTTGATGGCCTTACTTATCAGCTTCGTATTCTTATGACTAGAGAGAGGGTGATTGGTTCTACCTTCGAGGAGGTTGTTGACATCGCTGGTGAGATTAAGTCGGTTCTCTGTCAGGAGCGAGAGGAGAGGTAGGCCAAGAGGCCTCGGGTATTTGGTAGCTTTAGTAGTGCTCCTTCGAGGGGTCAGTTCCAGCAGGGCAGAGGTCATCCTTTCAGGCAGGCTCATTCAGCTCGCCCAGGTTATCGTGGAGCATCTTCGGGTCATGGATTTCACAGTTCTCATCAGTGTCACTCATCAATTAGTGCCCTTCTAGCTCAGAGTTCATCCCGTGCTCCATCAGTCTAGGGTTCTTCCATGCCAGGTCCTTCTATTGGTCATTTCGGTGCCAGGGGTTCCCTTCAGTCCCCATCTCCAGTGCTGGGGAGTTGCTTTGAGTGTGGAGAGTTTGGGCATATGAGGAGGTAGTGTCCCCGCCTTCATGATGGTCAGTCTCAATAGAGGGGTCAACCCTCGACTTCTTCTCCAATTACTTCACCACCCGCCCAGCCAGCTAGGGGTGGAGGTCAGTCAGCTAGGGGTCGCCCTAGAGGGGGAGGTCGATCAGGTGGTGGTCAGGCCCGTTTCTATGCCCTCCCAGGTAGGCCAGATGCTGCTGCTTCAGATACCGTGATTTCAGGTATTGTTTCAATCTTCCACAGAGATGCCTCTATATTATTTTATCCCGGTTCCACCTTTTTTTATGTGTCATCATACTTTGCCCTTTATTTGGATACGCCCCATGAGTCTCTTGTTTCACCTGTTCATGTATCTACTCCAGTGGGCAATACTGTTATTGTAGATCGTGTGTACTAGTCGTGTGTGGTGACTATTGGGGGTCTGGAAACCCGAGTGGATCATTTATTATTGTGTATGATGGATTTCGATGTCATTTTGGACATGGATTGGCTATCTTCGTGTCATGCTATTCTAGATTGTCATGCCAAGACAGTCACGTTGGCTATTCCGGGTGTGCCACAGATCGAGTGGTGAGGTTTGACTGATTATGTTCCTGGTAGAGTGATCTCGTTCTTGAAGGCCCAACATATGGTTGGGAAAGGTTGTCTCTTGTATCTTGCCTTTGTGAGGGATGTTAGTGCTGAGACTCCCAGTATTGATTCTGCTCCAGTTGTGAGGGATTTTCCTGCAGACCTGCCAGGCATGCCACCGGACGGAGACATTAATTTTGGTATTGACCTGGTGCCGGGCACTCAGCCCATTTCTATTTCGCTATATCGTATGGCACCAGCGGAGTTGAAAGAGTTAAGGAGCAGTTTCAGGAACTCTTTGATAAGGGGTTCATTCGGCCTAGTGCGTCACCTTGGGTGCGCCGGTTCTATTTGTGAAAAATAAGGATGGCATGATGAGAATGTGCATTGATTATAGGCAATTAAACAAGGTAACAGTGAAGAACAAGTATCCTTTGCCTCGCATTAATGATTTATTCAACCAGCTTCCGGGAGCGAGAGTGTTCTCCAAGATTGATCTCCGTTCAGGCTATCACCAGTTGAAGATCAGGGACTCGGATATTCTCAAGACTTCCTTCAGGACCAGATATGGTCATTATGAGTTCCTTGTTACATCTTTTGGGCTGACCAATGCCCCAGCAGCGTGCATGCATTTGATGAACAGCGTGTTCCGGCCTTATCTTGATTCGTTCGTGATTGTCTTCATTGATGATATTCTGGTGTACTTGTGTAGTCAGGAGGAGCACGCGGATCATTTGAGAGTTGTGTTGTAGAGATTGAGGGAGGAGAAGCTTTATGCAAAGTTCTCCAAATGTAAGTTCTGGCTCAGTTCAGTGGCTTTCTTGGGGCACGTGGTGTCCAGCGAGGGTATTCAGGTTGATTCAAAGAAAATAGAGGCAGTTCAGAGTTGTCCCAGACCATCCTCAGCCACAAAGATTTGTAGTTTCCTTGGTTTGGCGGGTTATTATCGCCGGTTTGTTAGGGATTTTTATCTATTGCATCGCCCTTGACCAAGTTGACTCAAAAAGGTGTTTCATTTGTATGGTCGAACGAATATGAGGAGAGCTTTCAGAAGCTCAATATAGCTTTGACCACAACTCCAGTGTTAGTTTTGCCATCAGCTTCAGGTTCATATACCGTGTATTGTGATGCTTTGAGAGTTGGTATTAGTTTGTTTTGATGCAGGAGGGTAGAGTTATTATTTATGCTTCTCGTCAGTTGAAGCCCCATGAGAAGAACTACCCCGTTCATGATTTGGAGTTGGCTGCCATAGTTCACGCGTTGAAGATTTGGAGGCACTACTTGTATGGTGTGTCTTGTGAGGTATTTACTGATCACTGTAGCCTCCAACATTTGTTCAAACAGAAGGATCTCAATTTGAGGCAGCGTAGATGGTTGGAGTTGCTTAAGTATTATGATATTACTATACTGTACCATCTGGGGAAGGCCAATGTGGTGGCCGATGCTTTGAGCCGAAAGGCGGTGAGTATGGGGAGTTTGGCGTATATTCTAGTTGGGGAGAGACCCCTTGCAGTTAATGTCCAGGCCTTGGCCAATCGATTCGTGAGATTAGATGTTTCGGAGCCCAGTGGGTATTGGCTTGCGTGGTTTCTTAGTCTTCCTTATATGATCGCATCAGAGAGCGCTAATATGATGATCCACATTTGCTTGTCCTTAAGGACATAGTTCAGCATGATAATGCCAGAGATGTGACTATTGGTGATGATGGGATGTCGAGGATGCAGGGCTGGATATGACTGCCCAATGTGGATGGGCTTCAGGAGTTGATTCTGGAGGAGGCCCATAGCTCGCGATATTCCATTCATCCGGGTGCTGCGAAGATGTATCAGGATTTGAGACAGCACTATTGGTGGCGGAGAATGAAGAAATATATTGTGGGATTTGTGGCTTGGTGTCTCAATTATCAGCAGGTGAAATATGAGCATTAGAGACCGGGTGGCTTACTCCAGCAGATGGATATTCCAGAGTGGAAGTGGGAGAGAATCACTATGGACTTCGTAGTTGGACTTCTGCGGACTTTGAAGAATTTCGATGCTATTTGGGTGATTATGGATCGACTGACCAAGTTCGCGCACTTCATTCTTGTGTGTACTACCTATTCTTCAGAGCGATTGGCAGGGATCTATATCCTAGAGATTGTTCGTTTGCATGGTGTCTCAGTTTCCATCATTTCAGATAGTGGTACTCAGTTTACTTCGCAGTTTTGGAGAGCCGTGCAGAGAGAGTTGGGTACTCGGGTTGAGTTGAGCTCAACTTTTCATCCTCAGACGGACGGGTAGTCTGAGCGTACTATTAAGATATTGGAGGACATGTTGCGAGCTTGTGCCATTGATTTCGGAGGGTCTTGGGATGAGTTCCTACCGCTTGCAGAGTTTGCTTATAATAACAGCTACTAGTCGAGTATCCAGATAGCTCCGTATGAGGCCTTGTATGAGAGACGGTGTAGATCTCCAGTTGGTTGGTTCGAGCCCAGTGAGGATAGGCTATTGGGGACAGACTTGGTGCAGGATGCTTTAGACAAGGTGAAAGTGATTCAGGAGAGGCTTCGTACAGCGCAGTCAGGACAAAAGAGTTATGCAGACATGAAGGTTCGAGATGTGTCCTATATGGTTGGTGAGAAGGTCTTGCTGAAGGTTTCGCCCATGAAGGGTGTTATGAGATTCGAGAAGAAAGGGAAGTTGAGTCCTCGGTTCATTGGGCCTTTTGAGGTGCTTTGCAGGATTGGGGAGGTGGCTTATGAGCTTGCTTTGCCACCCAGCTTGTCGAGTGTGCATCCGGTGTTTCACGTTTCCATGCTTCGAAAGTATATTGGGGATCCATCTCATGTTCTGGATTTCAGCACGGTTCAGTTGGATGATGATTTGACCTATGATATGGAGCCAATGGCTATTTTGGGTCGTCAGGTTCGAATGTTGAAGTCAAACGATATAGCTTCAGTGAAAGTACAGTGGAGAGGTCCTCCCGTGGAGGAGGCTACCTGGGAGACTGAGCGGGAGATGCAGAGTAGATATCCTGACCTATTTGAGGCTTTAGGTACGTTTCTGGATTCGTTCGAGGATGAACGTTTGTTTAAGTTAGAGAGAATGTGACGACCCGACCAGTCATCTCATGAGTTATCGCTCAGTTTCCCTTATTTCAGCTTCTTATTGCTTTATTTCTTGATTCTAAATGTGATCGGGTTGGTTGGCTCGAGTTCGGAGAGGATTTGGTAAGAATTGAGACAATTAGTCTCTTTAATGTGAGTTTAAGTTGGAAAAGTCAACTGGATATTGACTTGTGTGTTAGAGGGATCAGATGTGAGTTCTGATGGTTCGGATTGCTTTGGGAGGTAATTTGGTACTTAGGATCATGATCGGAATGAGTTTTGGAGGTTCAGAGTGGATTTAGGCTTGAATTGGCGAAATCGGATTTTTGGCGATTTTCGATTGATAGGTGAGATTTTGATATAGGGGTCGGAATGGAATTTCGAGAATTACAGTAGTTCTGTTGTGTCATTTGGGATGTGTGCGCAAAATTTCAGGTCATTCGGACGTGGTTTGGTTGGGCTTTTGATCAAAAGCGTAATTTAGAACTTTTTGGGAACTTAGGCTTGAATTCGATGTGTTTTGGTTGATTTGATGTCGTTTGTGGTGTTTTGAAGATTGGTATAAGTTTGAATAAGGTTTTGGGATATGTTGATGCTTTTGGTTGAGGTCCCGAGGGCCTCGGGGTAAGTTCGGATGGTTGACGGAAAGTTGGAAGATTTGATGAAGTTGCAAAGAATTGTTGCTTCTGATATTTCCGCACTTCAGGATTGGGGACCGCAGGTGTGATGCCGCACGTGCGGAAGAGGAGCCACAGATGCGGTTTTGGAAGGAATTGTCAGGAACCGCAGATGTTGTTGAGGGGCCAGATCTGCGAAGCCGCAGGTGCGGAAGGACAATAGCATATGCGGGTCGGGGCCGGTTAAGTGAATTCCGCATAAGTGGATGAAGAGCCGCAAATGCGGTACCGCAGAAGTGGGTTTTGGACCATAAATGCGGGTATCCCTGGGCAGAATGTATATAAGTCTTCCTTCGCGATTTTTGAAGGTTTTCACCATTTTTGAACACGGATTTGGGAGCTTTGGGCGATTTTGAAGAGAGAAATCAAGGAGACTTCGTTAAGGTAAGGATTTCGGACCTAAAACACATTTCTATGGTAGTATTTCATGGATTAAAGTTGTAATTAAAGGAATCAAAGGGCTAAAAATGGGGTATTAGGGCTTGAGTTTAAGAGGCCTTTAAATGAGGATTTGAGGGGTCATTTGGACTCCGATTTTAGTGTTCTTGATATGTATAGACTCGTGGGAGGATAAGGATTCCATTGATGTGATTTTTATTGAGTTTAGAGACATGGGCCCCGGGGTCGGGTTTGGCTAATTTTGGGATTTTTGGTATTTTTCGATTGTTTTTGCTTGGGCTTCGTTCCCTTAGCATATTTTGATATTGTGATTCTGATTTTGAATAGATTTGACGTGAGTGGAGGTCGATTCGAGGGGCAAGGGTATCGCAGAGTAGTATTTTCACCGGTTTGAGGTAAGTAACCATTTTAAATCTGGAATTGAGGGTACAAAACCCCGACATTTGACATAATTTGATTAATGCGGTGACGCACATGCTAGGTGACGAGCGTGTGGGCGTGTACCGGTAGGGATTGTGACTTTGTCCGTCCCGTAGCGACTATTAAGTCGTGTTATTGATTTGGAATCTTATATTATTTTGTATTTCAGTCATTTATACTGTATTATGGGTTGTATGCCATGTTTGGGGCCTTGTGCCGACCTGTAGAAACCCTTGGGGAAATTTTGACTATTTTTCCTCACTTTACCTGCTAGAAGCATATCCTCAGTCTTGTTTCACCTGCTTAAATGTTTAAAACTGATTTTATCACTCTACTCCTAATTGTGAGGACTGTTTGGGTTGAATTCCCTAATCTCTATTGTTGTGCCAGAGAGAGGTTGAGAACCTAATTGGGAGGATAGTTATATATATGTGAGTTATGGATCGGGATGCACACCACAACGATACTTATATGGATCGGGCTGCACGCCGCAACGATATGACGCTTGGGCTGTAGGAGCCCCTCCGGAGTCTGCACACCCCCAATGAGCGTAGTCGACTATAAATAATGAATCGGGCTTCATGCCACAGCGGTTACTATGATATCTATTATTATGATATATTAATGAACCTGAGTGCTGAGAGTGAGTACTGAGTGACGAGAGTTGAGTCACAACTGACTGATAGGCTGCGCGAGAGGCCATATTCTGAGTGATTTCCTTGTCTAGGGGCCCAATTGTGATATTTTTACTAATTTCACTCTTCTTTTAAGTTAAGCCTCTGTTAGAAATGCTGCTAAGTATATGATTTCAAGTTTTTAAACTGAAAGTGTTGATTTTATGACGAAACTGGTTTTAAACTGTAAAGTTGAGCTGTTATTATGTTGTTATTTCAGTTATATGATTTTTTTAACTGCTCGTCACTACTTTCAGTCTTTATTTACTTTAGTTACTTACTGAGTTGGCGTACTCACGTTACTCCCTGTACCTTGTGTGCAGATTCAGGTGCCCGAGTGGCAGAGTGAGGGTCCTCAACTGATCCAGAGTTTATCGGAGATTTCAAGGTAGCTGCATGGCATTCGCAGCCCTGTTTTCTCCTACCTATCTAGTTTATTTCCGCATTTTCTAGACTTATGGTGTACTGGATGTTCAATCATGTATTAGAGGCTCTAGACTCGTGACACCAGATTGTTTTGGGCCATGCGGTTTCCTGTTATTTCGACTTTCACATATTTTCTATTGCTTAAACGTTTATAATGAAAGTTGATATCTAAAACTTGTGTTAGAAATGGCTTAATGTTAAAGAAAAAAGGGTTGTGGTTAATTGATTAGTTGGCTTGCCTAGTGATGTGATAGGCACTATCATGATCGGTATTTGGGGTCGTGACACCCTGTGACATAACAAATGATAAGACCTCAGAGGAGGTCCAGGTACCTGAAAATAATAAGAATGAATAGATCTCAATAAGTTATGTCTCTACCTCAAAAATGTGGAACCGAAATAATATTATTGTCGACAACATTTTTGCTTATAATGTTCCTACTGAAATAGTGCAACAAGATGAGGATCTTGAACCAAGATCTGTCGATGAATGTAGACAGAGAAATGATTGGCCAAAATGGAAAGACGCTATCCATGCAGAATTAGCGTCACTTGAAAAACGTAAAGTATTCGAACGTATAGTCCGAACACCTGAAGGAATAAAGCCAGTGGGATACAAATGGGTTTTTGTGCAAAAACGAAATGATAAAAATGAAGTCGTTAGATATAAAGCACGACTTGTGGCACAAGGATTTTCGCAATGACTTGACATTGATTATATAGAGACACATTCTATTGTGGTAGATGCAATACTTTCAGGTATCTTATAAATTTGGCAGTCCATGAAAAACTTGATATGTGTCTAATGGATGTTGTCACGACCTATTTGTATGGCACATTAGATAATGAAATTTATATGAAAATCCCCGAAGGGCTTAAAGTTCCTGAAACTAATAAAAAAAATTCGGGAAACTTGTTCAACAAAGCTTCAAAAATCCGTATACGGACTGGAACAATCAGAGCGAATGTGGTATAATCGCCTGAGTGAGTATTTGCTGGAAGAAAGGTATAAGAATAATCCAATTTGTCCCTGTATATTTATAAGAAGGTCTGGATCTGAATTTGTTAAAATCGTTGTGTATGTTGATGATCTAAATATCATTGGAACTCCTGGGGAACTTCCAAAAGCAGTAGACTATTTGAAGAAAGAGTTTGAAATGAAAGATCTTGGAAAGACAAAATTTTGTCTTGGTCTACAAATTGAGCATATGAAAGATGAAATTTTTGTCCATCAATCAACTTATACCGAAAAGATCCTAAAGCGTTTTTATATGGATAAAGCACATCTATTGAGTACCCCGATGGTTGTGAGATCACTTGATATAAATAAAGATCCATTCCGACCTCATGAAAATGATGGAGAGCTTCTTGGTGATGAAACTCCATATCTTAGTGCAATTGGGGCACTGATGTATCTTGCAAATAATACTCGACCAGATATAACTTTTGCAGTAAGTTTATTAGCAAGATTTAGTTCCTTTCCAACAACAAGACACGGGAATGATTCACATTTGATTAGTTATGCAGATGTAGGTTATTTGTCTGACCCATATAAAGCCCAATCTCAAACAGGCTATCTATTTACTTGTGGGGGTACAACTATTTCAGGGCGTTCAACAAAACAAACTTTAGCTGCTACATCTTCCAATCATGCAAAGATAATAGCTATTCATGAAGCTAGTCGAGAATGCATATGGTTGAGATCAGTGACTCAACATATTCAACAATTGTGTGGACTTTCTTTAAAAACGAAGATTCCAACGATATTGTATGAAGACAATGATGCTTGCATAGCTCAACTTAAAGGAGGATGTAATGACCCGACCTGTCATTTTGAGCTTTTGCACTTTGCTCGCTAGTTCTCGGGCATGACTTGTCCTGTGTGATGTGTTATGACTTATGTAAATTGTTGGTTTTGGTTTTCAGGGTAATCGAAATGAATTTGGAAGAACAGTTATCAGTTTGAAGCTTGAAATTTGAAATTTGAAAGGTTTGACCAAGATTTAACTTGTTTGTATATGATCTCGGATCGGAATTTTTATGATTTGATTAGCTCTATTAGGTGATTTGGGACTTAGGACCGTGATCGGAATGCATTTTGGAGGTCCGTGGAAGGTTTAGGCTCGAATTGGCGAAATTGAGATTTTGGCGTTTTTCGGTTGATAGGTGAGATTATGATATAGGGGTCGAAATGGAATTACGGAAATTGGAGTAGGTCCTCTATGTCATTTTTGACTTGTGCACAAAATTTCAGGTCATTCAAACGAGGTTTGATAGACTTTTTGATCAGATTCGGAAGTTTTGGAATTCTTAGGCTTGAATCCGAGGGTGATTCGATGTTTTGATATTGTTTTGAGCATTCCGAAAGTTGAAACAAGTTTGAATAATGTTATGGGGTGTGTTAGCATGTTTGGTCGGGGTCCCATGAGTCTCAGATAAGTTTTGGAAGAGTTTTTGGAAGATTTTTGTCATTTTGAGCAAAAGCATGTAATGATCCAAAGGTCTATTTTTAGTTCTAGAGATCGAAATTTGATTTTGAGACTTCCAAAATTTTGATAATGAATTATAGGAGTGATCTGAAAAGTTTGATCTAATTTTATCAAGTCGCGATTGGGTTTTTGACGCGAAACATGAGTTAATTGTTTAACGAGCAAAATAAATATTGCACTAAGCAAATGAGCTCCGAATTGAGTTTCGGTTGAAGGTCTATATTCGTATTATTATTTGTGACTCATAGGAACAAGAATCATCGAATTCCGAGTTCGTATGGTGGAATTAGTGCCTTTTAGTGAAAATAAATATTGTTGGTGCAGCAGGATTTGGTGCGCACCTTTAGCGACCAGATTTGGCACTTTTAGCGACCGGAAATGGCTTTTAGCGACCAGAATCGGGTGTATTAGTGTTGTTCTATTTTTTTTGCTCATTTTGACTTTTTTTGGTGAAAGAACACGGTTTGAGGCATTTTTGAGCAAGAAATCATGGGAAATCTTGAGGTAAGTCACTTGTGATCATTTCTACTCCATAATATTGAATTATCATCGAATAATCCGACTAGATTACATGTTTTTGAGGTGTAAATTGGGGATTTGGACCTAGGGATTTGAAAATAAGATTTGAAGATTTAGAGGCCGAATTGTTATCGGAATTTAATAATTTTGGTATGGTTGGACTCGTGGTTGAATGGGTTGTCGGATTTTGTGAGTTTCGCCGGATTCCTAAACATGGGGGCGGGTTTGAGCCAAATTCGGTATTTTTGGTCTATTTTGATAATTTTCATATGAAATTCATTCCTTTAGCATATATTGATGATAATATGCGGATTTTGGCTAGATTTAGAGCATCCAGAGGTCGATTCGTGAGGGCAAACGCGTCGTGGGCTAGAGTTTGGACCGGATCGAGGTAAGTAATGATTGTAAATGTTGGTCTAATGGTTTGAAACCCCGTATTTCACATCGTTGTGCTACTTTGAGGTGACGCACACACTAGATAACGAGCGTGGAGTCGTGCACCGTTGGAGATTGTAACTTAGTCCATACAGTACGACTGTTAAGTCGCGTAATGGATTTGAAATCTTATGATATTCAGAATTTTAGAGATTGATATTATATTTTGGGTTGTATGCCATGTTTGGGGCTTTGTGCCGACCTGTTGAGACCTTTAGGTGCAATTTTACCATTCTTCCTCACTCTATTTATTTTGAAAGCATATCATCAGTCATGTTTTACCTGTTTATTGTTTAAATCTGGTTTTATCACTTTACTTATTACAAATGTGAAAACTATTTGGGCTGAGTTTCCAGTTTTACTGATGGTCCGAGTGATTATGAGGTTGATGACTAAGACAGACCGAGGGTCTGGTTGCGAGGTTGATGACTGAGAAAGGTCGAGAGCCTGTTGTGAGGATTATATATTTATGGTCGGGTTGCACGCTGCAACAATATATATATATATATATATATATATATATATATATATATATATATATATATATATATATATATATAGATCGAGTTGCACGCCGCAGCGATATGTTGGATCGGGCTGCACGCTGCAGCGATATAGCGCTTGGGTTGTAGGAGCCCCTCCGGAGTCTGCACACCCCCAGTGAGTGCCATTGACGAGATATATGGACCGGGCTGTACGCCGCAGCGATATCTGTATCGGGTTGCGCGCCGCAGCGGTTACTATATGGTACCTAATGAGTATGAATGATGAGTATGAGTGATGAGTGTGAGCGCTAATTGGTAAGAGTTGAGTCACGAGTGACTGAGAGGTTTTTCCCGAGGGGTATATATATATACATGTACATGAGTGATGCTTTGCTTGAGGGGTTAGTATACGAACTTACTGTTTTTCACTCCTCTTTAAAGTGAGTTTCTATTGAACATGTTAATTTAATTATTGCTCTCACTCATCTTTAGACCGAGCCTCTACTGAAAATGTTGAACAAATGATTTAAATAACTTTCATTTAAACTGAAGTTTTAAGTTATGAAATAGTTGTGAAATTCTGTAATGCTGAAGGGTTGTATACGAGTTATGTTTTGCCCGAGGGACTGATTACGATTTTTATCTCTTTAATTATAAATTGTATTGAACCTATATTGAAACTATTGGAAAACATCTTCAAACGATTTTTGCCAAAAGCTGGATTTTAAATTAGACGATTGACTCGTATTCTGATTTGAAAGCTTGTTGTGCTTACTGAGTTTTTCATAAAGTGGATTCATCATTTCTTACTGCTCAGACCTTATTTACTTTTATTACTTACTGGGTTTGAGTACTCACATTACTCCCTACACCTTGTGTGCAGATTCAGGTTTTTCTAAGTTTGGTGGCAGTTTCATCAGAGTTAGCAAAGTAGCTGCCTGGCAATCGCGGCTCTACTTCCTCCTTCTTTATTCTTCCTCATGTATAAATTGTGACTTTTCTCGACCATGTTGGTCTTAAAGTAGTTAGACAGTTGTAGTAGATGCTCATGACTAGTGACACCCTGATGTCGGGCTTGTATGTTATTTCCGCACAGTTCATTCAGACTTATATTATGAAACATTTGCTTAATTAAAGGCTTAAAATTGACTCTTAATGATTAAATGGTTAAAAATAGGTGTTGTGTCGGCTGGCCTTGTCTTCATGAGAGGCGCCATCACGATCAGGTCTAAGTTCGGGTCGTGACAAGTTGGTATCAGAGCCTAGGTTACATAGGTCTCACGAGTCATGTGCAGGTTTAGTAGAGTCTCGCGCATCGGTACGGAGACGTCTGTACTTATCCTCGGGAGGCTGTAGAACCTTTAGAAAAAACTTCACATTCTTGAATTCTTATCGTGTGTCGTTGATTCAACTTAAAATGTAACTCTTTGAATCCTTCCACACGTTTGTATGCGCATATGAGCGCTCGGTATCAATTGTGCATTGGTGACTTGTGATTCCCTGATCGAGGGGTGAGATGTGATCTCTGAGTATTGATGTTGAGCCAGTCTGGAGGACTTGAGGACGGATTTTGCCTATAGCTTGAGCTCTGAGGTGTTGATCGTGTGAGCATGTGCTTTTGAATGTATATGTTCGATAGTGCCCCTATTAGTGGGAGTGATGACTGGATAACTACGTGACGGGTGTGATGTGACTGCGAGATGTGTTAATATGAATTGAATGAGACGAGAAGGGTCTGCCTGAGGACAGAAAGGACTATTTGGTGCTTGATTTCCATCTTGATTGATGCATAGCCCCAAGGTATGGGAGTGTGAAGAATCTTTTTATGTTTTCTAGTTGGGGAGTGACGTAAATTTCATGTTGCGACATGAGTTCGGACTCAGAAAGATTAAGTGACTGCGTAATGTTTACAACGGTGGAAGGGTATAAAGAGATGTTAGTTTGAGGGGAAGCAGGTGGGTTATCTCCCGCGGGTGTTCTGAAGTTTGTGCGATCCTTATGTTGTCTGTTGGAAGATCTCATTTACAAGTGAAATATATGTGTTGCAATTTAAATTTAGGTCTCTTAAGAGAGTGGGTTTAACTGTTACGAGAGTGAATGCGAGATTTGCAGAAGATTTAATGTACTAAATGGTCTGTGTTTCACGAGTTTATGAAGGAATGAGTTTAATCTCACTATGGTATTATGGTAATAATAGAGTATATGCAAGATGAGTTATTGTGTGTGTTTTGACCTATGGCTTCGAGCCAAGTGGGGGAGTCTGCTATTGATTAGTTGATTGCACGGTTATGTGCTATGTTGGTTCTAGTTTGAGGAGTACTGGGGAATCAGTTATGGCTTACAGAGGTTGAGACCGAGGATGGCTCGAGTAAAGGAAATTTCAATAAAGGTTATGTTATGCTTTATGGGTGTATGAGAGTCACGGAATGACTTGAGTTGTTATTGGTAAAGGATGTTTGGTGCATAGAATATGAAGTTGCTTGGTTGCATTAAGGTGAGGTTATATTCTGCGGTGTTGGGGTGCTAGTGGAGCATAGGCCGTCGGCCCGTTTGATCGGTCTAATTGCAGTTTGAGTAGAGTGGGTGACTCACAAGAATGGTTCTAAGGGGTTCAAGATTTTACATGTAATAATTGGAGACTTTCAAGTTGTATATATTTGGCTAGAAACTAAGGTTTGTATTGGAGGGTGCCAAGAATTGTGTCATTTCTATATCAATTATGGGATTCTATATATCAGTATCAGGAAGGTAATGGCTTCAGATTCGAAGTAAGTCACTTCAGGGTAAGTATTTAGAATGTGGTCCATTTGGGAATATCTAGGAGAGTATCCAGCGGCTTATGAGCCTTAGACGGTTTGGTTTTATGCTTGAGTCTCGTATGGCGAGTCGGGGTTGAGGAATTGTGGTGTTATAACAAGAAGAAGTATCAAGTTGAAGGTAAATTAGAAGGAACTTGGATAGATGGGATAGCTTGGTAGTAGGACGGATCGGCATGGTAAGAATATGATTAGTTCTTTGCATGCTTACAGGCTAATGAGTTTCTACAGGTATTTTGTGGCAATTTTTTTAGGTTTTAGTGACCTGCGTAGCTTGGTTGAGTTAGAAGGATTCAGTCCTGATGGTTTAGTTTTGTGCAAATGAAATTCGGAGAGTTCTTGATGGTTTCTACCACGATTGGAGATGTACATTTTCTACGAGCGTGATGAGCGTGAGATGTGTAGTGATTTTCTTCTAGATGAGATCACTGATTGGTGTGGCTTGATGAGGGTACACATTTCAAAAAGGGCGATGTGTGGGAGTTATGGATGCTTCATTGGTATTGCAACACTCTTTTGTTTGATCGATTGTTGGAGTTCAAATTTTGCCTTATGGCACAGAAGAATTTTAGAAGTATTCCTCGTGGGTTGACTGTGTAATTGGAGAAGTGTGGGCATTCAGGCGGTGGAGTAGATATCAGAGATGGTGATTCATATTTTCTATAGATTTGGAGACCGAGAGTTCTCGTAAGTATATTGTTTCGTGGTTGTGGACCGTAAAAAGTAGCCAAGGTTAGTCAGAGGTTAGTATGTGTTGTGATTTAGTCATTGTAGACTTTCAGAGGGTTATTTATGTATCGTGGGGTACCAAAGCTGATTTGGGGTTCATTAGTAGGCCTAACATGGAGGTGTGTTCTACACCGGGTCAGATTTGTTGACTCCGAATTGCTATTGTTGAGGGATGTGCCATTCGATTGTCATTGAGCTTATTCGTGTCCTAGAGTGATCTATGAGTTATCTTTCCGTATTGCGAGACGTTAGGATTTGTTGGTTATAGGCACATGTGGTGCGGTGTCATTGGGGCCTCTCAGTGGAATTCAAGCGGGAAGAGTACTGGGTATTGCTCGGTGGATGGCGTATCGATTATGTCCTTTCGAGTTGTGTGGTGTTATGTAATGGCTTCGCGGTGGTTAGGATGATTGCTTTGGCTGTAGACATCAAATTGCGCGTGGTTGATGATTTTGAGCATGGTGACTTGAGGTGTCTCATGTGGACCAGTGTTTGGATAGGGTCCTGCATTGCAGCGAAGTTATGTAGAGGTATGATCCTTCGGGTTAGATTCATGTGTTCTGGTTCTATGAAGGGTGATGGGTTCTCAGCATTGTGTTGTGGTGGTACAGGTGAGCTTGCGATACAGCTCTCTCATTTGAGTCATTTTTCCATGATTTGAGTACATTTGGACTGTTGCTTATTAGTGCACGAGTCGCACGGGTTGTGGCTTTAGATTGTATCGATATGTCATGTTACTATAGTAGTCGTGTTGGATGAGATGAGGTCATTGAGATCTAGAATAAATACTATCGAATTCGATTTCAGCATGTTGGAAGGATAATATCGAGATTCGGCTTAAAAATTTACTATGGTCCTTGCCGAAGGAGAGGGAGCTCCATGACTGGTTGATCTGAGGAATGGTTATGACTTTCTGCATGTTTCATTCATCATTGGCAATATACGAAAGTGTTGTAATGAGGCTTTGGTTTGATAAGAGATTTATTACCGGAATTAGGTTATTTGAGTAGTTGCTGTGATTAGAAGTTATCACTATGAGTGTTTGAGTTGTGTGGTATGTCATGTGATTTTCATCTTGGATTGCGGCTATGGCTTGATACAGCGTGTTCAGACTTATTCAGTTTGTAGATGTGAGATTCTGATCTTATAGACAATTTCGGAAATGGAAAATTGGTTCTAAGGTTATGGGCTATGGTGAATTGTAAAATTTCAGTTATGTTGTGTTACTAGACCTATATGGGATAGGGTGACATGGTATCACCCCCTGGTATGTGCATGGTAAGGTTACCCAGCAATTTGACGGTTTTCGGAACAACTCTAGATACGTACGAGGACAAACGTATGTTTAAGTGGGGGAGGATGTAATGACCCGACCAGTCGTTTTGAGCTTTTGGACTTTGCTCGCTAGTTCTCGGGCAATGACTTGACCCGTGTGATGTGTTATGACTTATGTAAATCGTTGGTTTTGGTTTTCAGGGTAATCGAAATGAATTTGGAAGAATAGTTCTCAGTTTGAAGCTTGGAATTTGAAAGGTTTGACCAAGATTTGACTTGTTTGTATATGATCTCGGATCAGAATTTTTATGATTTGGTTAGCTCCGTTAGGTGATTTGGGACTTAGGACCGTGATCAAAATGTATTTTAGAGGTCCGTGGAAGGTTTAGGCTCGAATTGGCAAAATTGAGATTTTGGCATTTTCCGTTGATAGGTGATATTTTTATATAGGGGTTGGAATGGAATTCCGGAAATTGGAGTAGGTCCTCTGTGCCATTTGTGACGTGTGCGCAAAATTTCAGGTCATTCAAACGAGGTTTGATAGACTTTTTGATCAGATTCGGAAGTTTTGGAATTCTTAGGCTTGAATCCGAGGGTGATTCCATGTTTTGATATTGTTTTGAGCATTCCGAAAGTTGAAACAAGTTTGAATGATGTTATGGGGTGTGTTAGCATGTTTGGTCGGGGTCCCATGAGTCTTGGATAAGTTTTGGAAGAGTTTTTCGAAGATTTTTGTCGTTTTGAGTATAAACATGTAATGATCCAAAGGTCCATTTTTAGTTCTAGAGATCGGAATTTGATTTCGAGACTTCCGGAATTTTGATAATGAATTATAGGAGTGATCTGGAAAGTTTGGTCTAATTTCATCAAGTCGCGATTGGGTTTTTGACGCAAAACATGAGTTAATTGTTTAAAGATAAAAATGGGTATCGTACTGAGCAAATGAGCTCCGAATTGAGTTTCGATTGAAGGTCTATGTTCGTATTATTATTTGTGACTCATAGGAACAAGAATCATCGAATTCCGAGTTCGTACGGTGGAATTAAAGCCTTTTTAGTGAAAATAAATATTGCTAGTGCAGCAGGATCTGGTGCGCACCTTTAGCGACCAGATTTAGCACTTTTAGCGACCGGAAATGGCTTTTAGCGACCAGAATCGGGTGTATTAGTGCTGTTCTATTTTTTTTGCTCATTTTGACTTTTTTTGGTGAAAGAACGCGGTTTGAGGCATTTTTGAGCAAGAAATCATGGGAAATCTTGAGATAAGTCACTTGTGATCATTTCTACTCCATAATATTGAATTATCATCGAATAATCCGACTAGATTACATGTTTTTGAGGTGTAAACTGGGGATTTGGACCTAGGGATTGTCGACACCCCCTTTTTCTCTAACCGTGGGGTCAGAAATCGGGTATACGACATTGGGAGGACAACTCTATCCCCTTTCGAGAATTGGGTATAGAAGTTGAAGAGTCGCCACCTAATGATTATAGTGCATTAGGACACTTTAAGAAGGGTTTGAGATGAAGAGACCAGAGATTAGGGTAAGAGCTAGAAATTATCCCGAGGGGAAGGTGTTAGGCACCCCTCAAGATCCACTAGTGTGGTTCCCGACCATGTTACAATTGTGACTTTACAAGTAAACAGTCAAGGCTCAAATAAGGATTCGCACATAACATTGCGACCAAGTTGAAAATTTTCGGAGGTAAGTAGAGAGGGCAGAAATTCATGAAAAAGAGATTTGAACAGTTTTACAAGAAGAGATGAAAGCAAATAAAGGGAGGGGAATCCTAAGTTTATGATTAATATGGATCACTTCAATGCAATACCCAGTGATCACTCCTCAGAAGAAGGGTCACACATGATATTAGCGCATCGGTCAGCATATCCATATTCTACCCTTCCCACCCCGTTAAGGTATTTAAACGCGATCAGTCTCGTTTACTTATTGTATGCTAGTACCCGTCCCAACCTATCAGTCCCGGGGTATCAGGACTTCTAATCCTAAAGGGGAAGGAAAGGGATATAGGCATATATGGAGTTCAAAGGTTAAAATTCTAATTGTGACATACAAAACAAGTAACAAATTTAAGGATGAACAAAACAAATAGGTAAGACTCAAGTAAACCCCTTAATCAAACAAACACTTAGTTTAGCATGTCTTGGCACATACTGATTTGGTCTTTAAATTAAACTTAAACAGCGAAAGGACTGGTTCAACCCATATGTTTAGATAGAAAGTCTGCATTAGGAAACTTGGATCCAATTGTCAGAAATTAAGGTATTTCAAGCGAATGATTTAAAAGGTACTGGTTTCAGGAAAAAGTAGTCTAATGCAGAGGAGTTTTGAAAAGAAAGTATAGACTGCAGTAAAAATAAAACACAGAAATGGTTGTGAAAGAGTTTCAGAGATAGAAATATCAAAGGAAAGGGTAAGTTGCAATTGTTTTAAAAGACAATTTCGGTCTGAGTAAAACGTTTAGGCAGAACGTTTAGAAAGAAACTATTTCAGAAAAAGATGCTAATTTGAGGGACTTAAAAGCATACTGAGTCAAGAGAGTTTTTGTCAAAGAATTAAGACTTCTGAAATCGTTGGTGTATTAAGACGTTAAGGACCAGTTAATAGATCATTATTACTTTAAGCGAATCAGACGAGTTTGATGCAAATCCTATAGGCATGATATCTATTTTGACTTTTAAAACCTGTTATTGAACTTGTAAAAGATGATTGTGTTAATTAACCCTACAGTTTGCCTAATGCATATGCATTCCTTATAGGCATGATCTCTATATGCATTGATTACATAAACGTTAAGTCCTATAGGCATAATTTCTATGTGATTTGTAGCACAATGAAGCGTTGACCCTATAGGCATGGTCTCTAAGTGATGTGGAATCAGAAACATTGAACAATCCTATAGGCAGGATTTCTAAAAAAAATTAAAATCCTAAAGCATGGTTTCTACCCTTACTGATGCAAGAATGTAAAACCCCTCCCACACCCTTTTACTATATTCCCTTTTACTATATTCCCCAAATTCTTTATACAAATTATTATAGACCAAAAGAAAGAAAATAAATACATTAAAAACTAACAGCTAGATCCGAGCAGCCTAATTCAATCTTAATGTCCAATAACATGTGATTAACCAATTCCGAATTTCCAAAGCCTTCTCTTTATCCAAAGTGTTTCAAAGTTCCAAGGAATCTCAAGGATTCCCAGCATTGCTTACACTCAGGATGCCATTTAGAATTAGAATAGTGCAGTGCGGAATAGTCAGTCCTCAGGCATCCAAGTTCAGTGAGAGCTCAAGGGTCCCAAAGCATGGCTTGCAAGAGAGGGGCAGAAATTAGAGCTAGGAGTAAGTGCAAAGTGAAAAGGAATTGGGAAGCCATAACAAATGGTGGTCATACCCAGCCACAGGTGCAGACTGGCACACCCCTGACCATTTGTTTGGTCAAACAAGTTAGGAGCAGACCCTTGAGGGTCAAACCTAGGTCTGGATGGTGATTAGGACACCACCAGACTCAGGTCCAGGCTCAAGCACATAAAGGGGAGAAGGGAGTGGGAATTGATTGAGTTAGGAGGTTCAAAGAACCCAGTTCAGAGTCATAGACAGCAATATCAAAGTGCTGTTATGGCCGGAACTATACTCACATACAAAGGGGAAAAGGGAAAGGGAGTTCACATATGAAAAGCACAACATGGTTGCAGAAACATAGTAAAGAAGAACATAACAGACTAGTAAGTAAACACATAATGAAGAAGCATTATTCAACTAAGAATAACGTACCAGTTGCAAAGTAAGAACAAGCAGAATAATAGAGCAATCACGGCAAGTAAACACAGCAGGAGCAGACTTAAGTTCAGCAGAACACTTGAGAGTTTTAGAGATAGAGCTCAAAATTGTTTCAGAAAGCACAAAGTAGAAGAAGAGAGTAAAAAAATTTTTGTGAAAGAACTCAGTATTCGAATGTGTAAAAGCCTGTGTTTTTGTGCAGAAAAGTCTGTGAAAACATCTGTAAAACCCTTTCTTTAGTGCAAAAGAGCAGTCCCTTTTATAGTGCAGAAGGTGAGTAAAAAAAGGTAAGAGAATAGTTTTGAAATCAATCACAAGCTTTTTCCCTTTGGTTAAGGGATTTGATTCAAACGAGCAAAATAAATAAGGAAAGGATTTGTTTTAAACAATCTTTTTTGAGGCAGTATAACAGGGACAAATACACAGAAACCTATTTAAGGAAACAATTTAGTAGTACACGGTTTAGGTCAAACAAGGAAAGACAATCAATCAATCAGCCCGTAAAATCAGAATTCGAATCTTAGTATGAATGAATCCAATCAGAAAAAGGTGAGAAGGGTTTAATTTAAAGAAAATCAACAACACACAATCAAACCTTTTAAAAAGGAACTCGGAATCAATCACAAGCTGGCCAAAGGCCTTTTAAAAGAAGAGAATTTGTCATATAAAAAGCATACAGACATGTGAGACAAGAGAGAGTTGTTGTAAAACTAGCAAGAAATCAGAGTACCCAAGAAGGTTAGGTTCACAGACTCAGAATGAGTCTGAAAGAGAGTCAAGGTTCTGAATGGAACCCTAGTCCAAACACAAAGTCAAGCTTGCCAAAAAAACCCCAAATACTAGGGTTTCTGACTCAAATCAGATGCATAGATGAGAAAACAACAAATAGAACAGGCTCAGTAGTCTCTTTCAGAGACTTATGAGAAACAAACAGAGAGAACAACAAGTTTGAAACACAGGGAATACATTTAGGCAAAGCTTGTCACTCAAACAAGTTCAGAAAAGAAAAAGCGATATGGGTTTAGGAAAATAGTAGATGAAACATGCTTAGGGTTCAAACAAAGTCCAGTAAAGGTAAGCAAGGAGCAAAAGCTCAGTAAAAAATATAGTAGAGGAACATACGAGACAGACATGTAAAGCATGCTTATAGAACCCAGTAGAGGGAAGAACAGAACACAAAAATAGAAGAACATGCATCGTATGGCAAGCATAAGAACACAAGAGAAAAACTCATAAGAATGTGGTACAGATAGATTCACACGAAAAGAAGAAGAAGAAGAAGAAGAAGAAGAAGAAGAAGAAGAAGAAGAAGAAGAAGAAGAAGAAGAAGAAGAAGAAGAAGAAGAAGAAGAAGAAGAAGAATGAAGAAGAAGAAGAAGAAGAAGAAGAAGAAGAAGAAGAAGAAGAAGAAGAGTCAGAAGTTATTTTGAGATTTTTTCGAAAACCCTAAATTGAAAGCGAACTAATTTTGAAAAGAAAATTGGGGAAAAGAAAACACTGGATATAGCACGGATTCATCACAGATCTAAGTAAATAAAATAGGAAGGAACCTCGAATAGCTTTAAGGTTTCAGAAGATTTCTCTGAAACCCTAGAAATGAGAAGGCTTGGAAGAGGTCTGGTCTTGAGTCAGAGATGGCCATGGCTAGGCTTCTAAAGCTCGAATACGTCGGAGCAAGGCCGGAGAGGCCATAGAACCACAGATCTGAGAAGATCTGAACGAACGTCGTTGAGGTAAACCTCAAAATTTCGAATACCCATGACTTAGGAGTGAAGGAAGGTGAGCACAGGTCGTCCATGGCCTGAAAAGCCATGGACTCCGGCGAGATAATGGTTGGAGAAGACGAGGGAGGCGATTAGGGTTTCGAGTGCTTGAGAGCACTTTGAGAGAGAAGAGGTTTCAAAGGCGGCTGTCTAAGAGAAATGAGGGTTAGGGTTGGGGGGTTGGTAGAATTAAAAAGGAAAGGGTCGTTTGTGGCCGTTGATCAAAAGGATTTCCTGGCGGGTTGGATTAAACGGGTCAAGGGGCTGGGTTTGAATGAATAGGGCTGGTCCAATTGAGTTCGAAATTAGGTTGATTTCAGGCTGAAATTGAAATGGAATTTGGGTTATAATTGAAATGAATTGAGGCTACAATTGAAATAGCCAATTTTTTCTTTTATTATTTTATAAAATTAGTAAAAATGTTTTAAAAGCAAATTAAAGGCACTGAGTCAACTAATAATATATAAATATTAATTCAAAAATATTGGGATCGATTTTGTAATTATAAAATGCTATTAAATCTTAAAGAGGCTAGTATTGCAATTATATGCATTTTGGCTTTAAAAATACCAAACGAATTTGCAAAAAAAATGTGCAAAAATCATGCTGGATATATTTTGGTGTAAATATGAGAATAAAATAAATTATTCTCCAAAATGGCAAGCTTTGGGAGTAACTATTGGATTTTATGGTGTAAAAATAGGCCATAAATTGGTTTAAAAATCATTAAAATGCCAAGACCTTTTGGTGTGCTTATATATGCACATATATGTTATTTTGGAAGTGTTTTGGGTATAAAAATACATAGGAAAAAATTGGATATCAACAGATATTTGAAAATAAGATTTGAAGATTTGGAGGTCGAATTGTTATCGGAATTTAGTAATTTTGGTATGGTTGGACTCGTGGTTGAATGGGTTGTCGGATTTTATGAGTTTCGTCAGATTCCGAAACATGGGGTCGGGTTTGAGCCAAATTCAGGATTTTTGGTCTAATTTGATAATTTTCATATGGAATTCATTCCTTTAGCGTATATTGATGATAATATACTGATTTTGGCTAGATTTAGATTATCCAGAGGTCGATTCGTGAGGGCAAATGCATCATGGGCTAGAGTTTGGACCGGATCGAGGTAAGTAATGATTGTAAATGCTGTCATGAGGGTTTGAAACTCCGAATTTCACATCGATGTGCTACTTTGAGGTGACGCACACGCTAGATAACGAGCGTGGAGTCATGCACCGTTGGAGATTGTGACTTGGTCCATCCCTTATGACTGTTAAGTCGCGTATTTGATTTGAAATCTTATGATATTCAGAATTTTAGAGATTGATATTATATTTTGGGTTGTATTCCATGTTTGAGGCCTTGTGCCGACCTGTTGAGACCCTTAGGGGAATTTGTACTATTCTTCCTCACTCCATTTGTTTTGAAAGCATATCCTCAGTCATATTTTACCTGTTTATTATTTAAATCTGGTTTTATCACTTTACTTCTTAAAAATGTGAAAACTGTTTGGGCTGAGTTCCCTGTTTTACTAATGGTCCGAGTGATTGTGAGGTTGATGACTGAGATAGATCGAGGGTCTGATTGCGAGGTTGATGACTGAGATAGACCGAGGGTCTGATTGTGAGGATAATGACTGAGAGAGGCCGAGGGCCTGGTTGTGAGGATTATATATTTATGGTCGGGATGCACGCCGCAACAATACATATATATATGTATATGGATCGGGCTGCGCGCCGCAGCGATATGTTGGATCGGGTTGCACGTTGCAGCGATATAGTGCTTGGGTTGTAGGAGCCCCTCCGAAATCTGCACACCCCCAGTGAGCGAAGTCGACTATATTTATGGATCGGGCTACACGCCGCAGCGATATCTGGATCGGGCTGCGCGCCGCAACGGTTACTATATGGTACCTAATGAGTATGAGTGATGAGTGTGAGCGTTGATTGGTAAGAGTTGAGTCACGAGTGACTGAGAGGTTTTGCACGAGGGGCTATATATATATATATATATATATATATATGTACATGAGTGATGCTTTGCCTAAAGGGTTAGTATACGAACTTACTGTTCTTTACTCCTCTTTAAAGTGAGTTTCTATTGAACATGTTGATTTAATTACTGCTCTCACTCATATTTAGACCGAGCCTCTATTGAAAATGTTGAACAAATGATTTAAATAACTTTCATTTAAACTGAAGTTTTAAGTTATGAAATGGTTGTGAAATTCTGTTATGCCGAAGGGCTATATACGAGCTATGTTTTGCCCGAGGGGCCGATTACGATTTTCATCTCTTTAATTATAAATTGTATTGAACCTATATTGAAATTGTTGGAAAGCATCTTCAAACGATTTTTGCCAAAAACTGGATTTTAAATGAGATGATTGACTCGTATTCTGATTTGAAAGCTTGTTGTGCTTACTGAGTTTATCATAAAGTGGATTCATCATTTCTTACTTATCAGACCTTATTTACTTTTATTACTTACTAGGTTGGAGTACTCACATTATTCCCTGCACCTTGTGTGTAGATTCAAGTATTTCTGAGTTTTGTGGCAGTTTCATCGGAGTTGGCAAGATAGCTGCCTGGCGATCGCGGCTCTGCTTCCTCCCTCTTTATTCTTCCTTATGTATAAGTTCTGACTTTTCCCGACCATGTTGGTCTTAATGTATTTAGACAGTTGTAGTAGATTCTCATAACTAGTGACACCCCGATATCGGACTTGTATGTTGTTTCCGCACTGTTCATTCAGACTTATATTATGAAACATTTGTCTAATTAAAGGCTTAAAACTGACTCTTAATGATTAAAGGGTTAAAAATAGGTGTTGTGTCGGTTGGCCTTGTCTTCATGAGAGGCGCCATCACGACCAGGTCTGAGTTCGGGTCGTGACAGAATATATATCAACGGAGACAGAACAAAGCACATTTTACCAAAGTTCTTTTTCACACACGATCTTCAGCAAAATGATGAGATAAATGTTCAACAAATCCGTTCAAGTGACAATCTAGCAGATTTATTCACTAAGGCATTGGCAACATCAACATTTGAGAAGCTGAGACATAAGATTGGAATGTGTCGTCTCCGATATATCAAATAAAGCTTTCGTCAGGGGGAGTATAATACGCGATGTACTCTTTTTCCCTTAACCAAGATTTTGTCCCAAGTGGATTTTCCTGACTCAATGCGTATTACAAGATATGTATACTCTTTTTCCTTAGCTAGGCTTTTTCCCACTGGGTTTTCCTAGTAAAGTTTTAACGAAGCACATTATCTTTTATATGGACATCCAAGGGGGAGTGTTATAAATGAGATGAATGCATGTGAGTGAGGTGAATGCATTTGTATGTCCATTTAACGTACTTTGTATTCATGTACTCAATTAAGAAGTACATTAACTTATAACTAGTGAATGAATTTGTACCTTTATAAATAGGGAACTTTTGACCCTATGAAAGATATACCAAGAAAAGAAATAACAAAATATATTTATTTTGTCTCAATTAGTATATTGTTCTATTTTGTTCTCATTTCTTAATACAGATTATGTTTTGAGGATTTTTTTTTTTCGGGAGGGGGAGGGGGGAGGGGGGCGAGTCTTTGGGGGAAGGATGTGTCGGAGACGGGTAATTCACTCACATAATAGAACCAGTAAGGTTATGCCCGGGCTAACGGCTACATAAAGTTTCACGTTAGCAAATTCATTAATATTTTATTTTCGTCAAAATTATAAAAACGAATGGTAGAAGTAGCAACTACATCTGACATTTTTGTTATTGTTCTTGCTAAAGAAAATATAGACTGTTTGCTTCACTTTTAGCGGTGTCTGAACCAAAATATGATAATATTATAATCTATTAGGAGGTATTTGTGAGCTTGACACAATTCAAATTGCAAAGAGTGTAAAGTTTTCTAATTAGCTACAGTGAAATGAAGTATATATGTTTTATCTTTCCTCTAAATCAAGTATTTGAGAAGACATGTGATTTAAAGTGTCATGCAAAAGCATAGTGTTTAATATCATTGTCACTGAATCTAATCCTTAACTATGCACAAGAGATCACCAACAAAATCTTAGATCCTATACATCATAAAACTGCCAGAAATTTCTCTCTCTATATGTCAAGCCAGTTACTTGAACAACTTTGGTTTCTTCATTTCCCTGTGCGTGTTAGAGCGATCGAGCTTTTCTTGAATGTGCACATTCTCATCTAAGAGCGAAATAAAAATAAAGGAGCATTAGAGTTAGATTTGTATTGACACAATCTTAAGCTCAAAGAGTTAGAATGGCCTTGAAAGTCAAAGCAAGGCTCTAAGAAACTACTGATATAACTGAGATAAAATACCAAAAGAAAATCAAATTAAAAAAAATGAACAAATGTTGAGGTGGAACAATGAGTATGACGGGCCTCTATAGTTTCCTGAAGAAAGATAAAATACAGCCTACGTGGGTCTCCAATCAAAGAACACGTACACATTTTGGAGCGATAAAAGAGCCACGCAATCTATTGAATACTCACATTTTAGGTTTTATTAATAAAAATGCCCTTCGTCATCCCTAAGTCCTTCACTTATTATATAGTTAAAGAATTGTAATTTTGGTAAGGTTCAAAGATAATCACAGCAGATAGTAAGGATTTGGTGTACGAAGAAATATTGCAATTAATATTGTAGCACCTAAATACTTTAATCCTTTCAGCTGAATTACTAATAAAAACAAACTCTTTAACAATGTCATATACATTATCAATATTATATTACGGTACGAAATGGAGAAGACATTAATGGATAAAAAGCAGTTTATCGTAACAAATTGTATAAGTGCACATATTTAGATAAGTTAATATATTATTTCATAGTTTATTTACGGTTTATATTGTAAGGTCAACAGTTAATAAAATGTTACTACATCCATTGCTAAATAAATTATATTATACCTAATCGTTCAATAAACCATCCAAAGAGTCAGTGAGTATATATTTATATTAACATACAATAGATAACTTAGTTTAGATACCACATATCATCAAGAGAAACTAAAAATATCCATAAATAATTTGTATAGTCTAGTAGTAATTTCTGAAAATAGTGGAGCAAGAAGAGCAAGAAGAGCAACAAGCAATTTAAATAAAAGAAAATTGAGAGATTTTGGATTACCTAAAAGGTCAAGAGGTAACATATATATATATATATATATATATATATATATATATATATATATATATATATATAAATACGAAAATCTTGTAAATATTTACCAATATCTCTTTTTGTTGCACTATTATTTAAAAAATTAAGTTTACTTTCTGTGAAAACTTCTAGTTGACAAAAAGCAACAACAACAACCCAGTATAATCCCACTTAGTGGGGTCTGGGGAGGGTAGTGTGTACGCAGACCTTACCCCTACCCTAGGGTAGAGAGATTGTTTCCAAATAGACCCCCGACATCCTTCCCTCCAAAAACTTCCCACATTACTCTTGAGGAGACTCGAACTCACAACCTCTCGGTTGGAAGTAGGGGTTGCTTACCAGAAGAGCAACCCCTCTTGTGAAAAAGCAATCAACATGGAGTAACATTTAACGGAGTGTTATAGTTATGGGAATGTGGGTCCCATGTGTATCAATGATATTTGCATTTAAGAATTGCAAACAATGTGGGAGTTTTTTTTGAAATGACATATATGCCCTTGATTGACCATCTTTCCTTTTTTTATATAATAGAAATATTGCTAAGCAGCCACAAATTGCAGGGAAGAGCGTGTCAAATAATGCTATAGAGCAGATGGATATTGTTGATCAGGTGAGTTCTGATTTTAGGGTGGGCTGCAATTATTGGGCCAGGCCCATGAGGATCCGACCCGAACCGGCTTATGAGTCATGAATGAGGGCAACCACATATCCAACGAGAAACCCTAGCAAGCATTTCCGAATCGAAGCTCCAGGAAGGACGAGTCGAGCGAAAAAAGACTGAATTTTTTCAATCTAATTAGAAGCCCTAGTATTCAATTAATCGCGATGAAGAAGAAGAATGAGGTAAATTATCAAATACTTCTGCTCCAAAGATACAAAAGGCGATGAAGAAATCCGTTGCTAATACAAAAAAGGCTAATCTTTTCAATCAGATTATTACTAGCAGTAGAGGAGATTCCATCCAAAAGTTTAATCACATCTCCAAAGGTATCTCTTTCTGCTTCTGCTCTGTGTGTGTGTGTGTGTGTTTTAAAACTATTTCTGCAAAGGAGATTCCTCCTATTCTGCTTTATTTATATATGTTGCTAAGCAGCCACAACTTGTTTTAATTAATTGCAGGGAAGAGCGTGTCAAATAATGCTATAGAGCAGATGGATATTGTTGATCAGGTTAGTTCTGATTTTAGGGTGGTTTTACTTAAATTCTTTGACATTTTCCCTGGCAGGTTAAAGATAATATTTTTCACGTAAAGAGTAGCTAACAACGTTTTATTGTTTTTTTTTAATTTTGTGATTGAAAAGAAGAGAGTTATGCTCTAGTATTGCTTACTGGAATCTAACATTCATCAAAACTCTCTTCTTTAAAATTCCACAAGTATACTTACCACAATTGTTGCAATCATTGGGCAGTCTATGAAAATCTGTTTTGAACTCTAGTTGCTAGAGCTTTCTTTTTTAATTGGTTTTCATATATTATTGTGAGCCCGAAAGATTTAACATCTTCGACTAGTGAACTACTAAAGCACTTTCCTTGTCCTATCTAGGCCATGGGAATCCAATTCGAGGAGGACATAGTTATGGAGATCCTCGCCAGGTTACCCGTGCGGTATCTCTTTCAATTCACATGCGTTTCGAAATTGTGGAAGGCATCAATCTCTGATCCATACTTTAAGAAGAAGCATCTCAATCATGCCAAGAATGACCGAAGTTCTCAAAAACTTCTTATTAGCCCAAAGTGCAGGTTTAAGGATCATATTTGTAGCTTCTATTCTTCTTCTTTATCGTCACTTCAAGTTGTTGTGGATGAACAAACACTTTATTGGCCTTCAAACCACAAACCAGTGGGTTCCACAATCTACTGTTGTTGTGATGGGTTGGTTCTTCTGGCAACTATTGATGGACTCGGTAGACACCTTTTGCTGTGGAACCCCTCCACAAGAGAATCAATAGAACTTCCCCATCCAGAATCTCCATTTAATGATTGTGTATGCGGGATTGGATATGATTCTACTAGTGACGACTATAAGATCGTTGCGATTAACCTAGACGCGTGCATCGATCAGGATGTATCTGTTGAAATTCTTGCGCTAAAAAGTGGTTCTTGGAGAAAAATTTGTAAATATCCTATTGGTATCCACCGTGTATCGGGTGGTGCTATGGATTGTGGTATGGATTCTTTGGCATTTGTACATGGAGCATTTCATTGGGTTGGTTTATCACGATGTTCTACTATCATTTCACTTAATATTTCAAGTGAGGTGTACGGAGAGATACCCTTGATAGAGCAAATGTGCAATACATACAACGCCAAGTTCATCGACCAGGGCGTTTTAGTATTGGGAGGAATGCTTTGTTTTTATTATACATATTACAGATTTAGTAGGTACGTCCCTTTTAAGTTGTGGGTAATGAAAGACTATGGTGTCAAGGAATCTTGGACTGAATTGCATACAATACAAGGCTATGACCTTTTTTTTTCAGCCAGACCGCTTTATATGTTTGCGGATGGTGAAGTGTTGCTACGCTGCAGACATTTTCAATATTTTGGTTCTGTATATAGGACATCCAAAGGACCATTTGAGGTCCCGCCTCAATGTCCTACCTTTATGAAAGGACTAGTTTATACAGAGAGTTTGATCTCTCCAAAATCACTTATTTTGATATTTGATTATGTATGACAGACGCTATTTTCTTTTTTGAAGATCTTGTAACAACCTCTTATTCTAATAAATTCATCTATTGCTTGTTTTTTTTTTGAAGATCATGTAACAACCCTTCTTCAGATAAGTTTATTTATTGCTTGCTAGTTTTTGGTTCTGGAATGTATTAATAAAAGCTGTCAAGTTACTTTTGTCATGTTTTCAGGGGCGGAGGGAGAGTAGGAGATATGGGTTCGACCGAACTCAGTGGCTTTGGTGCAAATCATGTATATGTCTTAAAATATTTATTAAATATGTATAAATTATTAATTTAGAACGCAGTAACTTAAAAAATTTGGAATCTCGAACCCACAAACTTCAAATTTGTTAGAAAGGAAGTGATTGAAGCCCCCTCTCTTATTACCTATTATTGCTTTTGTAGACGACAGTACTTAGTAATTGCTACGAGTAATGCACTGTTTATTCTTCGGTTGTAGTTCCAGTGGACTCATTCCTTGCTTGATTAATAATCTAATTTAATTAATTTAAAATTGGCAAGTTAGAGCCTTTTTACAATTACTCCCTCCGGTCCAAAATAAGTGATTTTTTGGATGTTTTCACACATATTAAGAAATTCACATTTTAGTATTAATTAACAATGGAATTGACCATATTAACCTTTATTATCTCACATAAATACTCCTAACACATATTCCAACACTATTTACTCCACGGACAATATAGGAAAAAAATAATTAATTCATTCTTGAAATCTGAAAAAATCACTTATTTTGGACCACAAAAAAAAGGCCAAAAATCACTTATTTTGGACCGGAGGGAGTATCGAGAGATAACTTGGAATTTTTGGGATTAGACAACAAATGTGATTAATCACATGTGAAGGGCAAGCAAAAAAAAAAAGGAGGGCATGAAAGAGTAAACAAAAAGGATCCTTTTTTCTCATTTATAATATTATTATTTTTTTCCTTAAAAAGATTTCGATTTGTCGGTCCAAATTCATGAAGATGTCATTGATTATATAGATCACCTTATTAATATACGAATATCTTTTTGGTTAAAATGACAGATATTAAGTGGAATGACCACATGATTCACACCTCGTCCGATATCAGTTTGTGTTTCAAATAATTAATGCCAGATGGTTTTTATATTCTGGTTTGAAAAAAATGTCATGTTGGAGTATTCACGTGATGAGCTATTCGACTAGCTAATGAAATGCCTTTGCATACCCTTGCATCTTGCTTATTATTTGGGGAATTTTACCGGTCATATTAATTATTTACTTTTTTTATCATATATACATATAAATTATTCTTGAGGGTTTTGCTATAGCCAAACACAAGGGAAAGATCATTTTTTTACCGGAAAAAATCGTTTTATCAGGTAATGGAAACACTATAAGCACTCCTTTTCTCGCAAATTAAGCAATAGTCTATTAAAGCATAGTTGTTCGAGAATACAATATTGAATTTTTAACAAGGTATAACATGGGCGTACTCTAAGATTTAGTTTTTTTTTTCCTTAGAAAAAAGAAGTTAAATTTAGTAATCTAGTGGGAATTAATGATTTTAGGAAGCCAAAACTACCATAAGGAAAAGAGGAAAAAAGAAAACTACGTATCATTTTAAGATGTAATCGAGCGAAAGAGAGAGACATATGTCGTTTAGATGGTGCTAATGAGTTTAAAGGGGGAGCCCGGTGCACTAAGCTCCCACTATAGTCGAATCACAAGGGTTTATTGTGCGCAACCTTATTCTGTATTTCTGCAAGAGGCTGTTTAAACGGCTCGAACCCGTGACCTCCTACCAGTGGCGGAGACATGATTTTCGCTAAGGGGGTTCAAAAAAGAAAATTGGATAAAGATTTTGAACCTCATTGACCACTAAGCTATGGTTTTGGACTGTATCAGGGAGATTCAAAATATAATATATAAAGGTAAAAAGCAGATTTTACTTTATATGTAATTTTTCGGCGAAGGAGGTTCCCTTCCGCCCCCTAAATCCGCCCCTGCCTCCCGCCTGTCGTGCTAATGAGGTTACCTTGGACTGAGTTGCTCACAATACGAGGTAGCGAGATTTTTTATTCAGCTAGACCGCTTTATATGTTTGCGGATGGTGAAGTGCTCCTACGCTGCATATGTTTTGGATATTTTGTTCTGTATATAGGACATCCACAGGGGCGTATCTAGCGTGTTGTGTATGGGTTTTTGGGAATCCAATAACTTTTGCGTAGACCCTATATTTTTATTAAAATTTTTACTAAATATCTATAAATATCTAAGGGTGAACCCAATTATTATGGTATATTAATTTGAGATTGCGACAGGAATCCGCCTCTGACATCCAAAGGACCATGTTTGATCTCTCCAAAATCGCTTATTTAATATTTGATTATGTATGACAGCCACTTTTCTTTTTTGAAGATCGTGTACGAATCTAATATTCTGATAAATTTATCTATTGCTTGCTTTTTTTCTTTTTTTGAAGATCATGTGACAACCTCTTATTCTAATAATAAGGTTATTTATTGCTTGCTAGTTTTTGGTTACGAAATGTATTGAACCGTTGATAAAAGTATTTTTTTTTGGGTAAGAGGGGAAATTCGTAGTTGCTGCAACATCTGCCACAGCTTCTGCCCTTCGGGTAAATACTCTATGGTGAGCACTTTGTGTGCACTGCCTTCTTATATGTAATAATTGCAAACCACACAGGGGATATAAACCGCACTAGGCAAGCCATGTGCGACAGGCTCAATCCAGAAGGCAT
This sequence comes from Nicotiana tabacum, assembly GCF_000715075.1. NCBI lineage: Eukaryota > Viridiplantae > Streptophyta > Magnoliopsida > Solanales > Solanaceae > Nicotiana > Nicotiana tabacum. The sequence continues at coordinate 133,783,902 of NC_134092.1, read as the reverse complement.
TGACAAGGAATTCGATCCCAGATCATCCATATGGATGACCATCCTCCAAACCAACTGGCGTTTTATATATATATTTACCTATTATTTTTAAAGCGGTCGTAGAGTGTCATTTTTCATAAATAAATTAATAAATGTGACTCTTTTGAAAAGGATTTGTAATGGTGGTACTATTTGTTCTTTTGGTGAAGCTTTCATTAGAAAAACAGAGATGATACTATTACCAAGAACATCATAATATCAACAGATTCATTGATTCCTTTGATCTCTCTCTTTTGCTCAATTTTTTGTGCTTTTACACTGGAAAACTTCAACGTGTTTTTTTTTTTGTTAAATTCGATTTCCTTTTTTCAGCTCAATGGTAGTTTTTCTGCAGTATCCGTTGAAGCTCAGACAGTGGCGGATCCAGGATTTTGTAGTTGTGGGTGTTCCGCTGATTTATCTACAATTGTTACGGTCAGAGACGGATGCAGTGTTCTACCGACGGGTTCAATTGAACCCATAACTTTTTACGTAGAGTAAAAATTTATATGTAAACATTCAATAAAATTGCAAAAATAGTGGATATGAACCCATAACTTTAAAAATATATATAATGGGTTCAGTGTTAAAAACCTTAACAGTTAAACCCATAGAGTTTAAATACTGGATCCGCCTCTGGTTACGGTCACAACATATAAGTGCACAACTACGTCTTATCCCACGATGGTAAAAATATTTAACAAATATACTAAAATTAATATTATAGTTAAAAGATTTAATTTATTCACGGTTATCCCTTGCGATTTTTATTTTTTAAATACACAATAAGCAAACAAATATCATTTTTTGCTTATTTTACGTTTATTTCCAGAATTAACCTTCAGTGCAAAACTATTAGCTTTAGATTGAACATAAATTGAATATTTTTAATTAATTACAAAAAGGTTTAAACCATATTACCAATTTTCTTCTACAATCGCAAAAGATGGAGTTTCGTCAGCTTAGGTTTGATGGTGTTTGGGGGAAAGAAATTTAAAAAGCAAAGGCACTTAAAAAGAAAAGAAAAATATGAAAAAGACCATTCATTTTTGGAGCCGAATGGCCCACGATATTGGGGAAGAAAACAGAAAGAGAAAGAACAAAACTTAAAATGAAGCAAATAAAGTTAAAAGACGAATAAAAGTACTGAAGGGATTATTAATATCAAAATGGAAAAAATATTTTCAGGGATTCGATTCTGCGACTGTTCCATATAGAGATTTCTCAAGTGTACTTTCTAACCAAAGCATCCACCTGCTTATTTTGTTCTTGGGTACTTACTAAAATTATTTGTTAATTTAATACTAATTGTTTACATAAAATAGTAGTTCCGCACCAAAAGCAATGGGTGCTAGAGCACCCATATAGCTCCACGTGCATCCGCCCATGAACTCAAAGATCATTGTGTATTGTGTGTGTTGTAAATGAATTAGTTGGACATAAGAATTGTAAAATTCCAAGAAAAAGTAGAAAAAAAATTTCAAGTGAAAATAGTATTTAAAAATTAGAGTTGTGTTTGGACATGAATATAATTTTGGGTTATTTTGAATTTTTGTGAGTGATCAGAGTTAAAATTTAAAAAAATAGCCTTTTGGAGTTTTTCAAATTTTCGAAAAACTTTAAAATTCATGTTCAAGTGAAAATTGGTAATTTTATGGCCAAACACTAATTTCGAAAAAAAAGTAAAATGTTTTTTAAAAAAAAAAAGTGGAAAAATTCCTATGTCCAACGAGCTCTAAAATGTTTAGACATGCTTTTATTTCAGCGAGTAAAAGATATGGAAAAAAAATCAACAGAAAGAGCTCGTTTAAGAATTTCCTTATGGGCTGGAACTGAATGCTTCTGGACGAGAAAGGGAAGACACAATGAGAAATAAAGATTCTGTTAGAAGTGGATGCAAAATTTAACATAAGGATGTTTTTGGTTAAATTCGAAAAACTCAAAGGATGTTTCTGTTAAGTGGATACTTATAAGGATGTAATGAAAATTATGGTGAAATTACAAGGATAATTTTTGTTAAAAACTCTATGAGACATATATGCCAAGCTTTTGGAAGGAAAAAAAATACTTTTGAGGAGAAGTAGAAGCAGTTTTTGAGAAGCAGAAAAAGTAGCTTCTCTCCAAAATCACTTTTGAGACAAATACACTTAAAAGCAGTTTTCAAAAGTTTGGTCAAACACTAATTACTGTTCAAAAGAGCTTTTCAAATTAATTACCCAAACATAAACTGTTTTTCACCAAAAGCATTTTTTTGAAAAGTACTTTTAAGAAAAACACTTCTCAAAATAAACTGATTTTAGAAGCTTGGCCAAACATGCTAATAGTAGAGAAAACGGCATGTTGTAAAAGATTGCGCTAAAAACGGACTTCTCCTAGCAAAAAACCATAATTTCAACAACTTAGAAATAAAATATGATGCTACTGAAATACCCTAATTGCTTCCCTATAATAACTGTTCTCTATACTCTAACCTTGTTAATGAGTGCAGGTTGCTATTAAAGGAGTTTGAGAACCCAATGATCCGACACAATTTCCGTGAGGGGAATAGACTCGCGCATTTTTTAGCAAAGGAAAGGTCCAAGCGACCAAGCAATACCCATAGAAAGCAAAGTTGGGGCAACTACTGCTAGATTAGTATCTACCAATGTACTAAACAAACTAGCCGAGCTTGGGAATATTAATAGTTTTTGTAATATGACTAGTAGGCCTCTTGGCTTAGGTGTTTTGCGTGACCCTATCGAGGCACCACCGATATGTAATGCTACTACTTAATTATTAATATAAATTTCGTCGTTCTAGCAAAAGTAAGAAGATTTAGATTAGATTTCAGTTAATCATATGCTTAGCTCAATTGGGAGAGCTTGTGGTCTAAATAACTCTTTAATGTATTGTTGGTAGTTTTGGTTTGGTAACCAAAATAACTTACTTTCTTGTTCCTCAATTTCACTTTATTTGACAATATTTCTTTATTAGTTCGTTCCAAAAAGAATGAACAAATTCATATATTTTCTTGATGAGAAGTTTTATAGGCAATGTAAATGCAAAGCTCTCAAATAAAAAAATTACTAGCTAGAAGTCAGGGGCGGAGGGAGAGTATAACTTTGAGTTATGGGTTCGACCGAACCCAGTAACTTTCGTTCAAATCATGTATTTGTCTTAAGAAATTCATTGAACATGTATAAAGTATTAATTTAGAACCTATTAACTTAAAAGATTTAGAATACTGAATCCATAAGTTTCAAATTCTAGTTTTGCATCTGCTAGAAGTTTTTGGCATCTCAACCATGGGCAAAGCTATAATATGGTAATGGTGGTCAATTGACCACCCTTCGTCGGAAAATTACACTGCATATATAGGTAAAATATTAGGTTTTAGAGATATATAATATATATTGAACACCCTTTGTCAGAGATATTTTTTTACTTCTTTTTAGTTAGAACACCCTAAAAACAATTTCTAGTTTCGTCACTGATCCCAGCCTCTTCATATTTGAGTTGACCTTGTGTTATGAGAGAGATGAATGCCCATTTTATGCACATGTTTTTTCACGCGTTGGCAACTCTATGACGTTGCGGTCTTATGTTGTATTATGCAACTCTTTTTGTTTCCCCTCTATATTTGACATGACAAATCAATTGGGCAAATTAAGGTTCGTTGGCTAGCTCCGCTCCTGGGCCAACGAATATAGGGGTTTAGACTAAAGTTACTAAATTTAGCCGAACCCGCAAATCTTATGCTAGCTCCGTCCTTGGGCTACGTACATATTGGTGGAGATTGAGAGAATGTAAGGGGTTGGAAAAGAAACTCAGCTAATTTTGTGTTTTGTTGGACGTTCAAAACCTTAATGAGCAAGCTATTCTTTGTTTGTAATAATATCAAATGATCTTCGAAATAGACAGACGAGTCTAAAATGGGCAATAAATCTGTACAAAGGGTTGGATAAACTCGTAGATAGATGTGTTTCTCGGAGAAAATGCAGCGTGAAACTAGATTAATATATACAGTAAAAAAATTACATCAGTCTAGTTTAACTGCATCTTATCTATTATATTTTGCAGGTAATGGTTATTGTAGACAGATAATATGTCAATTATTTGAGTTTTAAGCAATTCCATAGTGTAATTCAAAATTGATAAGCAGTAATAACAGTATAATAAATGTTCAAAGAATGGAACAAAATTTTAAATGTTGTCTAAAAGTAGTGTGTAATGCAACTAAGAATGTGGCAGAGTGGTCAATATAATGGGTAGAATTATAGGACTGAACAAAATTATTAGGATCGGGAACCCAGATTGTGAAAAATTTAGCCAAATAATATTATAATGACAATAATAAAGACAATGCAAAATTGAGTGTATGTTCATTTGTAATATTTTTGCGATTGTGATGCTCTTATACTTCATCATCAAATAACTTGCCCAAACTCCAAACAACTAACAAGTTTAGAATGTAAAGATTGGGCCCGTACTTGTACAAGCCATATCCATCTAGTTTTGATGGGTGAGACACAATATGCAGAAGCGGATCTAGGATTTCCGGAGGATGGGTTCACCATTACTTTTTTTAAAAATATTAAACAAAAAAGTTGGTTGGGAATTTGATCTCCTAAAGGCTATTGGAAACAAGAGACCAAAACCAATGAACTACTTCATCTTTTTTACCATGGATTCCATCAAATATATATACCTATTTTTGCCAAATTATATACATCATATCCATAGTTTAACCCGAGGACAACGTGTTCACGTGAACCATATTTTATACTGTAAATCCGCCTCTGACAATATGGAAAACCGCATGTTGTAAGAAGATTTATAGATTGTGTTTCAATTAAAGTAATTGCTCCCTCCGCTCCATAATAAGTAATTTGTTTTTAGCCTGCGGCATGTCCCTTAAGAAAATACTAACTTCTAGAAAAAAGGTATTTTGACTAAATTACTCTTAATTAAAGTTAGGATATTGTTAAATTGACATATTGGAATTTGTAAACAAGGGTAAAGTTTGAAAAAATAAAGTTAATTCCTTATTGATTATGTACAAGGTCACTTATTTTAGACCAAAATAAAAAGGTAAAAAAGTCATTTATTATACTGAAGGGAGTATATGTTTACCCCAAATGAGAGAGTTTATGGACCGGGCAAAGGATGAATGCATCTTCATGTATCTTCTTAATGAAAAGCGTTTATAACTACACAAATGATAGAACGTATTCAAGATTACAAATTTCAAAATTCGTCATTTCTTTTAGAATTTGAATGCAAAAGACATATTGGACATTATTCTCATCTGCAATATCAAAAAGCTGATTTTGGGTACCATACTTAAATTTTAGAATGGCTGCCATGTCCTTATTTCTGAATTAATCTTGTTAATCTTCCGCTTCCCTCTTAAGTATTTCCTTTGTCGGGTGTTAAGGAAGCTAAAGTCGAGAAAAGGTAGCAGAAGAATTTTCGACCAATTAGCCTTTGTAATATCATTTATAAGGTCATTACAAAAATGATCGTTAATCGCATCAAACATTTTCTGTACAAACTCATTAGTCCATGCCAATCCAGTTTCTTAAATGACATGCCTACTTGCGACAATGTCATAATTATCCTAGAAATTATCAACTATTTCAATAGATTAAACAGTTAGAAAGGGAAATTTATCATTAAAATTGACTTAAAAAAATTGATAGATTAGAATAGTTCTGTATCTATAGAGCCCATGCAACTTCAAATTCCCTACCAATATCACAAAACTAATCATGAGTTGCGTATGCAATAGTAACATTTTCATTCTTATTGATGGATCTGCCATAATATTTTTCCAACCGACTAGAGGCATCCGTCAAGGAGATCTCATACCCCTACCTATTTATCTTCCGTCTAGAACTCCTCTCAATCTAGCATTTAAGCTACCAACTTTTAACAAAAAGTATAATTATCAAATTTAATATAGTTCAGGATAATATTGACTTTTTTTTGGTATAAATTATATTCCGAAGCTTCATCTGAGGATGTGTTTGTGTACCTCATAATGTTTCTCTAGTTAATCTTTGTTAATTTACAATACAAACAACTATGATTAAACTTAGGCAAATTAAGGCCCCTATCTAGGTTGCTCTTGGTTCTTTTGCCTTTTGTGTTTGTTTTTTTAATTTTAAGGGGTTCAATTCATATTTTTTCTATCTTGAATTTTTGTAAATGTATTTGGGTTGTCGTTGAAGTTTTAGCCATGATAATAAATTTTGTGTGTCCTATTTTTTATTTATTTAAAAGATAAATTTATACTTTTGCTAGTGGGAATTTTTTGATACATATACTTTTGCTCAAAGGCATCTTATTCCCAAACATAACTTTAGTTATTAGGAAATAATTAAGTTTAGCTGCTTTGGTCAAACGCAAATAACAATAGTGAATACAATATTAGGAGTATATACACACTCTTGCACTCTCTGCATCAAGACTTGTACCTTCTAATTCCTTTCTTCTTCTTCCTCACTCTCTCCGTCAGTTAAAACCCTAGCCTCCCCTAAATCCCCAAATCACACCAATTTCTCTAAACCCTAGCAATGGAAGACGTCTGCGAAGGCAAAGATTTCAGCTTTCCAAATCAAGAAGAGAAAATTCTCCAATGGTGGGATTCAGTAAAAGCATTCGAAACTCAGCTCGAAAAAACCAAAAATCAACCCGAATACATCTTCTACGACGGTCCGCCATTTGCGACGGGTTTGCCTCATTACGGGCATATTTTAGCCGGTACAATTAAGGACATTGTGACCCGGTACCAATCCATGACGGGTCATCATGTGACCCGAAGATTCGGTTGGGATTGTCACGGGTTACCCGTTGAACACGAAATTGACGAGAAACTTGGGATTAAGACTAAAAACCAAGTGATTGAAATGGGAATTGATAAGTATAATGAGGAGTGCAGAGCTATTGTTACGAGGTATGTTGGGGAATGGGAGAAGACAGTGGTGAGAATGGGGAGGTGGATTGATTTTCAGAACGGGTATAAAACTATGGATTTGAAGTTCATGGAGAGTGTTTGGTGGGTCTTTGCTCAGTTGTTTCAAAAGGGTCTTGTTTATAGAGGTTTCAAGGTTTGTCCTTTTTTGTTCTTTCTTGAACTTGTATTGTAATTTAAAATGATGCTGGATTATAAAGCAGTATTTTTTTTTTGAATTTTTAAAAATAAAACAAGTTGTAGAGTATTGGGATTGATGTAAAGTAGTAGTAGTGGTTGTAGGAGCTGTTGTTCCGTAAATTGTGTTTTCTACCTGTCTGGATTATTTTGTGCGAGCTCAATTAGGCAACCCGCAAGCATGGTAAAACCAATACTAGCTTGATTAATGTCAAGTGTTTGGTGGGTTTTTGCTCAGTTGTTTCAGAAGGATCTTGTTTATAGAGGTTTACGGTTTGTTATTTTTCTTGTTCGTCAGCTTGTAGCATAATTCAGGATGATCCTTGATTAAAAAGTTTGCATTTTTAGAAAAAAGTAATCTAGAAGAACAGTTTGTTGAGTACTCTGTCTAAGCCTTGATGAGCAGAGTTACCTGGTCAACAATAGCAAGTGCTTGTGGAATTAGTAAGAATTAGTTGAGAGCACAAGCTGGCCTGGACACCATTGTCATTAAAAAAACGAAAATCTAAAAGAATTATGTGTTGAGCATTTGGATTGAGGCAAAGTTGTTGTTGTGCTTTTCTTAAACTGTTATCCAATTGTCGGGCCTAGTTTGTACTAGCTCGATTAATCCACCCACGAGCATGCTAAACTAATAGGGGTGCGGGGTGCCGGGTAAACCTGTCCTAAGAATGGAGCAGATTGGCTCATGTCGATGTGGTTGGGTTTGAAAGAAACTTGACTCTTTTCCTGATTTTTCTTTTTGCAGGTTATGCCTTATAGTACTGGTTTGAAGACTCCATTATCCAATTTTGAAGCTAATTCTAATTATAAGGTATGTAATGGAAATCATTTAGCAGTGCACTAAGTGCAATCCTTTTCTCTTGTTCTGGTGATGTCTTATTTATGTGATTTTTTCGGGTGTGATGCAGGAAGTAAGTGACCCTGAAATCATGGTTTCCTTCCCGATAGTTGATGATCCCGAGGGTGCGTCCTTTGTGGCATGGACAACAACTCCTTGGACCCTTCCTAGTAATCTTGCTCTTTGTGTCAACGCCAATTTTGTATATGTCAAGGTTAGTCCTTAGTAAAGCTTCTGGTTTGAAATCTAAGTGAATTGTTGCTTTAATTGGATTACTGTACTTTTGGAGTCTGAAGGGCTTGTTTTTACTTTTAACTTATTATAGTGCTTCAAACACGGTTAGTATTGTTGTTATAAAGTCAAAGGTCTTCAGTTCTTGTTAATTTCTTGCTCTGAGATGTATCAATTGTACTGCTAGTTCATTATATTTAATCAAATTGTACATTTGTTTACATTCATTTAATTGGAGTGTACAAGTCTTGCGAAAATGGTATTTATTCAGTTTAAGTAAAGGACACATTATATTTGTTTCTTATTGGTATGTAATAGGTTTGTAGATCTGGAAATATTTGCTTTCATCTAAGCTTGTTAATGTTGATTTGATAATAACGATCAGGTTCGCAACAAATTCAATGGGAAGATTTATGTGGTGGCAGAATCTCGATTGGCCGAGCTACCAGTTGAGAAGGCGAAAAAGGTCACCCCAAATGGACCTGCTGCTGACACTCAAAATCCAAATTCTAAGTCAAAGCCTTCTGGTGGTAAATCACAGAATGTCGAAACTTATGAGGTGGTGGATAAATTCTCTGGGTCGTCCCTTGTGGGGAAGAAGTGAGCATTCTTGAACTTTGTCATTGATATGCTGCACAAAGTTTTCTGTTCTTGGCGCCTGCAATATGGCAGCTAGTGACTTGAATGAAAGTTGATAAAAAGTGATCCTTCCATCTTTACATTCTGATTTGAGGTTAATTTGATTTACATGTCTTCTGTCTTGTATACTGATTCATATTTGACCTGACTCATATGCTACACATTGTAAATAAAAGCCGATTATTGGTAATTGTTTTAGGTTTTTTGGTTTGTTTTCGTTGAACATGTTTAATGACTTTACCAGCTATGACTCCAATTATTCGAGCCCCTTGAAAGGTCAATTTTTGATGCCTTTATTTTGGAATCGTCTTCGTTCAAATAAGATCTCTCCCTTGTTCTGCCTCTTCCTATGATCTTGACCTTGCCAACACGTATAATTTTGATAGATTGTTGACTGTATGGATGTATTTGCTTCTTATCATTTTCGTAAAAATTAGCTGCCTAGCAGGTATGACTTCACACCTCTCTACCTCCTCTTATAGGAGAGTCTTCTATGCGTATGATACCAAGTGTTTTCTTTTGTTTTTTGCTTGTAATATTGGATTTGCCTAATTAGGAAAATAACCTTACTCTGAAATATGAAAAGAAAAGAAAAATCAAAAGCAGATTGTCAAAGACAAGGGATATCGTCAAATGAAGCACTTCTTTTTCTTTTTTTATTTCTTTTTTCACGTGAAGAAAGGAATATGCCATTACTTTCAATTAAGAGTTCAACTCAATTGTCAAATGAGGTAGTGTTGGTCATGTTAGGATGCGTGTGTGTCTGTGCTATCTTATTTTTAGGATCCTTTCCATCAGTTACTGTTCGTTGTTCCCTTTTGCTGCCGCTTTTTTGTGTGGTAGAAATGGGGAAGGTGATGAGTACTATAGTGGTAATCTCTTTCTTAGAATATGCAAAATGGTATTGCTTGGCAATGACCTGCTTATACCCCCCTCCAACCAGTCCGCCAACAGCCTTTTCTCTATTTTGGTGGTTGGATGGATGATGGTGATTGATTGATTGATCGGGTGGTTAGGTGGTCTGCTAAGCATGACTTTTTTCGGGCATGGCAGAGTTCACTTAATTTAAGCTAGAAAGATAGAGGCAAGCAATCAGAGAAGGTAGCTGTAGTGGAAGGGCTTATACGCGTTGCGTAAGTGCTGGTTTTTATGGTATTTGAACCATATAGCTGTGAAAATTTTGGGTATTTTCTTTTACCTCGACCTCTGACCTCTTATCTTGACCCAGTGTGCTCTCTTGTATCTTAAGCACCAACATTGTCTTGTTTTCTAATACATGTGGCCATTTTGTTGGATGGATATGAATCCCTTCCCACATTTAAGGTTTTTCTGCTTTTCTATTGCATGTGATGCTAATGATCGGCTCAGTGGTGAACTTAGCTTTAAATGCCAGTACTGACTTTCAAGGTTGACATTAGGTATTTTATCAAGGAAGGTTGACATGTAGATATTCAATGCAGGTATATTCCACTATTTGATTACTTCAAGGATTTTTCTGACACAGCATTCAGAGTCGTTGCGGATGATTATGTGACTTCTGACAGTGGTACTGGAATTGTTCATTGTGCTCCTGCCTTTGGTGAGGACGATTATCGTGTTTGTATTGGAAATCACATAATAAAAAAGGTTCGAAAACTTATGGAATTTCATAGTATTTCTGCAATGATACCTATTGCCTGAAATAGAGTACATGTTTCATTTTCTGTCATCTGTATATTTGCTATGGAACTTATATGCCATGTTATTAGCTTTTGGCCGTGTAGTACGTTCTTACAAGTTTCAGGATCTGCACGAATTTACTACTTTTACTTTTCGATGCAGTATCTGACTTGGGGCCACCATTTCTTCCTGGGAAATGTACTGGAATAACGTCTTGGGGGCTTGTTAAAATATTAGGAGCTGATTGTGCTTGTTTACTTCGACATTTAGATGGTCTCTCTTAACCCTTTTCATAACCACTTAGTATCTAGATTTTCATGTTTCTCTTGCTAAAGGAAGTACAGTGTGGACTACAGCATTTTTCTTGCCCTTTCTTTGCAAACAATATGGCATATGTTGTACCTACAAGCCTTTCCCCCAAATGTTTGACTAAATCAGCCTTTTTTTGGTTTGTTGTTTTTAATAACATTGTGACTTTGAGCTCTTTTGAGAATTATTAGCTTTCGAGTTTACTATCATAATACTCCAATGAAATTGACTTGATTGGATTGGATTTTGTTTTCTGTAGGGGGAGAGCCTGATTGTGGCGGTAGATGATAATGGCTACTTTACTGATAGAATTACAGACTTCAGAGGAAAATATGTTAAGGAGGCAGATAATGATATCACTCAAGCAGTGAAGGCAAGAGACTCTAATACTCCTCTTTTTTTGTGGCACTATAATGTACGTGCCTTTAATTTTTACGAACAAAATTGGCTGACGACGGCCATCAAAGAGAATATGATTTACCATAAACTTTGTAGGTAGCTTGCCCTTAATTTGAGTGAGGAATTATTGTTTGTTTGTTTATGGTTTTATATATTTATGGTCGTATATTTAGTTTTGATTAACAACCATGCTTAAGATACTTTTGTTTGGTTTAGGAGAAAGGAAGGCTTGTCAAATCTGGAAAGTTTATGCATTCATACCCTTTTTGCTGGAGATCTGACACACCTCTGATTTACAGAGCAGTTCCTAGCTGGTAACATACTTCAGATCATTCCGTGCATCAAACACTGTTACTATCCTTTATTTTTCTATTGTCTTATGATGCAGTATTTAATTAGTCCTATGAGATTATGACCTTTTGGAATGAGAATGAGCTTGTTTGTTTTCTTTCCCTATGTAGTTTTTCTCCTTTTTGCCCTTTCTAATCTCAGTGTGACTTACATAAGATTGATGCATCATTGCGGATGTTAAGCGGCTGGGATTGGTTTATTAAAGGATATTGGTCCACGAAAATCTAGCTGGTGTTGATTCCTTAACTTTTTTAATTGCACTGTTTGGTTTGTCAGTAGTCGTTTTGTGTGAAATGAGTATTGCGGAACTGTAACCTTGATGTTAGCCGAATAAAATAGAAATACATCCTTTTTTTAGTAGATTACAATCCACATGAAAACCCATGTCCAAAACTTGGTGAGTACTTTCCTCTTATAGTAGTATTATGTTTATTTTTCATAAATCTCCTTCTATGGAACATCAACCAAGTTTATTTTTGATAAAGAACATTAACCAAGATTTTTATCAGGTGTTCAGTTTCTTTTTAACTGTAATATAGGATATCCTAGAAGCTCTGCTATTCTTCATGAGTAATAGTTCTCTAATATAAAGTTTTGACTGTCATCGAATGTTGGTGGTAGCAGCTCGACCTCTCCTATTGGTTGATTGTTGTAGCTAATACAATCTAGTCCTTGGAGAAGTACTGACTGTCCTACATCTACTCGGAAGGTTACCAATAAGGAAAAACCTAATATTTCAAAGGAAAACTACGTCTTTAACATTAGAGGTTACAAGCATAATGTTCACAAGATGAAAATAAAAGCTGGTAGTTACATTTTAGCAATTACATGCATTTAGAGTTTTGTAAGTATGCCATAATGAACCCTTTTCAAAAAAAAAAGTATGCCATAATGAATTGATATTTACAAACCATAAGTTTTAACCGTGTTTAATTTTGTAAAAAGAGGTGAACCGATCTTGATGACTAGGTGTCAATTATGTTGCTTCGAAGGGAAGTAAAAGAGGAGTTTTGAGTTTCAAGCTTCGCCTTTTTGAATGGAAAAGAGGAGTTTGTAATGCAAAATACATATGTAATCGTATTGCATTCATTCTTATTGCAATGCAAGTGAGAGAAGAGAGATAGTTACTTATTCAGATAAGTTGGAAGGATTGGCATGAGAGTGATAGCCTAGCGGAAATGGCTCTCCAACTTGAATGATCAGTTTGGGTGTTCGAGTCACCGAGGGAGCAAGTTGGTAAAAAACCACTGTTTGGCGCCTGGGGTATTTACCATATTTAAGAAAAAAGAGAGCGGAAAGATCATCAACAGTTCAAGCACCTAAAGTATGCTTTGGCCCATCTATATGTTATTAAGCACTGTTTTCATTTTTCTGTATTTATGAATTCTTTTTAACGTCTTCTTTTCTTTTGATTGATTTGCTGGGTTGCTTTTTCTGATTCATGACAATTAAAAATTCATGAATTTTATCAGCACCTAACATTGCATATTGAACTTTGGCAAGTCTGTTTTAATGTTCTTTTCGTTTTTTTGTAATGTTTATTTTCTCTTTTTGATGACCAACGATGTTTATTTTCTCTTTTGCTGTCATGCATCTATTAATCTCTGTATTAATGTTTTTTTGGAATGGTATTGTTGGTGTACGTATGGCCAGGTTTATTATGGTGGAAAAAATTAAGGATCAATTGCTAGAGAACAATAAACAAACCTACTGGGTTCCTGATTTTGTGAAGGTTACTATTTCCTTTCTGCCTTTAGCTTTCTTGTTGGCTAATTCAATCAAAAAGTACCGTGTATTGGTTTTGTTGCACTGGTTTGAGTTGGTTCCGCTTATGTATTGTCAGGCCTTATTCATTGTTTACTCCATCCACATGCTAGCTGCTTCCTTACCCTCGAAAAAACCTTTTAATTTACTCCATTTTGGTCTCTCTGTTTTTACTTTGTTTTAGGAGTTATTGGAGTTTACTACAAAATACTTACTGGTTAAAGATTCTCATGGAACAATCTTCGTATGAGATTAGACCTTTAGGGATATGCACATGTTTTGAATTGTATTAATATATAAGAAAAATTAATGTTTCACAAGGTGAGTTGGGGCTTGTCCCAGTAGTGTGAGGCAGACCGGGCTAGTGCCCCAACAGGAATAATACCCCAGCATGCGTTACTTCGATTGTTTGCCTCGTACATCCTAGAATATTTTCATTTGAAATTTTCTTTTAAGGGTTCACTCTAACTAATATAGGGTTTTTTTGTTCTAGCATTTTGGATTTCGTTGCTTTTTTTATTGTTCTAGCATTTTGGATTGTTTGCCTCGTACATCCTAGAATATATGCCATTCTGCCTAGATGTTAAATTAGCTTTGTAGATTTTTTTCCTTCTGAATTTTGTTCAAATTTGAATATATTCTTTATTGTAAAATATTTATGTTTTAAAATATTAAAACATCGAAGTTTCATTGGGCTTATGCTCCGTGGCACTTAGGCAAAGCATTTCTTGCCACACCTCCGCCTTTTAAATACAGAGAAAACAGCAACAACTACCCAGCAAAATCCCAAAGTGGGGTCTGGGGAGGGCTTTTAAATACAGAGTAAAATTACTATTTTAAACTCCACATTCTGCAGTCCAATATGATGGATTACAACACTGCTGAGCCTGGTATTTTGTCAGTAACATTCTACTTTAGTGGAGATAGGTCAGGTTTTAGCTATCATCCATTTTTGTTGAAGCTCAGGTGCTTTTCCAGGTTTGAGTTCTGGGAGTTAGGTTTCATATACTTTCTAATTCACTGAAGCTTTGCAGAATATGAATGATAACTGACTTTTCATCAACAGCTCTTGATTGTTAGAATTTTAGAAATCGTCAGAACCCAATAGTTCATCCTGATCTTAGTTTTATTTTGTGTTCTCTATTACAGGAAAAACGCTTCCACAATTGGTTAGAAAATGCAAGAGACTGGGCTGTTAGCCGAAGTAGGTTCTGGGGTACTCCTCTTCCTGTGTGGATTAGCGAGGATGGTGAGGAGATAGTTGTTATGGACTCCATTGACAAACTGGAAAAGCTTTCTGGTGCTAAGGTTCTGCCTTCATTACCGACATTTTGTAATACTTGTTTTAGTTTCAGCATTCTATGTTTATGACCGTCTTATAATTCACTATATTTTTTTATGAAGTCGCCTCTTAACTTCTACGGCTTTCCTCTTCCTCAATTTGCAGGTGACAGACTTGCATCGTCACAACATTGATCACATTACAATTCCGTCCAGTCGGGGGCCTGATTTCGGCGTTCTTCGACGTGTGGAGGATGTAAGACCAGTTAATCTGTTATTTAGCAGTAGGCTACCACAGCATTAATATCACATTTGATGTATCTATCAGACTCAAGTATTTCTGGCAGATATATTTTCATGTTATTTGCTTCTTTGTTCTGAAGAGGCTGAATGAATTTGCGAATTAATGATTTTTTTCCTTTGGGATAAAAGCATAAAATAAAGGATTTCACATATTTGCCCATTCAACGAGTTAGAAAGAAAAAAATGAGCTAGAAAAACAGTTTGAGCCCATTTTGATTTAATGCTGATTCTGTTTGCTGAAATGTTGGTTCTCGTGTGAAACCTCTAGATTATTTGATTTTGAATTGGATAAGATTGTAATTGTTGATTCAGGGCTGTATGCGAAAAAATCGAGAAATTGAACTCTATTTTTACCTCGGCGTGCGTTATTGCTTTTTGCTGCTCAGTATTGTCTACATTCTCAAGGTGTTATTTGTTCAATCTTTAAGAAATTTTGAGTTGTCATTGATTGTCAGAATTATGTGTTTTACACATTTTGATTGAGAAAAGAATCAAGAAAAAAAGATCTTTTCCAGGAAGATTGAATTTTTCATGTATCATTGGGTTGTCAAGAGAGCAGTAATGATTCATACTTGAAACAAACGGGTTTCTGCTGCCTCAGGGCTCAGACTGCCACTTACAAGATTTTCTCTATTTTTTTTTTTTTTTTTTTTTTTGGTTCTGAGCTTGTCTTTTTCTCCTGGTTGTTTGAGGTGCTGTGTGCCTGTTGAGGGCTGATACTGTGCATCGCTCCACTTATCAGGGGAAGAAGTTGATCATCTTTTGTTGCATTGCCCTGTGTCCTCGGCTTTGTGGAGGGCGATCCTGAACCTTTTTAGTGTTCAATGGGTGATGCCAAGCACTGTAAAGGAAATGCTATATAGCTGGGCCGGTTTCCGTAGAAGAAGAAAGCAAAAGGCGTGGAAGTTCGCCCCGTTAGCTCTCATGTGGATAGTTTGGGGTTGGGGGAGAGAAATAGGAGAGCTTTTGAGGGGATTGAGTCTCCTTTTTCATATCTTAAGAATAGTCTTTTATCTTTGATCGCTTTTTGGTGCACTCATATAGCCCCTATTTGTATAGAAGATTGGGCGTCTTTTGTAGAGAATCATGTTCTGATGTAAATTCTCTACTTTTTGGTATACTTCTTGTATTCGGGAGTTCTCTCCCTTTTGATTAATACAATTTACCTTATCAAAAAAAAGTTGAACTGCCTGCTTAGGCACTCAGGCGTAATGGTTCAACGGAATCTCCACATTTAATGCCCTCTCTTTTCAAACTTTTTGAATGAGCTTGTACCTTTCAATAGTTTCTTTTCAATTTTGTGTTCTGCTTTGTGACAAAACTATTTGTTGTATTTATCCAGGTATTTGATTGCTGGTTTGAGAGTGGGTCAATGCCTTATGCTTATATCCACTATCCTTTTGAGAATGTTGAACTCTTCGAGAACAATTTCCCTGGTCATTTTGTGGCAGAAGGTCTTGATCAAACTCGTGGATGGTATGTATATTCTGATTATGTTCTCTATCATTTTGACCATGAATTTTCTGAATGCGGACCCCAGCTAGACGCTTCCCCATCATCTTGCTTCCTATAAAGCTATGTAACCCTAGGGAAGATATTGACTGTTGAATTATGGTTTAAGTTGGACTTCTTCTAGAGATAATGCTTGTCGCAACAAATTCCATGAGCTTATTCCTGCTGGACCCTCAGATTGGAGATTTTCGATTGCCAACATTCTTGTCCTTAGTTGGTACCACCATGAATTAGATGAAATGAGGATATGATACGTTTTGATAGATGTTAAATAGTTGACTTTTGCTAGTATTCAAGTTAAATCAGTATGCATGTCTGATACTTTTTGATTCTTGGTGCTATATATATTCTTTTATTCTTACTTAATAAAAAAGAGAGTTTCTTACCTATCAAGAAATAAAGGAGAGACAGTTTCTCTGATTCGTAGAGAGAGAGAGCACTCAGATGGTGCATTTTTTGCCGTTTAACCTTTTATTCTATATTAATATTGTTTCCCATGCTTGTTGGCAAGTGCAGTGGTCAAATGTCCTTATGCTCTCAATTTTAGCTTAAAAATTTCACCTCTTTTTATGCTGCGAGAATTATTGCCAAGTTTAGTGTTTCTGATGTCCTGATGTTATTGCTGCTGTGAACTTAGTTCTGTTCATGTTTTTTAAGTCAGAGAAAACAGAAAATTCAAATAGTGGAATCTATAAGGTTCTTATGTATTGCAGGTTCTACACCCTTATGGTCCTTTCTACTGCCCTTTTTGGGAAACCTGCTTTTAGAAACCTCATTTGCAATGGTCTTGTCCTGGCTGAGGATGGGAAGAAGATGAGTAAACGATTAAAGAACTATCCTCAACCATCAGAAGTTATCAACGATTATGGAGCTGTAAGTTGTGCCAATCATGAGCTTCTTCATTTTCTTAGTTGTTAACTTGTTATATGTGGTGCTCTGCTCTTCTGATTGATCTCTTCTGACTGATGGGTTGTTAGTGAAAGTCTAGAACTTATGTTTGTGCAGGATGCATTACGTTTATACCTGATAAACTCTCCCGTTGTCCGTGCTGAACCTCTGCGTTTTAAGAAAGACGGAGTTTTTGCTGTGGTAAAGTATATACTTTACATATGGTGGCACTCAAACTCTATGATTTTAATCAGTTTTGTAGTAACTATTTTGGAAAAGCTTTTAAATTGTTTTCTCCTAATTTGAAAGATGATGATATTAATGCAGGTGAAAGATGTTTTCTTGCCATGGTACAATGCATATAGGTTCCTTGTTCAGAATGCAAAAAGACTTGAAATTGATGGGTTTGGACCATTCATTCCCACTGATCAAAAAACTTTGCAGAGTTCATCCAATGTCCTAGATCAATGGATCAATTCTGCAACTCAGAGCTTAGTGCATTTCGTCCGGCAGGAAATGGATGCTTATAGATTGTACACGGTTAGTTTTCCGATCTTGTGGAATATCGAATCTAAACTCGTTCTCAACAATTTCCAGGGTGCTTACTGAAACTCTAGTAATCTTATCCAAGATGTCTTAAAAGCGGATTCCTACAAATGTTTGTGTTGAAACCTATCGATGTCTGAACAAGCTTAACCATATTTTGTATTTCATATTATTGCTCAGACATTTCTCAGATTTTTCTGTGGTTAAAGCTGGAGACTCGCCAAATAGGCACGAATGGTCTCTTTGTTGAAATTTGTGATCTGCAAGTTCTTCACGTCTATAGTTAAAGATGAAAACCTAGCAGATGGGAACACATGGTTTCTTTGTCGAACTGTGTGGTTATAGGATATCTCTAGTTTGCAAGTACATGAGATTAGAGAATCCATGTTAATGTTCTGTCTATCCCTCGTCTTTGCAGGTGGTTCCGTATCTCCTAAAATTTCTTGATAATTTAACGAATATCTATGTGCGGTTCAATCGGAAGAGGCTAAAAGGCCGTACTGGTGAGGGGGATTGCAGAACTGCTCTTTCAACTCTGTACTATGTAAGCTTCCATCTCGTACTGTTTTAGTAGATCTCGAGCTTCACATGTTATGTACTGTGATGGTGTGGTTTTGGGATCTGTGCCTGATTATGTTCAAAGATTCAACTTTTACTCTTCCTTGTTAAGTTCTTTTTGTGACCGAATCGGTGTAGCATTACACATTAGTATGGAAGAAATATGTGATGAATGAGACTCATATGTTATGGTACTTGATGCATTTCATATGAATATTGGGCTTGAAGCCCACTCTCAAGTCGCAGCAAGAAGTAGCTTCTTTCTTTGTTGTGCCTTTAATACTTTCATCCCGCTATGAATTGGAGCTGTTCTGCCAGTGCTTTCTAACACATTAAGTCTTCAATATGATAGGTGCTTTTGACTTCATGTAAAGCAATGGCACCGTTAACTCCTTTTTTCACTGAGGTTCTTTACCAAAACTTGCGGAAAGTTTGCAAAGGATCAGAGGAGAGCATTCACTATTGCAGCTATCCTGAAGTGGAAGGAAAGGTACATATGATTTCCTACTTTTTCTTGCCGTTCATCAAATATGAAGTGCAGAGTTTTGCTATCTTCTCTGGCTCAAGTTTGTTTCATGAATGTTTAAAATCATTTCAGAGGTGGGAGCGTATTGAGCAGAGTGTTAATAGGATGATGACAATTATTGACCTTGCACGGAATATTCGTGAGCGTCACAATAAGCCTCTTAAAACCCCGCTCAGGTTGAGCCTCTGCACTTTTCTCTTTCCCCATCCCCACAGAACAAAAAGCAAAAGTTCATGTTGGTCTGGTCTTCTTTCAGGGAAATGGTGGTTGTACATCCAGATTCAGAATTCCTTGATGATATTGCGGGCAAACTTAGAGAGGTCAGTGATGGTCTTAGCTTTACATGCATTTCCGTTCTGATGCCTTTAAACTGTTAATTAAACAATTATTCTATTGCTATACGACATTATTTTATTATTCCTATTTAGTTAATTAATATATTAATGTGATAAAGTCGGAGCACATTTGAGAGTCAATTCTAGGTTTGTTATCCAAAAGCAGTTCCACATTTATACTTAAGTGAATTTTTTGTGCAATTTGATATCTACTAATGCTAAATTAATTAACAAGCACATTGAGTGTACTCAAATGAACCAATAGTGAGTTGCATGCCCAAGTTCTTGCCTTCCGTTGTTGGTTGTTTTTTCTGAAGGTAAGGCCAATTTGGTCACTGAAAGGTGTTTCATGTTTGGTTTTATTTCCACCAGTAATCATTTTTATTTTAGTTAAAGTTCAGCATTAAAACGAAATGAATCTTGGCTAGTTAAGGTATTCTGAAACAAACTTTCTCAAAAGAGGAAGAATATGGAATTCAGAGGTGCAGGTGAGGTAGGTTGGAGAATGGAGAAACGGAACAATTTGGGAGTTGGAGGATGGATAGGCTGCTGGAGTGGAAGTGCTAAAAGCAGAGTGTGTAACCTATACCGGCTTACTGTCCCACGTAACATACGTGTGGGGGGTGGGAAAATGATGTTTTTGGGGCGTGGGTTGCATATAGTGGTTTAACAGTGCTGCTAAAGGAACTTATTATATGAAACATTAAGCCCTAAAACTAGGTGCAGCATATGGGAAGCGCTTCTCCTCACATAGGTAGCAATACTCTAATTTTATTGAAGAATATGTTAGTGATTAGGAAAGAAGCAGAAATTTTTGACCCGTTTTGACATGAAAACAATTGGGTTTTTTCTTAGAAAGTTGCCACTCCTATTGTCTTTTGTTTTTTTTCTCCGAAACCAAAAAAACTTTTTTTTTTGCTTTGGAAACCCCTGAATAGGACGTTTGTCGATTTTCAGATTTTGGAACATTGCACTTATGCCCCAAAAGGCAATAACTAGATAAGCATAAAAAGGTTTAGGCTTTTTGTGATATACGTTAGCAATAACCACTTCTCTCAAACAGCAACAATAACTACTGCTATGCCTCAATGTCAAGCTTGTAGGAGCCAATTCATGAATCCTCTATATCCATTCTGCTTTATATGGGCTTATGTACCTCACCTGTTTATCGTTGAGGCTTCAAGTGTTTATGTTGGAATCAGTTTCCTTCCTGATTGATGATTTCCTGTCCCAGGTTGATTTTTTTCGTTTTTTTAGGACCAGATCGCATCTAAAGAAAAATATTTCTACAGTTGCACTTTGCAGTAATTTAGTTGTATACTTGTATTTACTGAAGGGCCTCTGTGGTTTGGGTTTGGTACCCGTTTTAATAAGTTTATCTGATTAAATTGGGTTCCTTATTCACAATAAACTTTGGCTGATGAAGATGAAGTCCTACTTTTTGAGCTGGTAACTCACTTCAACAGAACTGAATATCTGATCAATTATCTAATATCAACATTTAGAGTAATGATGTATAATTATCATAAACCTGACCAAATGGTCTATTTTCCTGCGTTAGTATAATTATGTTCGTTTTTGTTTTACTTTATGTTTTCTGTATTATGTATCTTGTTTAATTTTTAATGGTTGGTTGCTTTTGTGATGCAGTTTGTGCTCGAGGAGCTAAACATTAAGTCTTTGGTCCCATGCAATGACACGTTGAAGTATGCTTCTTTGCGCGCAGAGCCAGATTTCAGGTGATCTAGATGTTATGTGCCAAGTTTGTCTTCATTTGTTGTTCTCTGAATTAACCTCATTAACTGGTCGTTACCTCAGTGTGTTAGGAAAAAGGCTGGGAAAGTCGATGGGAGTTGTTTCCAAGGAAGTTAAGGCCATGTCAACAGAAGATATTATTGCTTTTGAGAAAGCGGGAGAAATTACTGTCGCTTCACACACTTTGAAGCTTAGTGATATCAAGGTGAATATGATTTTTGATAGTCTTTACTCGCCAGTGTTGTCAAAGGCGCGCTTAAAGCGCGCTTATGCAATAAAGCGAGGCTCAAAACATGTTGAGCGCTTCGCCGCGCTTTGTGGGCGCTTTACTGTCGCATCAAGACTCCAAGGCATACTTTTCCTAGCCAATGAGTGTAATCCTGAAAAGGCGACACTGAACAATTGATATTTCACTTTATCGTAATTTCTTTTCAATTTTTTTTGTCCATATATTTGTTATTCATGCTTATAATTATTGGTCTTGGACTACATATACATATTTTTACTTTTTCTCCAGTTGCGCCTTTTTTCATTAAAGCCCAAGCTTTATTTGCGCTTAAAGCCCCAACAGACGTATACCAAAACTGGGGACAAAGGTAGAGTAGGTCAATTGCCTGTCAGGACCAGAAATGAAGGAAAAAGTGGCAACTGAAGAAGCAAAGATTCCTTTAAATTTATGCTGGCCCAAGTTAGTAATTCATAGATAGGTTAATATGTTATTCTGTACTTCGGCTCAGTATCTTCAGGTTAGATACATTGAGTCTTGAGAAATGTTTTCTTTATGATCTGGTTCTTTTAATTGTGTTGATTGAAGTATTTTCCCTACTGTGACACAAGCTTTATTGAAATAATTGTGGTAAAGTTGAATAAGGTTGCTGCTAAAGAATATAAGCATGAAATTGGTCCTAGCTATCTAGTTTTGAAGTATGTGGTGAAATTGTTTCTAGCACATAATCTTATGCTATGGGTTTGAAACCACTAGAGATTAATGATGAAGTAAGATATCATAGGAAGTGCTTTACTTTGGTTCGTGTGAAAACCTTTGTTTGTTCAAGGAAACCTCAAGGAGAAGTCTTTGAGTAAGGGCTGTTTTTGCTGTTTATAATGGTTGTTGAAAAAGAAGATGAAAGCTGAAAGTCAAAATATCTTTAAGATAGAGGTTTTATATTTCAAAGTTGATCTAGTTCTATTTTGAAGGAAGTGGATTAAAGAACCAACTCCTAAATATTCTAGACTCCTAATTCTTGTCATTGAATAAAGTAGTAAAACTTTGAAATAAAATATCTATAGAAAGTACCTAATACGTATGAGTTTTGGATGCTACAACAGACAAGTGCAATATTGATTTGAAGCAGGAGTTTCGATTTTATTTTGCTCATCTTAATATTCAAAATTCTCGGGAAGAGGTTTCATTGCTTATTGTGCACCTCTGGCACTGCATCAAATGCTTGAACTATTATTATTATGATTATGATGAGTATTCTTTATTATTATTATTTTATTATTATTATTATTATTATTATTATTACTACTACTACTACTACTACTACTATTATAACCTCATTATTACTATAATTATTATTTTTGCATAAGATCTTTAATGCACTTGTAGATTGTTCGGGGTTTCAAGCGTCCTGATAATAGGAAAGAGAATGAAATGGATGCGGCAGGGGACGGTGAGCATCTCCTCCTTCACGAGCTTAGATATTTATGTTTCATCTGATTTCTTATAGTTTTATCCATTTGTTGCACATACAGGTGATGTTTTAGTGATACTGGATTTGCGTACTGATGATTCACTGTTTGAGGCTGGAGTTGCTCGGGAGGTATTCCGAAGTCATTCCCAATGCGATTAATGGCAGCTATTATCGAGTTTTTACTTGTATTTTGATTGGTTACTGTTGTGTTGGGAGATTCCTGATGAGTGGCTTTCATGCCGAACTCTGCTTGCAGGTTGTGAATAGGATACAGAAACTGAGAAAGAAAGCCGCGCTTGAACCCACTGACTTGGTAGAGGTCTTCTTCAAATCTTTGGACGAGGATAAAACAGTCTCTCAGCAGATTTTGGAGTCCCAGGTAACTTTTGAGGTCCACAGTATTACTTGATGTTTCCTATTTTTTAGCTACCTCGCTCTGTGAAATCTGCCCTTCCTGATAGAGAAATCTAGAGTCTGAAGAGACTGAAAACTTAAATTTCATATGGTCAAACTATATAGTTCTTTAAGAAAGAGAACTAATCTATTTTTGAGGTTGAAAGGGTTATTTAATGGAAAGTGAAGTTCCAGGGGGATGACAATCATTAAGTGTTGGAGCCCAGAGGGGCTTTTTCGCTTCTGCAAAAAATAAATTATTCATGTAGCTCAATGTTCTTCAAGAAGCGGTTTCTGTGGACTTTAAGATTCTTGGGTTTCTGTCTTATATGTTGGGCTTAGTCAGCCATATTCTACATATTTCTTTTTTGATTCTTTTGCACAAATTTCTGATTACCTTTACTGAGTAGCTCAGTGCCCCATCAGGCTTTAGAGGCTGGTGCATGCTTACTTCTGTTGCCAAAACCTAACATGTTTGTCTCTTCCTTTCTCCACCTTTTTTTTGGCGTTACAGGAATCATATATTAGAGATGCCCTTGGGTCTCCTTTGCTTCCTGCCGACCTGATCCCATCACATGCAGTAAGTTCGGACTCCTCTTCCTCGTTTAGGTCTTTGTGAGCTCTATCCAAGTGTACCATGTTTATGTGTATTAATTTTAGAGCTGGTTTCTCCCTTGAATTCAACTCTTACAATTAGAATGAAAAATTGTCGCTTATGAAATATTACTGTAGTTTCTTGTACACCGGTTAACAAGTTTGGTAAGTTGCAGATGACAATTGATGAAGAGAGTTTCCATGGAATCTCCAGCTTGTCGTTTGTGATTACGTTAGCAAGACCAAGTCTAGTGTTTAATTCAGATGCCATCACTGCTTTATATGGAGGTTGCATTTGAGATTCTTGTTTCGGAAATTTTAGTGATTTTGAGGTGGTTTTCTGTTTCTAAACCATCTTCATCTTGCAGGAAACACACAGTATTCTCAAGGCTTACAAACATACCTGCTGATGAGGGATCACCATAACTTGAAGTCAGAGTTTCAACAAGGAAAGGGCAAGGTTTGTACCACAAAAACTTCATAATGCTAAATTATGTGACCATCTCATCTAAGTTTTAGATGGTCACAAAATTCAACTTGGTATTAGAGCATACTTTTAATCACTTGATTATATTATGTCTCATAAGTCTTATTTATCAGAATATACATTTAATCACTTGGTATCCGAGCATACTCTTAATCACTTGATTATATTATGTCTTATAGGTCTTATTTATCAGAGCATACTTTTAATCACTTGGTATCCGAGCATACTCTTAATCACCTTGATTATATTATGTTTCATAGGTCTTATTTATCAGAGCATACTTTTAATCACTTGGTATCCGAGCATACTTTTAATCACTTGATTTATATTATGTCTCAATACGCCTCCTCATGTATGAGCCTAAGTCTTATTTAATGGGCAGAACACTTGTTTTTTTTGGGGGGGGGGGGGTGGGGTGGCGGCGGTGGTGGTGGGATTTGAGACCCATGACATCTTGCCTACGTTGATACTATGTTGAATGGTGAAGCTTTTAAATGAGATGGTAACACAATTCGACACATAATTCAGCTAGAGTTCCTGCATTTTACGTAGCTAATGCTATGATTCTTGACCCACCCCAACCCCCATTTTTTTTTTTTTGGTTGAGGAAGGTAACAAATTGATTTTTGACACCACTTATTGCAACCTTGCAGATAACAGTAAAGTGCATTGAGAATCAGCCTCCAGTTGAGGTGTTTCTGGGAAAGCATGTCTTCTTGAGTGTTGGAGATTATTTCTTGAACAGGAAATCACAGTAACAGAGACCAATACTCGGCCAAAATAATTTTTGACAAGAAATCCAAAGTTACAAGTCTTCCCAATTTTTTTAAATTATTGTGTATTTGCCTCATCCCTGCACACTTCTATTGCGACAGATCTGTATTGTAATTGCCTTCTTGGCCATTTTAACACGGAGTAGTGTTACGTGAATAACAATTTTGATTAATTGTCTTCTGGTTGTGGTGTTAACAAATAGTATGTACAAGTTTTTCATGCTCTTCACTTAGTTGAACTAATTTTCTACTAGGGGTTTGTTCGATGTGCGTCAAATGAAGTAAGACGTTCTATCAGGAATCATTTCGTATTTATCTATTTCATTAATGGAGTCCGAAAGGTTGTTTTCGAAAGACCCTCGATTCGAGAGGATAAATAGAAACAAGCAAAATCTCAACAAAAAAGGCCAAAAAATAATACCAAGAATTGAAAAAATAGAAGGAAGAAAGCAATATATACTATAAAACCGAAGCGGAAGATAGTAAGAAAACAACCATAATACTAGCAATCTAAGAACAACGACAAGATACTAATAGACGAGCCCTAATAAAACCAGACGAATACGAAAAATGCCCGACTACCTGCTACCCTTTGTGAACAACAACAACGACAACAAAAAAAACCCAGTTTGATCCTATAAATGGGGTATATGGGATCTGGAAAGAGGATAGTGTGCATGCAAACCTTACCCCTACCTCATAGAAATTGAGAGGATGTTTTCGATAGAACCTCGGCTCAAGGAGCAATGAAGATAAAGCAACCAAGTAGCAAGAATGTAACATGGTAACCGGCGCGAATCCCAAATTCGGCCAAAACGAAGGAAAACATATTAACATATTAAAATATATATGTCTGATGTATTGATAATTATTGTGATGTTTTATTCTCACCCCTTTAAAACCAAGCACAATACTTCACTTAAACAATGTAGAAAACAAAATCAATAGAAATTAAGACAATAGACAGTACAAATAGAGTGGTACATTTTCTACTAATGATCCTACTTAATAGAGTCCATAACCCACAACTGGTTCATCTAAAGGCCCAAAAAGCAGATTGATAATCCAACAACCAAAAGGTAAGAAAGCCCATTTAAATTTGATGAAGCAGAAGGCAATGTTGGCCCAGCAGCTACAGCCATTGATCCAATATTCTGGGCCACATTTTGCTCTTTGGGCTGGATTTTTACAGGTATTTTCAGCCCATGTTTGCAGCTCTCTGTGTTCCCGCTAGCGAAGTACCTGATTCCTTCTCCTTCGAGTGAGATCTTATCTAAGCCGTCCGTATACATCTTGATCGGATTTGTTACATCACACGATGTAAATTCTTCCTCGTTTCTCAGCTCCACTACACTCTCTTGTGCTGCAGAGTAGGTGAACCCTGCTCATGTAATATGTAAATGATATAATAATATACTTTTTAGGAAACTATTTTTGACAAGCGTTTCTCTTTATTGATAACCAATTCATTTTGAAATATAGTTGGGAGACTTAAGCAAAGAAATGAGTAAAAAAACGAAAAGATCGGAATATGAGAATAGATCTGATGCCAATACAGACTACCTATTTCGATTGTTGTGCTCTCTGAAATTGCATACTTGTATAACGGTTCAAGTTTCTATCGATATTTGCCCAGTTGATTATCCCTTCTCGAAAACAAAGATTTAAAGTGATTTATAATTTACTGAGTGGTATAACTCACGTATTTTCGCCACCATCAAGAATTGTGGTGCGATAGATAAGATCCCTCCATCCTTAACCATAAATTTTTAACTTTTAATATTATAATAGCGCCACATAAAATGAAATAGAACGTATCCTAGCAAATTCTAATTTGACAATTTAGAGATAACGTATAATGAGACACGAATTTGAGCCGAGGGTTTATCGGAAACAGCCCCTCTGCCTATATCGGGGCAGGGGTAAGGTCTGCGTACACATTACCCTCCCCAGACCCCATTATGTGGGATTTTACTGGGTAGTTGTTGTAATATAATGAGACACCAAAGTAGTAATGGGTGAAAGAGACCATTCGCTACTATAGTTTAAAAAAGGGGATAATTTTTTCTGTAATTAATTTTTTTTATAATCGTGATGTTCTGGCCCGCTTATGCGCACCTCGAGTAATTCCAAGAAATTTCCCCGCAGTCAATATTTAAGCCAAACTATCCCAAAAATAGGCTGTCTTTATTCACTCTCTAACTTAAGTTATAGTTCAAAATTCAAATGGTACAATTAAAGACTGGATTCTCTACCTAACCTATGAGAGTTGAGACATTAATATTGGAAATATTCAAAAAATTATATGGAACTTTAATACTGGATTCATTTCATTTATGCATTGACGGCCAAACTAATATTAATCAATTTAGATGAATTTTAGAATAAATATTATAAATACAAGATCGTATTTTCAACTTCTACAGTATCATTTTGGTGCTTATTTGACTGATATTATATACTTCTGAAAAAAATGATAAATATTATAGAAATGCTAACAGAAAAAAAACTACTGGGATAGCAAGATAAATAATAATCTCAAAATCCAATTACTAATAAATCTTCATAAAGATAGAAAAAGGCATAGAAAAGTATGGTTGGTTACATGTTAGAGAAAATGACATTGTATAGCTGTTGTCAAAATAATAATCGTATATATACATTACGTATGTTATATACAAAAGTTATATAAATTTTATATATTTTTTTGAATAGTTTCTAGCGCGGTTAAAAGTGATAATACCATACATTTTAATCCTCGGAAGTCACATACTTTATATTTTTAGTAATAATTAAATAAGGCGTGGGCCAATTTTCCTGATTTCTATTTTTACTTTATTTTGGGACTTCGTGTAATAACTTATCTTTGTCCTTTTTCTTCAGAACACTCCCCGAAAATCTAACCACAATAGAAAACATGTTTTTTTAATATTCAAATGCTCACCCAATGAAAAAAAGTTTTTTATTTTATTTTATAAATACTCACAAGTTCAAAGTACAAGAGCAAATTCACTTTATTTTTCACGTAATTTTGAATAATTGTTTTTTGAACTTTTTGAATAGAATTTTACATTCAAAAGTTATACATATTCTTTCACGCCGAGGGTCTATCGGAATAAGCCTCTTTACCTTTACAAGGTAGAGATAGGGTCTTTGTATACATTATCTTTCCTAGATCCCACTCGTGAAATTTCACTGAGTACACTATTGTTGTATTTCAAAGTTATACATAAAAAGTGGAGATTATATTTCTTTTAATTCAAAATATTTGAAATATATTGCTTTTAACACCTAATAATCTCTTTTGAAACAACCAAAACCACATTTTATCATCTTAACTAGATAAGGTGATACCCTATATCTAGATAAATAAGTTGAAACCAATCAGACCAAACAATGCATTTTTTAATTGTGTTAGAAGAATTATTACATTATTATTATAATAACAACAACAACAATAGCAGAAAAATGACATTGTATAGCTGCTCTCAAAATAATAGCCGAATAAATATATATATTTTTTTTATATATATACATTTTGTATGTTATATACAAAAATTATACAAATTTTATATAATTTTTCGGCTACAGAATATAAATAGTTTCTGGTGTGGGCTAAAAGTAATAATATCCCAACAATTAACGACGTATGTCTCCATTAATATTGCACTCTAATATATTAAATTTAATTTGTTGTGGAAATCTGTCTTATGTTCTAGATTTTAATCTCACTTTTTCTATAGATATTTAATCTCTTGTTGTTGTCTTGAGCCGAGGGTCTCCTAGAAACAACCTCTTTGTCCTTCGGGTAGGGGTAAGGTCTGCGTACATATTACTCTCCCCAGACCCCAAATGTGGGATTATACTGGGATGTTGTTGTTGTTTTTCTATAGACAATTACATATATTTATTTTTTAATAATATGTTAGATTTTTTTTTACGCTACTAATGTATAAAAAATAAACTATATGTAGGAATATATTATAGAGTAAAAAGGAGAAGAAGAAAAACTCACAGATTTTGTCACCAACTCTGAAAATTCTACCAGAGGACCAAGAAGCAACATCAGAAGATGGGTCCCACCCTCTATCCTCTCCGACCACATGGTGCACCTGATCATCAACTCCGACCACCGTCGCCGCCGTGAGAAGAACAGCCGCCACCGCCACCGCCACAACCAGTAACTTCTTTGCACCCATTTCTATTAGTAGTAACAAATAGTACTAAGCTTGAGAGCAAAGCAAAGGCAAAGCTCTAAGCTTTTATCACTCTCAAGAAAGAGAGAGAAAATAAAGAAATGTTATTTTTGAGTTAAGAGAAGTGTGGGGCTTTGGGAATATAACCTTAGTGCCCGAGAGCGGGTATTATTATTTTTAGCCCGTGCCAAAAGTTATTTATATTCGACATCCGAAAAAATATAATACTTTTTTCAGCTATTATTTTGAGAGTAGCTATACAATGTCATTTTTCCTAAGAGAGTTAGTTCCCTCCAAGGTAGACGCCGTGGGTGATTTAACATTAGGCGTTTAGTCGGGACTTAGGATTTAAACTTAATACGTTCAACTTTAAATATTTTTTGTGCTCAACTTATCAAATTTTTGAATTTGGAGAGAGTCTGATTTAAGATTTAAATTTGATACGTTTAACTTATATAATATTTTTAGTTCAGAACTTATTATAGTTTTGAAATAGAAATTTAAAAATCAGTTTTTTGGGTTAAATTTAGTATCCATCAAGGAATGTGATGGATAAGTAAGATTTCTCTATCCTTAACATAATTTTTGTATTAGAGTACCGAGAATAATTTCTTGGTAGAGAGCGTCTCCCTTTTAATTGGCCCTACGATCTGAATTCAGACTAGTTGAATCGGTAAATATTAAATTCTAGATTATTAAACAAAATATAAAATTATATATATATATATATATATATATATATATATATATATATACACGCGCACACACACAAAATGCATCGTAATTATTGTTTTACTTGGGGATCGTCTGGTTAGGAAATAAGTTATCCTGTAATTAAATATTCCGAGATTAGTTATTCCATCCTTTCATGGGGATAAAATAACACTACAATCCCCGGATAACTTATCCCAGAATTAGTTATATCACGATTTTATCTCAATCAAACCCAAGAAAAACTTATATTCTTAAATTTAATCCCGAAATTAATTATCTCTTATCCCTCGTACAAACGAGCCCTTAAACTTATTGTTCAAAATATCCATCAACCCCTATAGGTTGCAGGTAATTGAGGGTTTCGTGGTAGTTTCCTGAGAAATAGGACATACTACAAATAGAAGTGCAAGTAGTGACTGGTTGGTAAGAGAGTTACCTTTCAATTATTTTCATTTTTTTTGGCTGTAATTTTATCAGTTTGCCACATGCACTTTTTTTTTTTTTTTTAATCTAACTACCCACCATTGGTAAAGATTGTTACAACTCAATTGCTTTTTCATACCTAACATTTTACCCCGTTTTTGTCATTAGCTTTTAGTGGTGGTAAAGGTACCACAATACCAAGATTTTTTTATTCTCGTCCGATGTCCGGTACTCGCATTAGAGTTCGATTATATCTGGTTTCGCGCCGCATAGGACTCCATTCAAGAGGGAACGCTCCCAACCAAGAATATTTCCATACCCAGGGCTCCCTACAATATCAAGAATTTGACTTGGTGGGAGTTTGGACATAAGAATTGTAAATTTTCAAAAAAAAAGTGAAAAGAAAATTTCGGGTGAAAATGATATTTGAAAATTAGAGTTGTATTTGGACATGAATATAATTTTGGGTTGTTTTTTGAAGTTTTATGTGTGATCTGAGTGAAAATTTTGAAAAACAGTTTTTTGGAGTTTTTCAAATTTTCGAAAAATTTCAAAATTCATTTTCAAGTGAAAATTGAAAATTTTATGGCCAAATACTGATTTCGAAAATTAGTGAATATTTTTCGAAAAAAGTAAAAAAATTCCAATATCAAGAATTTGACTTAATCAGTTGAGTTCTTTTTTACTTTTCGGTATCTACATAAAAGAAAAAAATCAAGTGCAATTTACACTTTAGAATTCTTATTTGCCCATTTGGACATAAGAAATTTTTTACTTTTTTCTGAAAAATTTACATTGTTTTTCGAAATTAGTGTTTGGCCATAAAATATTCAATTTTCACTTGAAGATGAACCTTGAAATTTTTCGAAAATTTTAAAACCTCCAAAAAGATATTTTTCAAAATTTTCACTCAGATCACTCACAAAAATTCAAAAACAACCCAAAATTATATTCATATCCAAACATAACTCTAATTTTCAAATACCATTTTCACATTTTTACTTGAAAAAAGATTTCACTTCAATTTGAAATTTTACAACTCTTATGTCCAAAAGCCCACTTATTTGTTTGTAGGAGTTTGGACAATATACTTCAACAATTAGCATTTGTAAATTGAAGCTGTGTTTAGATAGAAATTTCCCTTAAAACTAAAAGCTGGGGATTTGTGAGTGAAAATCATTATTTCACTTAAAATATTCCTCATATAATTTCATAATATTTTCAAAATTTTGAAAAATCATAATTTCGAGTTTATATACTACCTCTAATCAAGACTCACTTAGGTCCTTCATGACTGCATCATAATGGATCAACTTAATTTGAAATACTATTTTTACGACTTCCTGACCAAATTCGTCTACATTGTTGATTGTTCCTCAGCTTGTTAAATGGGTCAACCCAACTCGGACCCGAACCCATTGATTCTTGGCTCGTGGGTCTTTAATCGGGCCGGTCTGGTTCACTTTCTTATAAGAGCCGGTCCGGATTTGACCCATTAATCAAAACATATTGACCCGACCCGTAACCCGTAATCCCTTAACCCGAGTCCTAATGGGTCGAATCCAATTTAATTAAAAAAAGTTAAAAACTAATAAATGATAAAAAATTCAAATTTTACGCATATATAAACGAACTTGAAATTACTACATGTCCTTGAAGTGAGTTAGAATAAAAATGAAAGAAAAATCATACTTTATTAACATTAAGACTTGAGAAACATATGGAATTCGACTATTTCGACAAGACACCTCATAGTGTCTGGTACTATATTCTTTCTTCAATGTTTGGATTCAATTTTTTACCACTTGTCTGAATATATATATATGTGTACGTGTGTGTGTGTGTGAGAGAGAGAGAGAGAGAGAGAGAGCTGGTCCGGGCTGGTTGACCTATGGGTCAGCTACCGGTTCCGGTTCCGATCCGATTCCGGTTCAGTGGGTCAAAATATTATGGCCCGACCCAAGCCCCTTAAATTGATGGGTTGGTCCGATTAGGGTTTCGTGGGTTATGGACTGGTTAAAGGGTCAATTTTAATGGGTTATATGGGCCGGTTCGTGGGTTGACCCGGCCCATTTGACAGGTCTAATTATTTGTTCCTCATAAATGGTTGATCAAAATTCATCACCATAAACAAGAAGTTTTGATTCAAGCAGAATATAATATCAATCACTTAACGTTCAGCCAGTCGTAGATAAATGAAATTTAAATGACTTCATATTTTGCATAATTAAATAAAAATTAATTCTGAAGTTGTACGTTTGATGCTCGTTGTTTGCTACCCAAACTGCCACAATTACAAGATAACTATAGGCCAATTTATCAATAAAACAATTCATTCATTTTACGTGAAAATGAGATGTACACTCAAACGATGTATAGGGTGTAATATTTGTTCTTTAAGCAAAGAAGAAGAGACAGAAGAAATTGGAGACAAAATTAAGTGTTGAGCCAAAGTGTAGGGTTTGTTGCATATTAGGGAACGAGTAGTTATTGCTTTTTAATATATAGTTTTTGATAATTATATATACTCACCTCATGAGTTAGGCGCAATGTCACTATATGATGCTTATTCTTGGTTTTTCCTGTTTGAGACACCATGTTATATTATTCACGCTCGTTTAGTTTTAAACGCGTAGACAGAGGCGGATCTACCATGTGAAACATGGTTCACGTGAACCCGTGGTCCTCGGGTTAAAGTATGAATATGATGTACATAATTTGGAAAAAATAGATATATATACTTGATGGAACCCATGGTCAAAAGAGACTAAGTGATGCATTGGTTTTGGTCTGTTATTTCCAATAGTCAGGGGATCAAATCCCTTACCAACTTTTTGGTTTAATTTTTTTAAAAAAGTAATAGTGAACCCATCCTTCAAACATCCTGGATCCGCCTCTGCGCGTAGAGATAGAATGTTAAAATGTCGATTGTCGGCCTACATTACTTGAGAGAATGAGTAGTCTTCTTATATGATCTTTAGCAGTTTTCATCTTTTGAACTAACTTTTAGGATTGTGTTAGACAAATACCTTTTTTTTTATATGATAGCTGTGCTAACTAAAAAATTGAATCACGCAAAATCTGAAAAAATTCCCCAACCTAGGTTAGGGGATCATTAGACCGAAGCTTGCTGCTGAAAAATATTGCCAGAATAACACGCCGTACGAGATAGCAATAACAGGAAATTGACCGGTCGGAGGTTCGAGAAAGGAAAAATAACAAATCAAATAAGAAAGAGGGTTTACTAACATTATATTATGCAAATCTGAGAACTTTTCTTCCCCCTATTCCTTTAAGATTTATCTTATGTAGTGATTTAATCTTTGATCTTAATTCTAAACATATATTTTTTTACGTAAAGATTTTGCATCTAGTCATTATCAAACAAAAATACAAAAAAATATATATATATATATATATATATATATATATATATATATATATTACTTAAATATATATTTAAATATTTGCACGCTTTTTCCAATATATATATATATATATATATATATATATATATATATTAAGGCCTCTTATTAAGGCTTTGCTTTAGACCTCGGATGATGTTGGGCTGCCCCTGTTCATAAAGACAAAATAAAGCTAGGTGGATGTAATAATACTCCAATTTAATAACAAGCTCACTATATTTATATATTGAAGTATTTGGCGAGTTTTTTGGTACTCTGCCGAATCAATAATAGGTCCCCGCAGCCTAAGCCGTGGTCCATTTTGATTTTGTTGGTAGTACTTATTTTTATGTGTTGATGACATAGTACTATTATGCTGGTAAAAACTTATCCGTATTCGATATTTACGAATGACATGAGCAAGCTTATGAGTTAAATCGTTTATTATTTTACATTTCGTACGAGTTAATTGCACTAAGCTTTGATCAAATTTTAATGTAATTATTTCATAATTCAATTTGTCAAATTTCAGCTCATAATATTTTTTAGTAGCTTTCAAATGTTATTTTAAATATAAGAACTTTCTGCACATAATTTTTTGTCCAAAAGTTGATCGAATTAGTTTCGGAAAATAAAAGGCCGTTGAATTAATAATTATTGGGAATCTTATGGGAATGTATCAAAGAAAGACACTATTTATCAACAACTGGTCATTTTAGTCATACTACCAAAAATAACCCCAAAATTTTATAAATAATATACAACATTCAAAAAACATAAGTAATTTTTTTTTTCTTTCAACGGATATTGTTGCGATTCATTGAAAACCATAGATAAGGTAATATGCAAAATTTGACGAAGTTTGGAGACGAGCTAGACTAGTTTGGAGTCAAAATTCATTACCAATGATATAAATGGGAGGTGATTTGGTATCAAATTTCGTAGTTAAAATCGAGTTTAAAATATTTTTCTGCAACACATGTATCACGTATGTATCTCACACCCAGATATACATGGATATATAGGTGATACATATGTGATACACAAAGTGATGCACATATCATCTTTTTTCAAGTTCATCTTATACTCTGAATTTTCAATTCAAACCACTTTAGAACCCCACCAAATCATCACAAAATTGAGATCCAAACTCCTTAAGATGTACTCATTCTATTTTAATAACACCCACTCAAAAGAAAGTAAAAATTTGACTTTTTTTTTTGCACAAATAACTAATTAACTAATATTGATAGCATTTGGTTAATATTAGTAATATTTTATTAATTGGTCAATTTTTAGAATAAGTTACTTATAGGCGGACATAGCTAATAGTTTCCCATAATTATTCGAACATTAAAATTATACAAGTGAAAATTCAGCTCACTAATTATTCAAACTTTTAGAGGAGAGCATATGCAAGCAGAAATCCAGAGTACAATGGCCCAAATTAGGGGACTCAAACTCAGCTTATTTCTTTGCCAGCATCAAGAATAAGAGAGCTCAGAATCATATTAAATCACTTGCTAGTGCAACGGGTGAAATTATCCAATCAGAAAAGGGGATAGAGGAGGAGATTCTAGGTTTCTATAAGAACCTACTTGGGGCTGCAAATCCCACATTACCTGCTATACAATTAGATTTTATAAGGAGGGGATCTATCATATCAAGGGCACAACAGTTGCAGCTTATTCGACCATTTACCAGGAAAGAAGTTTGGCAAGCATTACAGGGGATTGGTGATAACAAAGCTCCAGGGATAGATGGATTTAACTCATTGTTCTTTAAGAAAGCATGGATCTCAATTGGAGATGAGGTAACTGAAGTTGTTCTAAACTTCTTTGACACCATGAAACTCTACCAACCAATATACTGCACATCCATCACCTTGGTTCCTAAAGTTAAAAGCCCTTCCTTAGTAAAACAATATAGACCTATCTCCTACTGCTCCACAATCTATAAGATCATGTCCAAAATGCTCACTAGCACACTCCAGGGATTATGGATAGCCTCATTGATGAGAGCCAGGAGGTATTTGTACCTGGCAAAGTCATAACTGATAATATTATCCTTAGCTATGAATTAGTGAAAGGATATGGGAGGAAAGGGGTGTCACCAAGATGCATAATCAAAATTGACATGCAAAAAGCTTATGACTCTATAGAATGGTTGTTCCTAGAACAAGTTCTAAATGATATGAACTTTCCTGAAATATTTGTTAGGTGGATCATGGTATGTATATCAACAGTCTCATACTCTATAGTCATAAATGGTAAATCAAGTGCTCCTTTTACTGCAAAAAGGGGAGTAAGGCAGGGTGACCCCTTGTCACCATTCCTGTTTGTGATAGCCATGGATTACCTCAGTAGACTACTAAAAACATTGAAAGATAATATCACGACCCTAAAACCTGCCCAGTCATGATGGTGCCAATCATGAAACTAGGTCAGCCGACACAAATTCCAAATCAAACCAGTATTTCATAAAAAGGAATTTTTTAAATATAAATTTACTAAAATCCCATAACATGCGTCTAAATAACAAGTGCGAAAAATAACATAAGCCCGACATCGGGGTGTCACAAGTCACGAGCAATTACAAGGTCTGTCTAAGTACAATAAAGTCTATCAAAGTCTGGGAACAATACTAATATAATCTAGGAAAGATAAGAGGGAGAATAGTAGGGCTGCGAACGCCATGCAGCTACCTTGCCGACTCCAAATGACCCGTTGGATGAAAGATCAGCACTCGCTATCACGACCCGAGACTCATGGATCTACACACAAGGTGCAGGGAGTAATGTGAGTACGCCAACTCAGTAAGTAATAAAAGTAAATAAAAATTGAGCAGTAAGAAATTATATAATTCCACGTCATAGCACTACAACAAATACGGTATGGTTCCAAAATAGTGTAGAAATCAATTATCTCATAAAAACTCAGTTTCAGAAAAAATACTTTGAAAAATATCTTTCTACAGTTTCAACTGAGAATTTACAGAAGTGTAGAGTAAAAATGATGAAAATCATAATCAACCCCTCGGGCAAAAACATGTATCATAAATCGCCCCTCAGGCATAATATCAACAGAACCAACCCCTCGGGCTACCTCACAATCACTCGAAATCAGCCCATCGGGCATAACATGTATCAGAGTCAGCCCCTCGAGCAACAACATATCACTCACTCAGGGTACCCGCGCTCACTGGAGGTGTACAGAATCCGGAGGGACTCCTACAACCCAAGCGCTATCACAATCCATCTCATGGATAAATCAGGCCCTCGACCTCTCATATATCACAAAATAGTACAACCTACTGTGGCGTGCAACCCGATCCCATGATATCCTCACAACATAGGCCCTCGGCCTTACTCAGTCAGAAACCTCTCAAGCCACTCGGGATAACAGTAAAATAGGGTGCTTAGCCCAAAAATTTCATTTATGTATCAAATCAGAGTAAATAAGACTGAGTTATGAAATCAGTAAAACATAGCATGATTGAGTACAATTGTTAAATCAAAACAATGAGGAATTTCAGTAAAGAAAACCCCTAAGGGTCCAAACAGATGGCACGAGGCCCAAATATAGTATTCAGCCCAAAACATAGTAATACCTTCTAACATAAGATAATATCAAGTAGTTTCAGTCAAATACGCAACTTAATAGTTGCTACGGGACGGACCAAGTCATAATTTCCAACTGTGAACGGCCCTCACGCTTGTCATCTAGCGTGTGCGTCACCTCAAAATAGTACAACGATGTAAAATCCGGGGTTTCATACCCTCAGGACAACATTTACAATCATTACTTACCTCAAACCGGACCGAACTCTAACCCGCAATGCCTTTGCCTCTCTACCGGCCTCCAAATGCTCCAAATCTAACCAAAATCAGTATCACATCATTAATACATGCTAAAGGAACAAAGCCCAAGCAAAAATGATCAAATTAACTCGGAAATCCCGAAATTGGTCAAACCCGACCCCCTGGCCCACGTCTCGGAATCTGATAAAAATTACAACACTAGAATTCTTATCCACTCACGAGTCTATACATACCAAAACCATCAAAATCGGACCTCAAATGGCCCCTTAAATCCCCAATTTAAACTCTCCAATTTCAAGTCTTAATTCCCTAATTTTCACCCTTAAATCCTACAAATTCCAAGCTTAATCTACTGAAAATCATCATAGAATCGGGTATTAAGTTCAAAAATCTTATCTCAACAAGTTTCCCCTTGATTCCCTCTTCAAAACCCTCCAAGAGCTTCAATCCCAACTTCAAAAATGGTGGAATAGGTCAAATTTTGTGAAGGAGAATTTATATACTTTCTGCCCCAGGGATTCCGCACCTGCAGCCCATATCATGCTTCTGCGGACCGCTTCTGCTGTCAAATCAACCGCACATGTGGCTTTCACTTAAAGTCCCAGGACCGCATCTGCGACCAGGCACCGCACTTGTGGTCCCGCAGATGCTCCCAACCTACCACACCTGTGGTTCTTCTCCTGATGGCCCAATTCCGCATCTGCGGTCTCCCTCACGCACCTGCGACCTCGCACTTGTGGTCCCCAATCCGCAGGTGCGGTCATGGCAGAAGCAACAGCTTCAACTGCTTAAATCAAGTCCATTCTTTTCCGTTAACCATCTGAAATCATCCAAGGCCCCCGGAACCTCAACCAAACATGAAAACAAGTCACCTATCACCATTCAAACTTATTCCAATCTTCAAAACACTCAAAACAACCTCAAAACATCAAATCACCCTCGGATTTAAGCCTAAAGATTTCCAAACTTCCGAATTCCGCAAACGATGCCAAAACCTATCAAACCTCGTCCGAATGACCTGAAATTTTGCACGCACGTCCCAAATGACACAATAGACCTACTCCAATTCTAAAAATTTCATTCCCGATATCAAGATTTTTACTGCCGACCGAAAAATGCCAAATTTTCAATTTCGCCAATTCAAGCCTAAATCTACCACAAGCCTCCAAATTACATTTCGAACACGCTCTTAAGTCCCAAATCACCTAACGAAGCTATCCGAACCATAAAACCCCAATTCCGAGATCATTTACCCATAAGTCAACTTTCGATTGACTTTTCCAACTAAATAACCAACTTAAGAGACTAAGTGCCTCATTCCACTCTAGGACCACTCCAAACACAACACAACCAACACGATATGATGAAATACCACTGAACAACACACAAGGAAGCAGAAATGAAGGAAACAAGGTTGCAACATATGAAACAACCGGCCGGGTCGTTACAGATAATCTAGACTTTAACTATCACCCTCCATGTGAAAAGTTGAATATAATACAGTTGGGGTTTGCAGATGACCTACTGTTGTTTTATAGGGGAGATTTGGTATCTACTAAACTACTGTACAAGTACTTTCAGTAATTCTCCCTGGCATCTGTGTTGGTAGCCAATCAAGGGAAGAGTGCTGTCTACATTGGAGGTGTGCCAGACCAGATTCAGCAGTAAATAATACAAGAGTCAGGATTCTCTGTGGGATCTCTCCCCTCCAGGTACCTGGGAGTTCCACTCAGCTCAAAAAGACTAGCAATTGGGCAATATCAACCATTAATAGAGAGGATGATAAGGAAAGTAACCTCCTGGACATCAAAGTTTCTATCCTATGCAGGTACATTGCAGGTGATCAGAAGAGTACTCACAGCCATCTAACAATTTTGGTCTCAAATATTCATCCTGCCCAAGAAGGTGATTCAGAGGATTGAACAAGTGTGTCGGAGATTTCTACGAAATGGAAATTATGAATGCTCAAAGAAGGCTCTAATAGCTTGGGACAAACTCTGCTTGCCAAAATCAGCAGGTGGTCTCAACATACCAGACATCTACACATGGAATAAAGCTGTCATACTTAAACACTACTGGAACCTATGTAAGAAGAAGGATAAGCTTTGGATACAATAGGTGCATATCTACTATACTAAGGTTAATGAAGTATGGGAAACCACTGCTACACAAGAATCTTGGCTGATTCAGAATAACCTAAAGGATAAACAATACCTGGAGAATGCATGACTAACTGTCAAGGAATTTTTGAACTGTGAGACATATGTTATAAAGACAATGTACAATAAGCCGAGAGACAATTATTTTAAAGTACATTGGAGGAAGTTGATGTGCAACAAGCAGGTCAGCCCCAAGTGATTATTCATCATATACCTTGCAATACAAGACAGACTATATACAAGGACTAGATTGCAAAAATGGGGTATGGGATATGGAACGACCTGTCCATTATGTGATAGCGTTGATGAGGATGTGCAACACCTGTTCTTAATATGCCCAGTTACATACCAGATTTGGCAACAGATCCTCCAGTGGCAGGGAATTCAACGCCATGCTATGGAATGGCAGGAAGAAGTTGAGTGGGTGCAAAAACATGCCTATAGTAACAATGAAAAAGCAGAGACATACCGAACGACCCTTGCAGGAAGTGTATACTATACCTGATTAGAAAGGAACAACAAAATCTTCCAACAAAGAACCAGACCAGCAGCAACTACAGTAAGACAGATCATTCAAGACATACATTGCAGAGGAAGAAAGAGGAAGAAATTGAAAATCCAGTTGAAGAAACTTGACTACTACCCTAGTTAGTTTGTAGGAAGACATAGCCTAGTTTTCAACTCTATCTTTTTGTATGGCTGTAGGTGAAGTAATAAAGTTGGACCTTGGGGTTGTGGTCCAACTTTAGCGGTTTCTGTGCACTCTGTAAATGTTTCCTTGGTAATAAAATTTATAATTACCAAAAAAAATTATTCGAACTTTAAAATTACACAAGTCAAAATTCACCCTACTAACTTGTTAGACCATTGATATAATATGAATCATGAAACATGCTTATTTTTCATAAAAAATTAAGAAACAGGAAAATTACTCTCTAATTTGGTCCTTCCATTAGCTCACAAGATCCACAATAAGTCTTAGGCTTCGTTCGTTTTATTAAAATAAAAATATTTTAATATTAATATACTTCAGATTATTAAGGTATCATATCTAATTTTGAACACCAATATGTAAGATAGTTTGTTTCTGATCGTTTGAAAGAGTTTAATTCATCTGAAAACTAAGAAATATAGAATTCAAATAAATTAATAACAATTATTATATTCACAAAATATTAGAAAAGGCTATTAAATTTGTAGGACCGTTCCTTGTATTTTGGCGATTTAAGGGCCATGAAACAAGAATTTAGACGATTCTTAGATTTCGTGTGCTATAATCACGCCATCTGCATGAATTCGGGCGGTCTCCTAATATTTTGCAGGCCCATAAAAAATTACCTAATGAAAAATAATCATCGTTTCGCCATGACCGTACCTTAATGTTTTTTTTTGGGTTTTTAGGGCCATAAAACATGAATTCAGTACGATTCCCATATTTTTTATGTTATAGTCCATACCATCTGCATAAATTCAGGCTCCAAATCTCCTAAACGTTTGCGGGCCCATAAAAAATGACTGAATGAACAATGATCATTACTTCTCCATGACCATTCCTCGTCTTTGGTGTTTTAGGGTCATAAAATAGGAATTCAGGACGACTCCCATGTCACACCTCCTTTTTTTCTACACCCCGGAAAGGGTATAAGAGAGTTTTTCCAATTTAAGTGACAATCGAAACGAGATTTATTTATTAGAGATTCAGATTCGCCACTTGGGATAATTTTATGATGTCCCAAGTCACCGGTTCAAATTCTAAATCGAGGAAAAGATTGACTCCGTTTTACAGTCCGCGAACAGAAATTCTGAATAAGGAATTCTGTTAGCCTGAGGGAAGGTGTTAGGCACCCCCGGATTCCGTGGTTCTAGCACGGTCGCTTAAACTATTGCAATTGGCCTATTATCTGATTTTAATACATGTTTTAAACATATGGTGCAATTTTTAGCTTATTAACCGCTTTCAAGTATTTTAGGGAAGGCTTCAACGTCATCTAAAACACATCTTTGGACCATGCCACATGAAATGCACCCGCTGTCCGAGACACATTTTATTTAACGTTGCTAAGATTTGGAGTTGGGTCACATGAAGTGCACACCCGAATTTGGAATTAGGCATCGCAACTATGTCACGGG
The DNA here is from genome assembly GCF_000715075.1 of Nicotiana tabacum. Lineage (NCBI taxonomy): Eukaryota > Viridiplantae > Streptophyta > Magnoliopsida > Solanales > Solanaceae > Nicotiana > Nicotiana tabacum. Next base: position 133,742,065 of record NC_134092.1, on the reverse strand, counting down.
AACCGTACCCATAGCCACGATAATTTATTAATCGCGCCTAAAGCAAGCTATGATGTTCATAAGTATTTTCCTAAGTTTCGGATTATAAGCTTAGAGGACTCATTCTTAAGTTCTATAACTCAAGATATTGGTTTTGGGCCTTGCACCAAAGCTAAACCCAACACAAAATAGGAAAACAATTTCGAATCCCATTTTTCGGCAGCAAGTAAAATTCCTATAGCTACTAATAGGCCACTCCCATTCAATTGACGCTAAACAAAAATTAGGAAACTAAGTTTTTAATTATTGTTACAAAACGAAATTACCAAGGAATAGTCAACAAATACTCTCGTCACAAAATCCAATAACGAAGCCATCATTTCAAGGGATATTCATTTTCAAGCAAAACAAAGAGCTATCTAAACAGTTAATTCTTTCAATTAAACCCAACGCCTCACACTTTCAAAAGGTCTTAGAGAGCATAACCTCACGCCAAACTTTAAAGCATGCACCACTCGAATACATATAACCACATTCAAAGCATGAAGCATTCATAAATCAAAACCAAACATGAGCTGCAATCACTATCAATTTTGAAAGAGTAGATGGGAATAGAATAGACCTATGTATTGAATTTGAGTTAAATTACAACCAACTTGGAGATTAATCAGCTCTCGACCGGAACACTTACCAACGACCTCGGCGAGTGAACTTTCAATTTGGTGATTTTGGAACTGTTTGCAGCTGGTTTTGCTGCTGGTTCGATGGCTGTTTCTGGGCAGTAAAAAGGCGTGAGGATTCAAATTCCGGCGAGATGGCCGGAGATGACTGTTGTTGCTCTCAAAGATTGAGAGAAATCTTGTATTCCAAAGGGGAAAAGGCTGATTTTTCTTAGCAAATGAATCTCTCTATTTTTTTTGTCTTTCTTTTGCTGATCTCTGTTAGCTTTCGAAATTAAAAATGGCTATGGTAATTTTTCTTTAAGAAGAAGATCAACTTTCAAGTTAAAGGAATTTGGCATTGTCTGTTGTTAAAGGTTTTGAGGTGACGACTCTCCAATTTTGGAATTGGAGTTGAGGTTGCCGATTTTGTGTGTTAGCTAGATCTAGGAATTGCAATTTTTTTAAGGGTAATGTTTCTATAATTGGGTATTTTATATGGAGGTGGGAACGAATGATGACCATTGGATTAGAAAGAAATAGATGGCTAGAATTAAATCTTGCACTTAAATAGGCTAATGGGCTGGGAAGAATGGGCTAAGGGTAATTGGGTTGGACCATGTCTTTTGAGTTTGAACTTAGGCTAAAAAGACCAAATAATACAATGTATCTATAAAATTATAAAAATCATTCTAAATTAAAATTGACTAATATAAAACTAAATACTACGAGTGAAACTAATTTTTTTGTATTTTCAAATGTTATAATACTATAAATATAAATATACAAATTGACTTTAACCTAAAGATGAAAATATTTATTTTATTTTTTGTGATAAAATAAAGTAAAAGAATCAAAACTATTTAAAATAACGATAGTAAACCTAAACTAAATATTTTACGCTAAAAATGTGTAAAATCTTGGGGACGGGACATGCAGAGCTTGTGACCTCAGCCATGTCTTGAGCAACTCACGTCTTTCATCAACTTCTGTATTTAGATTCACTTCTTGCCTTTCTTTTTTTCTTTTTATTCTGGATTGTGACTACTTATGTTGATCATCTTGGACTGTTGACTCGCATTCTTGATGCGAGTTTCTTTTGTTACTGACTTGAATTGCATTCTGAAGTGAATTCCCTTGTTTTCCAGGTGGGAGCCTGATTGCTGAACTTGAACCGTCTTCTCTTGTTACTTGAAACGGTTTTCCCTTGCACCTTGAACCATTTTCCCTTGAAACTTGAATCGTCTTCCTTCGAAACTGCTTTCCCTTGAAATTTGAACTATCTTCCCTTGTTCTCCACGTGGGCGCCTGATACCACAACAAAACAGACAAAACAAAAGAAACTTTTTTGCCCCATTTTTGTACCGGAAACATTTGTCAGTGTTAATCAAATCCTGTTATCCAAAAGAGTTCTATAGATTTAAAAGTTAAATCTCATTATCCAAGAGGGTCCTGAAAACTAAAATTAAATCTCAACTTAAGAGTGAAAATTGGAAATCTAAATTCTATTTCCTAAAAGTAAAACTTACGCTAAATCTCATTGTCTATGAGGGTCCCGAAAACTTGAAACTACATCCCATTATCAAGGAGGGTCCTGGTTTCAAGACAACTAAAGATTGATAACTTAAGAAAACCAAAATTGACCCCCTTTTTTCTCTTTTTCTTTTTTTTTTCAAATCTAGACTTCCTTTTTTTCCAGTTTATCCTAGGAGAAAATTCGTCAGACTAGGTTTTCTATCTTAGGAGAAGGATTCACCAGACTAAGACATTTATCCTAGGAGAAAATTCATCAGACTAGGTCCTTTTTTTTGCTTTTGGTATCTTATGAAAGATTCATCCGACTAAGACGTTTATCCTAGGAGAAAATTCATCAGACTAGGTTTTCTATCTTAGGAGAAAGATTTATCAGACTAAGATTTTGATCCTAGGAGAAAGTTCATCAGACTAGGCTCTTTTCTTATCTTAGGAGAAAGATTCATCAGACTAAGATTTCTACCCTAATAGAAAATTCATCAGACTATGTTTCCTTTTTTTGGTATCTTAGGAGAAAAATTCATCAGACTAGGACGTTTATCCTAGGACAAAGATTCATCAGACTAGGTTTCTTATCTTAGGAGAAAGATTCATCCGACTAAGATTTCTATCCTAGGAGAAAGTTCATCAGACTAGGTCTTCTATCTTAGGAGAAAAAATCATCAGACTAGGGCTTTTTATCCTAGAAGGAAAAATGTTAAGATCAATGGCAAGATTTAATGCACAATAGCAAGATAAATAAAGGCAAAGATTTGAGAAACTTCCCTTTATCGGCTCTTCTCTTCTTTTCTTTTTCTTTTTTTTTTTCTTTTTTCTTTTTTTCAACCACATTCCTTCCAATGCTTTGTTCTTGTTTCACACAAAGAAAAATTTGAAAATGGTGGTCGGTTTGTGACCTTGAGTCTTGGGCAGCTTGGCTTCTGCTCAATTAGCTTGAGTTGGCTTCAATAGACTTTTGCTCTGCATTAATCCTAATTGTTTCACACCTAGTATCATATGTACTTGCGGCTCAATCAGCCTTATCTCAACTGGAGATCTTTGCCTAGTTGACCCTTTCCAATATCTTGAATGACTTTCTGTTTTTTGAGCAATTTGTTTGTCAAAGAGAATTACCAGTTATCTTTCTTGCACCAAGTAGGCTGAGAATAGTCTTTTTGGGGAAGCCTTTGTATGAATCCTCAAGGTATATTGACAGAAACAACTTAGTGCTGGTCAAATTTGCTTTATGCAATTGAAAAGCTGGTAGCAGATTTTGAAATCTTTTCTTGCTTGTTTTGACAAGGACCAACTCGGAGTGAAGGACACAATTATGCAAAGAAACAAGTATTAACAAGAAATGCCCCTGTTGGAAAGACAGAAGGAAGAGTTCTTTTTTCTTTCTTTTTTCAATAACTAGCCTTAATGTTCATGACATGCATTTTGGACTTAACGGCCGATCTACCAAACTTCCCTTTTACCATTATTATGACCTTTGAAGTCGGGTTTGTTTATGCCAATTCTTCGCATCAGCTTCATGACTCACTTTCGACTAGTGGTGCCCTGAGGGGTTTTCACCAACAAGTCTCTCTCATTTATTCATCTCTGTTGACCGTTGCCTTACAGTGCCCGTGAAGGTTTTCACTAGTAAGAGTCTCTCATTTTTCTTTTTCTTTTTCTTTCTGTTGCTTTCTTGTGTGGGCAACTTGACAGTGTTCTATGTCGCGTGACAACCGTTGCTCATTGCATGCTTTTCTTGGCATTCTTGAAGGCATATCAGGAGGTCTTTATTTGGGAGTGTTTCGGATAGGGTTGGGCAGAAGGGTTGGCATAAAGGCTCAACGTAGACTCAAAATAAAGGGGGTGTAGAGTTACAACTCTTGGAATCGACTCTTTCAAAAGTAAAACAAAATCTTTGCCCCAGTTTCAGATATAGGGGATTTTTTTTTTGGATTTTTTTCTCTTTTCTGAATTCTTTTTTGGTTGGACCGAACCGTGAGGCTGCCTATGTATCCTTTTTAAAAGAATCAGGTCTAACGTAGTTCAAACATCTGACCTAAACTATTTTTCATCTTTCTTTCTGTTTCTCTTTTTCTTTTCTCTTTTTATTCCTTTTCTTTTTTTTCTTTTTCCTTTTTTCTTGTTTGCCCCAACTTTTATTTTTGAGGGCATGGACCTTTGACAATTCTTTTTTTTCCTTAACTTTCTAAGAATTGCTCCAGTTTGTACTCTTGGGACATGGATTTTTTTTTACTCTAAACTTGATTTCAAAAGAGGGTAGTCAAAAAAAATAACACAGGCTCAAAAGGGGTAGCAAAGGATATAAAGTGTTTGGGTAGCAGAAAAAGGGCCTCCCAACCTCAAGAACGTCAAACATGGTATCTTTTCGCAATCACTGCATTGACGAACATATTTGTCTTCTTGGTGTGCGTGGTTACAAGACATTTTTTCATCCCTTTGTGACAAACTTTCCAACAAACTTCAATTGATTAAACATCCTCAAGCCCGATTTTCACAATGATTTGAAGGTGTATTTTACTCGACCTTAGTTCCAAAGTATTCCAACTCTTTATTCATACTCAAAACTATTTTTTTTAGTTATCGAATTCCAGATTAAATCAGTTCCTAAGATCTGGCCAAAATTTCCGCATGCATGTCATGTCATTAGAACTAGCGAGAAAAGAACTAGGAACAGAATGACACAAAAGGACAAACGGTATTTTATTGAGTAAAGGATGAAAGGGTTTTACAACTAAACAAGCAACCTAAAATACGAGTTACAACCCTAAAATAACCCGAATAATGAAAAAAAAGCAATAGAACAGACAAACAAGACTTACACAAACAGAATGGAGGGATAGAAGACTTTGACTCAATAAAACAAATAAAATCTGGATCACAACCCTAAAATAACCTAGATAATAGAAAAAACATCAAAATAAGCTACAAAGATTTCTTGCTAGTGAGGAGGGAATGACTTTTCAATTGCTAGGCTTGGCATTTAGCCACAAATTTGCTCATCAGAATCAGCAAAGCCTTCTCCAATTTCAACATCATTAACTTCAGTTAGCAAGTTTCCGAGAGGATTCTTATACTCCATGTCACCAGGCATCATCCCCACAAAGTGTGCATCATGATGTGCAGGTAAAGGATTCTACACGATATTCTGGATGTCACTGTCTTGGATCACAATCAGGTTTTCCTGGATCATCCTTTCTATTTCTCTTTTCAAATCCCGATAGTTTTCAACGTTGTGCCCTTGGGCATTGGAATGGTACTCACACCTTTTAGAAGGGACAAAGTTTCTCGCACGTGGGTCCACATGATTTGGAGGAATAGGTGCAATCATGTCATAATGCTTTAACTTCTCAAATAAGCTTGCATAGGACTCTTCTATTGGTGTAAAATTATCTTTCAGCCTTTGTTCCCCTTTATACCTCTAGCTTGGATGTGGGTTATAGGGCATTTGAAAATTTTGTGGAGGCTGTTGGAGATTTCGTGATGCTCGTGCTCGCCTTCTGGGGTGTTTTGGTGGCTGGACAACATACTGAGGTTGAGCGACAGAGTATTGAGGGTTCTGAGGTGGATAATACTGCTCAGGGGAGTCATGGAAAACTTGAGGAGGTTGCTCATGCCTTTGAGATGTTCTCCTGGTACCTCTTCTCGACCCTGATGTCATCATGATTTCTTCGTGCTTCTCATTCGTGCCACTAAAATTATCGGATTCAATCGAGACAGCCTGAGTTACGGCTTTGAGAATTGCTTGACTTATAATTTTGCTTGTCTTAAGACCATTCTCAATCATTTCCCCCATTTTGATTGCTTCCGAGAAGGATTTACCCACTACGGACATCATGTTTTGAAAATAATCTAGCTCTTGATCCTGAAGGAAGACAGTGATTAACTCGTGCTCATCCATGGGTGGCTTAACTCTGGCCACTTGCTCTCTCCATTTAATGGCATATTCACTGAAACTTTCAATTGGTTTCTTCTTCAAGTTTGAAAGGGAATTGCGGTCTGGGGCAATGTCAATATTGTATTGGAACTGTTTGACAAAGGCCTGTGCCATGTCATCCCAGACATACCAGTGACACGTGTCTTGATCCACAAACTATTCGGAGGCTACTCCCGTGAGGCTTTTCCCGAAATAAGCCATCAACAATTCTTCATTTCTTCCCGCACCTCTCAGTTAATTGCAATACCTTTTCAGGTGTGCTATGGGATCTCCATGCCCATCATATTTTTCAAATTTGGAGTCTTGAAACCAGGTGGCAAGTGGACATCGGGGAACATACATAGATCTTTAAAGGCAACACTCTTTTGACCTGCCAACTCTTGCATACTTTTCAACCGTTGTTCTAAGCTTTTCACTCTTTGGGTCATTTCTTACTGTACCATCTTTCGGGCAGGCTTCTCAATGTTTGCAGGAAGATCAAACGAGTACGAGTGGTACTCAGGAGAGTGGTACTGCTCTTGCTGTGTAGCAAATTGTGACTCATGACGAGGTTGTCCTTGACCACTGGCCCATGCTTGACACATTTCGGTCATTTGCTGTTTTAGTATTCTATTTTTCTCAAAAACAGTAGACTCTTGTTGAACCCTCTGACCCTGATTCTCTTGAGCACTTGTAACAGCTTCGATGTTAGTTATCATTTTTCCTTGGATTTTGTGTTTCCAGCTTACCACAAACCGACCACCTCAACTTTCTTCACAATTCAAAACAAAACATGTTAGAATGGACTCAGTCGGTCCTTATTATTATCAATATTTTTCATTTCTTCATTTTTTTTAATGGTGATTGAACCTGATGTGGGTTGCCTACGTATAATGTGGGAACATGAATCAGATCTTGCGTAGTTCGGGAAGATTGGGAATAAAGTAAATAAACTAACTCTTTTTTTTATTTTTTTTGATATTTTTTTAATTTCCGAAAGAAAAACTTATAAAGAAGAAAGAAAATATTTTTGGATTTAGATTTGTTTGTTTTTTTTTAAAAAAAAAAAGAATTTTTGAAAAGAAAGACGTCTAAAGAAGAGAAATTTTTTTCTAAATTTTAACTTCTTTTTCTGGAAATTTCGAAAGAAAAACTTTTAAAGAAAAAAGGAAATATTTTTGGATTTTTTTGGACTTTTATTTTGGGATTTATGAAGGAAAGACTTCCAAGGAGAAAAGAAATTATTTTTGAATCTTGAATTTTTCTTTTCAATTTTCGAAAGGTGAACTTCTAAAGAAAAATGAAAATATTTTTGGATTTTTTGAAAATTGTGGGCACGAAGAAAGACTTTTCTAAAGAAGGAAGTAAAGGAACATATTTTTGGATTTTTGAAAATTGTGGGCCGGAACCGATGAGGTTTTCCTACGTATCTCACATCCGGTGAGAATCAGACCCATGTAGTTCGCCCTGTTTTGACGGAACAGAAATTGACTTATTTTGAAAGGACTTTTCCTCTTTTTTCAAAATTTCGACAGAGTTTCAGGATAATTCAAATACCTACTTCTCACTCTTGATTTCTTCTCTTTTTTTGATTTTCCCTTTTTTCTTTCCTTTTTTTCATTTTCTTTCCCTATTCTAGAAGCCAGTCAACATGCAAGCCGAAACAGATAGATACGCAAGTAGCACGTAGGATGCATCAGGATGGTATTTTAATTCGGGTACACTTGTCCTAGACGGACCCAACCCTTGTGTTGAGTCTCCAAAATCAAATGCATGCGATGCGAACAAACGTTCCTACTAGGGATCCGACATGAGGCCTTGTTATACTAGGTTTAAATCCCGGGTTTATAGTTCTAGACCTGGCTTACCCGAGCGGACAACTCGAGCCGGGGGGCAGCATACCAGGAATCCAGAAGCTTCACCAGCTTTGCAACTTGTCCGAGTCTCGTTCTAAAATGGGATATGACTCTAACAGAAGAGAAGTCACACGAAGTGCACCCTTCTCCGTGATTTAGAAGACTTAGAGAAAGGAAGGGTTTCGTAGCAGTTTATATACAATTCACAGAATATCAAAGCGGTAAAGCAACATTTAGCACATTAGGCCCAAACATGTAACAAAATCAGATAATAAATGAAGCCAACTATAACAATTCATCTAAGCTCGAATTCTGAACCCTGAACTAGAGATTCTGGGTTCTTTTCCCCAATAGAGTCGCCAGAGCTGTCATACCTCCTTTTTTCCTACACCCCGAAAAGGGTATAAGAGAGTTTTTCCAATTTAAGTGACAATCGAAACGAGATTTATTTATTAGAGATTCAGAGTCGCCACTTGGAATAATTTTATGGTGTCCCAAGTCACCGGTTCAAATCCCGAATCGAGGAAAAGATTAACTCTGTTTTACAGTCCGCGAACAGAAATTCTGAATAAGGAATTCTGTTAACCCGAAGGAAGGTGTTAGGCACCCCCGGATTCCGTGGTTCTAGCACGGTCGCTTAAACTATTATAATTGGCCTATTATCTGATTTTAATACATGTTTTAAACCTATGCTACAATTTTTAACTTATTAACCGCTTTCAAGTATTTTAGGGAAGACTTCAACGTCATCTAAAATACATCTTTGGACCACGCCACATGAAATGCACCCGCAGTCCGAGACACATTTTATTTAACGTTGCTAAGATTTGGAGTTGGGTCACATGAAGTGCACACCCGAATTTGGAATTAGGCATCGCAACTATGTCACGGGAACCGTACCCATAGCCACGATAATTTATTAATCGCGCCTAAAGCAAGCTATGATGTTCATAAGTATTTTCCTAAGTTTCGGATTATAAGCTTAGAGGACTCATTCTTAAGTTCTGTAACTCAAGATATTGGTTTTGGGCCTTGCACCAAAGCTAAACCCAACACAAAATAGGAAAACAATTCTGAATCCCATTTTTAGTCGGCAAGTAAAATTCCTATAGCTACTAATAGGCCACTCCCATTCAATTGACGCTAAACAAAAATTAGGAAACTAATTTTTTAATTCTTGTTACAAAACGAAATTACCAAGGAATAGTTAACAAATACTCTCGTCACAAAATCCAATAACGAAGCCATCATTTCAAGGGATATTCATTTTCAAGCAAAACAAAGGGCTATCTAAACAGTTAATTCTTTCTATTTAACCCAACGCCTCACACTTTCAAAAGGTCTTAGAGAGCATAACCTCACGCCAAACTTTGAAACATGCACCACTCGAATACATATAACCACATTCAAAGCATGAAGCATTCATAAATCAAAACCAGACATGAGCTGCAATCACTATCAATTTTGAAGGAGTAGATGGGAATAGAATAGACATGTGTATTGAATTTGAGTTAAATTACAACCAAATTGGAGATTAATCAGCTCTCGACCGGAACACTTACCAACGACCTCGATTTGGTAATTTCGGAACTGTTTGCAGCTGATTTTGCTGCTGGTTCGATGGTTGTTTCTGGGCAGTAAAAAGGCGTGAGGATTCAGATTCCGGCGAGATGGCCGGAGATGGTTGTTGTTGCTCTCAAAGATTGAGAGAAATCTTGTATTCCAAAGGGGAAAAGGCTGGTTTTTCTTATCAAATGAATCTCTTTTTTTTTGTCTTTCTTTTGCTGATCTCTGTTAGCTTTCGAAAGTAAAAATGGCTATGGTAATTTTTGCTTTAAGAAGAAGATCAGCTTTCAAGTTAAAGGAATTTGGCATTGTCTGTTGTTAAAGGTTTTGAGGTGATGGCTCTCCAATTTTGGAATTGGAGTTGAGGCTATCGATTTTGTGTGATAGCTAGATCTAGGAATTGCAAATTTTTTTTTAGGGGAAGGTTTCTATAATTGGGTATTTTATATGGAGGTGGGAAGGGATGATGACCAATGGATTAGAAGGAAATAGATAGCTAGGATTAAATCTTGCACTTAAAAGGGCTAATGGGCTGGGAGGAATGGGCTAAGGGTAATTGGGTTGGACCATGTCTTTTGGGTTTGAACTTAGGCTAAAAAGACCAAATAATATAATGTATCTATAAAAATATAAAAATCATTCTAAATTAAAATTGACTAATATAAAACTAAATACTACGAGTGGAACTAATTTTTTTGTATTTTCAAATATTATAATACTATAAATATAAATATACTAATTGACTTTAACCTAAAGATGAAAATATTTATTTTATTTTTTGTGATAAAATAAAGTAAAAGAATCAAAACTATTTAAAATAACGATAGTAAACCTAAACTAAATATTTTACGCTAAAAATATGTAAAATCTTGGGGACGATCAAAAATCACATGTCTACATCCCAAATTTTAGTGTGCTATAGTCCACGTCATCTACGTGAATTCAAGCGACCGGCCCTGACTCTCCTAAAAATTTTTGAGCCCATAAGAAAATGACCTAACGAATAATAGTCATTGCTTCATGATGATTGTTCCTCGTTTTAGGGTCATAAAATAGGAATTCAAGATGATTCCTAGATTTCTTCTACTATAGTCCATAAAACGACCTAAAGAGGAGTAGGGCCATAAAACTGGAATTCTGCCCTATTCTCACGCCTTCTGCATGGGCCAAGGCCACCGGACCCGAATCGCCTAAAATTGCATCGGCCCATCAAAAATGTCCTAAGGAACAATAGTCACCGCCTCGCCATGACTGTTTCTTGTTTTTGGCGTTTTAGGGCCATAAAACTAGAATTTCGCTCGATTCCTATATAGCCCATGCCTTTTGCATGGGCCCGTGCCACTGGACCCGAATTGCCTAAAATTTCACTGTCCTATCAAAAATATCATAAGGAACAATAGTTATCGCCTCGCCATGACCGTTATTCATTTTTGGCGTTTTAGGGCCATAAAACTGTAATTTCGTCTGATTCCCAGATTTTCATGTGTTATAGCCCATGTTTTCTGCATGGGCCCGGACCACCATATCCGAATCGCCTAAAATTTTGTCAGCCATCAAAGACGTCCTAGGCATAATAGTCACCGCATCGCCATAATTGTTACTCTTTTTATTTTGTATTTTAGGGCCACCAAATTGGAATTTCACCCGATTCCCTGATTTTCGTGTGCTAAAGCCCATACCTTCTTCATGGACGCGGGTCATCGGACCCGGATCACCTAAAATTTTGTCTGACAATCAAAAAGTCTTAAGGAACAATAGTCACCGCCTTGCCATGTCTGTTACTCATTTTTTGGCATTTTAGGGCCATAAAACTAGAATTCTACCTGATTCCCAGATTTTCGTGTGCTAAAGCCCACACCTTCTGCATGGGCTCGGGCCACCAAACCCGGATCACCCAAAAAAATTCTGGGCCATAAAAAAATCCTAAGGAACACTAGTCACCACCTCGCCATAACCGTTACTCTTTTTTGATGTTTTAGGGCCATAAAACTAGAATTCCGCCTATTTCTTAGATTTTCATGTGCTATAGCCCATACCTTCTACATGGGACGGGCCACCGAATCCAGATCACCTAAAATTTACCATCCCATAAAAAATATCCTATGAAATAATAGACACCGCCTCTCCATAACCGTTATTTGTTTTTCAATGTTTTAGGGCCATAAAGTTGGAATTCTACCCGATTCTCAGATTTTGTGTGTTATAGCCCATGTCTTCTAAATGGGCCCGGGCAACCATACCCGGATCACCTAAAAAATTTCCGGCTAATCAAAGACATCCTAAGAAACAATAGTCATCGCCTCGCCATGATCATTACTCATTTTTTTGCAATTGCGGCCGATTCCCAGATTTTCGTGTGATATAGCTCATGCCTTCTGCATGGGCCCGGGCCATCGGACCCTGATCATCTAAAATTTTGTGGGTCCATAAAAATATCTTAAGGAACAATAATCACCACCTCGCCATGACCGTTACTCATTTTTTGGTCTTTTAGGGCCATAAAACTGGAATTCTGCCCGATTCCCAAATTTTCGTATGCTATACCTCACACCTTTTGCATGGGCCCGACCCCGATCACCTAAAGTTTTCCGGCCGATAAAAATGTCCTAAGGAAAAGTAATCACCGTCCCGCCATGGCCGTTACTCGTTTTTTTGTATTTTAGGGTCATAAAATTAGAATTCTACCCGATTTCTAGATTTTCGTGTGCAATAGTCAATGACGTCGCATGGGCACGGGCCACAAGACCCGGATCGCCTAAAAAAAAATTTGCCCATTAAACACGGCTTAAGGAGTAATAGTTACTGCCTCACAATGACTGTTTCTCATTTTTTAGAGTTTTAGGGCCATAAAACAGTAATTTTGCCTGATTCCTAGATTTTTGTGAAGCCCACGCCATCTGCATGTGCCCGGGTCACTAGACCTGGATCACCTAAAATTTTGTCGGCCTATCAAAAATGACCTAAGGGACAATAGTCACCGCCTCGCGCATGACTATTTCTCGTTTTTTGTGTTTTAGGGCCATAAAATTAGAAATTCACGCGATTCCTAGATTTTAGTGTGCCCATGCTATCTGCATAGACCTAGGCCACCAGACCCAAATCGTCTAAAAAATTTTCTGTCCATAAAAAACGAACTAAGGAACAATAGTCACTGCCTCGCCATGATCTTTCCTTATTTTTTGGCGCTTTAGGGTCATAAAATTAGAATTTCGTTCGATTCTCAAATTTTATGGGTCAATCAAAAATGATCTAATGCACAATAGTCATTGCTTCTCCATGAATCCTCGTTTTTTTTGTTTTTTGGGGCCATAAAACAGGAATTTAGCATCATTTTTAATTTTTCATGTGCTAATGTCAATGCCATCATCATGAATTCTGGCGACCGACACTGAATTGCCTAAATTTTGTAGGCCCATCAGAAACAACCTTATGACCAAAAGTCATTGCTTCTCCATATATGTTCCTTATTTTTTGGCATTTTAAGGTCATTAAAAATAAATTCAACACATTTTTTATTTTTCGTGTATTAATTTCCATGTCATCTTCATGAATTTTCGGGCAGCTAGCCCCGAACCGCCTAAAATTTTATGGGCCCATCAGAAATGGCCTAATGAACCATAGTAATATCTTCTCCACGAGTCCTTTATTTTGGCCTTTCGGGGTCATAAAACAGGAATTTAGCACGATTTTCGATTTTTCGTGTGCTAAAGTCAATGCCATTTTCATGAATTCAGGCAACCGACACCGAATTTCCTAAATTTTGTGGGCCTATCAGAAATGATCTTATGAGCAATAGTACATTGCTTTTCCATGACTGTTACTTAGGTTTGGCATTTTAGGGCTACAAAACTGGAATTCGCCATGTTTTTTAATTTTCTTGTGATAATGTCCACGTCATCATCATGAATTCGGCTACCGGCCTTGAATCGGCTAAAATTTTGAGGGCTCATCAGATATAACCTAATGGATAATTCTCGCTGCTTCTCCATGATCGTTTATCGTTTTTGGCATTTTAGGGCGATAAAACTGGAATTCAACATGATTTTCGATTTTTTTCGTATGCTAATGTCCACACCATCTTCATGAATTCACGCGACCGGCTCCGAGTTGCCTAAAATTTTGTGAGCCCATCAGAAACAACCAATGAACAATAGTCATTGCTTCTCATGTTAGTTACTCATTTTTTACCATTTTAGGGCCATAAAATAAGAATTCAGCAAGATTTTTGATTTTTTGTGTGTTACAATCCACGCCATCGTTCCTCGTATTTTTGAGTTTTAGGGCTATAAAACGGGAATTCAGCATGATTTTTGATTTTTCGTGTGCTAATGTTCACGCTATCTTCATGAATTACGGAGACCGGTCCTGAATCGCCTAAAATTTTGTGAGCCCATCAGAAATGATCTAATGAAAAATAGTCGTTACTTCTCCAAGATCGTTCCTCATTTTTTTGGCGTTTTAGAGCCATAAAAGAGGAATACAACACAATTTTCTGATTTTTCGTGTGCAAATTCCACGCCATCATAATGAATTCAGGCGACCGGCCCTGAATCGCCTAAAATTTTGTGGGCCCATCAGAAATGACCCAACGAACAATATTGCTTCTCCATGATCATTTCTCTTTTTTGGCGTTTTAGGTCCTTAAAACAGGAATTCAATATGATTTTTGATTTTGTCGTGTGCTAATGTCCGCGCCATCTTCAAGAATTCGAGCGACGGGCCCCGAATCGCCTAAAATTTTGTGGGCCGACAAAAATGACCTAATAAACAATAGCCATTGTGTTTCCCTCACCATTCCTCATTTCTTGGCGTTTTAGGGCCATAAAACCAGGAATTCAACACGATTTTCAATTTTTCGTGCGCTAATGTTCTCGCTATCTTCATGAATTTGGGCGACCGCCCTAAATCACCTAAAATTTGTGGGCCCATAAAAATGATCCAATGAACAATAATCATTACTTCTCAATGACCGTTCCTCATTTTTTGGCGTTTTAGGGCCATAAAATAGGAATTTAGTACGATCTGATTTTTTGTATGCTAATGTCCACGTTATCTTCATGAATTCGGACTTCCAGCCCCGAATCACTTAAAATATTGTGTGCCCATCAAAAACGACCTAAAGAACAATAGTCATTGCTTCTTCATGATCGTTTCTTATTTTTTGGCGTTTTAGGGCCATAATATAAGAATTTAGCACGATATCTATTTTTTCGAATTTTCTTGTGCTAATGTCCACATCATGTTCATCAATACGGGTGACCAATCGCATAATGAATAATAGTCATTGCTTCTCCATGATAGTTCCTCGATTTTTGAGATTTTAGGGCCATAAAACAAGAATTTGGCATGATTTTTGATTTTTCGTATGCTATTATTAATGCCATCTTCATTAATTTATGTGACCGACCTTGAATCGCCTAAAATTTAATGGACCAATAAGAAACAACCTAATGAATAATACTTATTGCTTTTCCATAAAAAATTTATTTTTTTGCGTTTTAGGACCACAAAATAGGAATTCAGCACTATTTCCGATTTTTCAAGTGCTAATATCCACTCCATCTTCATGGACCAGCCCCGAATCGTCTACAATTTATGGGCCTATTAGAAATGACCTAATAAACAATAGTCATTACTTCGCCATGATTGTTCCTCATTTTTTAGCATCTTAGGGCCATAAAATAAGACTTCGGCACGATTAAAGTCTACGTAATGTTCATGAATTCGGGCGACCGGCCTCGAATGTCCTAAAATCTTGTGGGCCTATCAGAAACAACGTAATGAATAATGGTCATTACTTCTCCATGACAGCTACTCGTTTTTTGGTGTTACAGGGCCATAAAACAAGAATTCAACACGATTTTCGATTTTTCGTGTGCTAATGTCCATGCCATCTTCATGAATTCGGGCAACAGGCCGAGTTGCCTAAAATTTTATGGACCCATCATAAAGGACAAATGAAATATAGTAATTTCTTCTCCATGACCGTTCCTCATATTTTGGTATTTTAGGGCCATAAAATAGGAATTCAACATAGTTTTCGATATTTTGTGTGCTAATGTCCATGCTGACTTCATGAATTAAGAGAACTGGCCCCGAGTCGCCTAAAATTTTGTGGATCCATCAGAAATGAACTAATGAAAAATAATCATTACTTCTCCATGACTGTTCCTCATTTTTTGGCATTTTAGGCCATAAAACAGGAATTCAGCACCATTTTCGATTTTTCGTATACTAATTTCCATGCCATCATGAATTTAGGGGACCGGCCATGAATTGCCTAAAAATTTATTGGCCCATTAGAAACGACCTAATGAACCATAGTCAATGCTTCTCCATGACCATTCGTCATTTTTGGCATTTTTCAATACATGATTTAATATCTAAATCTATTCCAAACGAGCTCAAATTTGAAACATAACCTCCAATTATCTTCAAAAATAAATCCCAATTATCAATTTATCAAAATAACAATAAATTTAACAAATTAATTTTGGAATTAAGAAGAAGAAGAAGAAGAAGAAGAAGAAGAAGAAGAAGAAGAAGAAGAAGAAGAAGAAGAAGAAGAAGAAGAAGAAGAAGAAGAAGAAGAAGAAACCTTGTGCAGTAGTAAAAAATAAAGTACCACAACAGCTCACTACTGTAAAACTCAATAAACTACCTTAATATATGTTATACCCCATATTTTTGTACATGGATGTACGCCAGAAATAAATTGATGAAAGCTCGGAAATGAGATGTTACATCCCGCATTTTCGGACGTTAAAGTTTTGTCATAAGTTTATCGACGCAAGTTCGGGAATGAGATTATTTTGAGGTTACAAACATTATGCTATTTCAAATAAGTAATGAGTAAATTCGTGAAGGTGGGAGGGTAAGCAAATCAAAAAAAATAACTTTCGTCGAAATTTGGTATTTTGGGATAAAATACGGCCCAAGCTAAAATATCTGGTATTTATGAACCAGTGTCATACAAGGTACCACATGACCATAATAGTAAGGTGTATAAAGTGTATTAAAAGTGAATAGTATTTTGAGTAAATTGAGATAATTCTTAATTATGTGAATATTTGGTTAATTATGAATTTTTGGTGGAAGATTAACCATGTAATTAAAGAAATGGGTGGATAAAATTTGGATAGTGCTTAAACCCACCAAAATGTGGTAGCAAGCCACTACACCAACCATATGACTCTTAGTCTTGGCTAAATAGGTGGCAGCCTAATTTGTTGTATACAAAACATTTATGCATCAAAAGGACTCCACCAACGTCCAAAAATGTAAGTGGAGTTTTGGGTTTTCTGCTTTGGTAAAAGTTGATTCAAATTTTCTATTTTACTTTCTTTGATATGGCTAGAACATTCTTGTTCATTAGACAACAAGTATTTAACCAAGTACTGTCATGGATGTGCTCTTAAAACCTATATTTTCTTGGTAAGAGAGAATCGCACAAATCATGTATCTCATAGAGGCAAATTACCTTCAGATTTCTTATGCTCATTATGCCTCTTTTTGTACATAAACTGTATGTGGTTCTTCCTTATAATCACCAGGAAGACACATCTTCATTTAAGTGGCGTGGAATAATTTGAAAGCTGAAATTATAGCCAAAGAGGATGCAACGGGATTTTACAATTCTAAGGGAGTACGGTGCAATCTTTCTCAAGAATATCATACTGATTTTTTCCCTACATTGATCCGTCGTTACATGTTTTCGCAATTGACATGTGTTGGGAGAATTGTCAAGCGAATCGACTCAGGTATGTTAAGGCTAAGCGCTTCTTTTATTTTGGCATGATCTCGTAATTACACGAGTTTGATAACGAGGCATAAAGAGAAATTCATATTCCTGAATTTATGTATATTTCCTAGTCTCGTAAGTTACAGTATTTTCCCTTATCAGGACTTCATATTCAATTGAGTATTGTCTTCTTCCAGTCAAGAGAACAAAGAGACTATATATACAGTATTACAGTATTTTCATTACCATTGAGTTATAATCGATGGGCAGGACCCTATTGGGCAACCTCTGATCAGATGGTAAGTTATATACAGAGCCTACTGTGGCCGAGCGCCTATGAGTGAGCCCAGTCGGTCGAGATACAGCGCCTAGTATGGCCGAGCGCCTATGAGCGAGCCTACTACGGCAGATAAGTTATATATATACCGAGCCTTATAGGGCCGGACAACTATTTTACTTACTATATTGAGAGAATTGAGTCAGTATCAGCAGGTAAGCATATCTTCAGATTATCTTTGACTCCAAGTTACTTTCAGTTATTATATTATTAGTTCAGTTTCAACTTTCAGTATATTGTCTTACATACTCAGTACATTATTTCGTACTAACGTCCCTTTTTCTGGGGATGCTGCATTTTATGCGTGCAGGTTCAGACAGATAGATGGGTAAACCTCCTCATTAAGTGTAGCCCGAGTTCAGCTTGATCGGTAAGCTCTATGCCCTTCGGAGTTGTCGGGTCTAGAGCTTTATGTGCATCTTGTGTAGATATGTATATATGTTATGTGTAGGTCGAGGAGTCGTTCCGATCACAGTGTATCCACCAGTAGAGGCTTGTAGACATATCCTGTCAGTTAGTGCAGCATGTTGGGCTTGTAGGCCTTGTATGTATATTTGGTTGGTTTGTCAGCTGTAGTAATTATAACGGCCTTGTCGGGCCAGTTTTATATTGATATTTAGTCAGCATTCATAGTTGTCTTGCAATGTGGTCCATGTCCAAAATATGACATCATATGTTCAGAGTCCCTTAGTTAGTACGCAAGGATAGGTGAGGCACCGGGTGCCAGTCTCGTCCCTAGGTTCGGGGCGTGACAATATATTTATAAACACCATATAAATTTACCGTCACCTTTATTTTCACAAAGAAGGAGGAGGAGGAGGAGAAAAAAGCCTGAAATTGTCTGTACTTTGGGTACTAATTAAAAATAAATAAAATTTGGGTACACATTAAATGGGGAATCAAATAGGGCGCCCCGTAAAATTTTTACCATAAGATTGTCCAGAAAAAGATTGGACCACATGGTGATGGCCCAAACTTTTTATCAACTTAATGACACTCATTTCGTACATATTTTTTCCTATTTTTTTTATTCTTTCATGTCGAGCTTTCGAAAGCCATCGGAGAGGGAGAATGAACGATCGACTGCTAAAGATCTTGAATAAAGCGTTGATAGCTTTGCAGAGGAGAAAAACTTTGATTCTTGTGTTAGAATAATGGAAAATAACATTGTATAATCTCTCAGAATAATAATCGAAAAAATATATATTTTTTGTATATATGTATATTTATGTATATTATATACAAAAAGTATATAAATTTTATATACCTTCGCGACTACCGAATATAAATAGTTTCGTCGCAGATTAAAAGTGATTTTCTCTCTATGAGTAAACTATATTCTTTAAGTAAAACCGATTCACATGAAATATGGTGTTAGCTTTTTATCGAGCTGGTCGCTTAAGTCTATAGGTTACCTTTTCTATCCATTTTTCTACAAGGTTTACTTGCACGCCAAGGCTTTAGATTGTTTAAATAGGCACCACATGATCATCAATATCTCGTGACAATAAATCTCTCATTGCAAGCTTATTGTAATGTTTACTATGTATTGTATTATTTTAGCCACATTATCATTTACATCAGGTCTATATTTTCTTAACGCACATAATAGTCCCCCCCCCCCCCCTTCCTCATGTAACTTTAATGATTTCTAAAATCAAATTTTTGAGTACATTTTGGACTTTAACCAGAAAAAACTACTAGGTTATGATCTACAAAAGCAGTACACTATTATTTTGTGGGATCTAACTTGCTGGTACAACAGCTGCTGGATGAAAAATATCCACCATAAAGCTAGATAATGTACATAAGCACCAAAATATTTTGTATTATATAATTATTATTTTTAAATGAAAAATTCATCGAAAAGGGAAAAGGGGCAGGAATACTATGCTACTGATGGAATTAGAGGTATGGAGGCAGATATTGGAGTCTAAAGGTTTCAAGTTGAGCAAGACCAAGACAGAATACTTGAAGTGTAAATTCAGTGGCGACACTCAAGGAGGGGAAGGAGAGGTGAGGTTGGACTCATAGTCCATCCCTAGGAGAGGAAGTTTTAAGTACCTTGGGTTTATTATTCAGAAGGATGGGGAGATTGATGAAGATGCCGCACATCGTATTGGGATAGGATGGATGAAATGGAGACTCATTTCCGGTATTTTGTGTGACAACAAGGTGCCACCGAAACTTAAAGATAAGTTCTACAGAGTTGTGGTCATACCAAAGATGTTGTATGGGGCTGGGTGTTGGCCAGTCAAGATCGTTCATGTCCAGAAGATGAAGGTAGCAGAGATGGGAATATTAAGATGGATGTGCGGGCACACCAGGTTAGATAGAATAAAAAAATGAGGTTATTCGCGACAAGGTACGTGTGGCTCCTATTGAGGACAAGATGTTGGAAGCGCGGCTTAGGTGGTTTGGTCATGTGAGGAGGAGCACAGATGCCCCGGTGAGGAGGTGTGAGAGGTTGACATAGTAGGGTCGACAGAGAGATAGAGGTAGGCCAAAGAAGAGACGGGGATATGTGATTAGACAAGACATGGCGCAACTTCAGCTGACCGAGGACATAACCCTTGATAGGAAGGTATGGAGGTCGAGGATTTGTTCGGAGTATATGTTTTTCTACTATATCACGAAACTATAAGTGGAGAAAGGAGCTTAGCTTTATCATGACTTGAGATTCAACGTATCTAGACGGAATTTCAAGTTCATTGAACTTGCCTCTCTATAATTAGGAAAAATAAAAAGGAAAGACAAAAGGGAGTCAATTGCTATCTCAGTACAAACATTACGGCTTCAAATTTCCGCATATGTGACAATACAATATAGGGGTTTTAGGCAAATACACTCGTGCATAATGAACTTAACGTTTTTTTGTTTTCCACCCGGTATGATATTTGTATTGGGGCCTCTGACTCAGAGGTGCAGCGAAAATAGAAACAATGGGTTCGACTGAAGTCAGGAACTTTAATCCAAATCATGTATTTGTCATACGAAATTCATTGAATATATATAAATTATTAATTTATAATCTAATAATTTAAAAGATTTAGAATTCTGAACCCATAAGCTTTAAATATTGGCTCCACCTCTACTCCAACTAGTTCGCATTCGCGTTGCATGAGTCCTATTATAAAGGGAAGCGCTTCCTAGCTACCAGGATTTCTTCCATATTCAAAAGGCAGTCCGGTGCATTAAGCTCTCGCTATGTGCGGGATTCGGGGAAGGGCTGAACCACAAGGATCTATTGTACGCAGTCTTATCCTACATTTCTTCTATATCCAAAGCTAAAAAGTTCGAGACAACTAATTAAGGAAGGAGGGATCATATTCACTCCATCAAAACCAAGGTGCTAATGAAATTAACTCGTATAATGCTTGAAACGATTTCTAAGAATAGTGGGCAATAATGGAGACATTTTTATGTTACCAAATGACTACTACTTTTTACTTAATTATTCTTTTCAAATTATTTCCATGATATCATCAGATTGTTGTAATTAAGAAAACACAAACGATTAACATTTTCCACTTGGTCCCTTTAAGTCATAGCCATCTCAATCTTAAAACAATAGGTGATCAATAGTGAAAACATATTTGTATACCTATGGTGTCATTTTGACCACTCGTGAATTTTGAACAAGTCAAAAATATACTAATTTTACAGGACATACATACTTTGTAACAAAAGCAAAAAGTTGATTCACGTGATGATTGTGAGTAAAAAATAATAGTAATTAATAAATACAAAATAGTAAAGTAAAGCGGAAAAAATGGAATTTATTTTTATCATGTCCGACCCATGATATAATAATTATTTTATTGATTTTCGATTTATAAAAGTAAGTTACTCCTACTATTTGCACAATTGATTAAGGTACAAATATCAACAAGTTGGTGTAGGTAATTTTTTTTTTTTTAATCTTATGTATCAACAAACAAGTATTAGATTCATGCTTCGACTAATTAAGATCAGGTGGTTCAGAAATATAATATTTACATCAAAACTTTGTAAATATATTCAAAGTTTAATCGATATCTAAGAATTCTAAGCCAGGTTTTTAATAACCACATTCTTATGTAATTATTAAAATACTTTTGAAATTGTTATATATAAGTGTACGATAAGGTACAAATAAGTTAAAAGGCAATATTAGCTGTTCTATTCACAAATATTAATTAATTAATGAAATAAAAAATTGTACTGTGATTTTGTTAGCTGAGAAATAGTATTTTGAAAAGGTGCGTAAATTTTTATCATAAACACCAAGTTTAAACTTTTATTTAAATGTTAATTTCTTTTGGGAAATGACACTGTATAGCCGCTCTCAAAATAATAGATTAAAAATATATATTTTTTGTATATATATACATTAAGTATGTTATATATAAAAATTGGATCTTTACACAAATAGCCGGTCATATTCACTGTTTAATATTTCTAGCCACTTACATAGATTATACATTGATTATACACAATTATACACATATAACACATAAATTATGCATGTATATGCCTTAACCGGCTATTTTTAGTTTAAGCGATTAGGTGGGCGGCTATTTGGATTAATTCTTCTATAAAAATTATACAAAATTTATACACTTTTATCGATACTAAATGTAAATAGTTTCTGACACGAGTAAAAAATGATACTCCTTAAATGATCATTTAGCGAAGCAAAAGAACTTACTCTTATTTTATGTCTACATACATTGAATCATAAACTTTAACCCAAATTACCGTAAAAATACGAATCTATTCGAATACTACACAGAACCCAAAAATTATACTTATCGTTACCAAATTACTTATATATATCTACACGATTCATAATCATCATAATGTCTTCATCTTTACTTTCAAAAAACTCCATTAATGGTTAGTGGTTTCTTCTCTGTGAACATTTTTTCTCCATTATAGCGACATAACAGAATCATCATAAATATTTGATTTCGTCTTTAAATTCAATCATTTAAGAAAAAAAATATTTGATTAGAAGAAAATGGCGAGATTCGTGCCGGTGAAGTTTAAGAGAGTAGCGGCGGCGTTTGATGAGGTGGCAAAAGCAAGGCTCTGCGAAAGCAGCGGCAGCGAATACTCTCCGGCGGCAGCGGCAGCGGCGAGCTTGACGGATTTATCGGGACTCGTGAATTCGTTTTTAGAAAGAGGCGAAGAAGAGATAATTATTAGTGATGAGAATGAGAAATTAGAAGAGATTAATGGAAATGGTGAGAATTGTTTTGATGAGTTGGAGATTAAGGAAAATTTGATGAATTTGTTAGGTATTGAAGAAAATTCAAGTGATGATTTGAATAAAAGTATTAGTGTTGCTGTGGAAAATGTATTGCTTGAAGAGAATGACCGGAGTTCGCCGGAGTTTAAACGGCGGTTGATGACTCGATTACGTGATCGAGGTTTTGATGCTGGTAAACACTTTTTTTATTTAAAAAAAATACTGTACTTCCTCTGTTTCAATTAAACTGTGTTAAATTTGACTAATATTTTTAAATATTTTTTGTTATCATATTGACACCAGAAAAATTGCGACTTATAATACTTTTCGTATAATTTTGGAATATTTAAATTTTAATTTTAAAATACTAAGTTGAACATTATTTAATTTAGTTTTAAAATTTAGTTAAATTGACTCTCGATAAGTGAAATGTTTCATTTAAATTGAAATTGGGGAATAATTATTTTGCATAATATTAATGACCTGAAAATAAGGCAAATACATACTAAAACAAGTTAAAATACAATAGAAAAGATAATTGCATGTATAATTATTTATATTTATAATAAGTCGATTTGCTATGGTTTCTGTTGATGGTACTGATATATTGTCTCTCTTTGTCTCGTTCATTTTCTTGAGCCGAAGATTTATCGGAAACAACATCTATTCCATCGGAGTAGGGGTAAGGTCTGCGTACACACTAATACCCCCCCCTCCCCGATCCATCACCTGTGAGATTTTACTGGATTGTTGTTGTTGTTGTTGTAATAAGTGGACATGGTGACATGAAAAATAGAGATTATCTATTATAACATAGTAAAATAAATACCGTAAAAATTATATAGTCGGTGTATATAAATTAAATCTTTTATCTTATAGTAATTGTTTTCTTGTAATTCAATCTTACAGGTCTCTGCAAATCAAAGTGGGAAAAATCTGGAAATCGTACATCAGGAAGTTACGAGTACATCGACATTAATATGGCCAATAATCGCTACATAATCGAGATTTCATTAGCAGAAGAATTCGAAATAGCTCGACCAACGGCATGTTACACGTCATTACTCGAAATTTATCCTCAAATATTTGTGGGAAAAATAGAAGAATTGAAGCAAATAGTGAAAATAATGTGCAGAGCTATGAAAAAATCTATGAAAAAAATGGATATTTATGTTCCACCATGGAGAAGACTTGCTTATATGCAAGCTAAATGGTTTGGATCTTATAAGAGAACAATTAATGAGTTTAAATCAAATGATAATTATCAGAAGAATAGTTTTAATTATTCTTCTAATTATTCAAAGAAGAGAGCTGTTGGATTTGTGCCAATGCCAACAATTTCTTTCTATTGCAGAGAGAATATTATTGGTTCTAATAAGGGCATTAAAATTGGAAATTTGGCTGCAGCTTTGAATGGATGATATTTATGAAGAATATAAGTTTTGTTTCATTTTTTTTAATTAGAAAGCCATTCTTGTGTAGTAATTTAAGTTGGTTTTAGTTTGCTATTTTTTCTATTTTGTAATTAGTTAGGAAAGTTGCAATGTTGTTTAGTGGAGAAAAAAATTACTATATTCCAAGTTGCAAATGAGGGTTTTAATTCTTGATCTCATTCTTTAATCCCTCTCTAGTAAGTAATTAGTATGTTGCAAAGCAATTTGTATATAAGTTATGTACTTATGATCAAGTAATGGAGAATATTCAATACTATGCATTTATCTATTTGTGACACATATTTACCTTTCAAGATGAACATATATACCGTCAAACTTATCCGTAACAATTTCGTTTGTTCCGATACTTTTTTGTTACAATAGTGAATTGCTGTTATAGAGAAAATATTTTATAACGTAACATAAAAATCGATTCCAAGAAGAACTTGGCATTTATAGTGAATGGTTGTTATATAGAGATATTATAAGGAGGTATGACTGTATTATTGAGTCGGCAAAAAACAAATTAATCTTTTAAATCTTTTTCATATGAGCATATCATTTACTACGATCCTAAACTATAAAGCATGTGAAATTCACACACACATACATATATATATATATATATATATATATATATATATATATATATATATATATATATATATATATATATATATATATATATATATATATATATATATATATATATATATATATATATATATATATATATATATATATATATATATATATATATATATATATATATATATATATATATATATATATATATATATATATATATATATATATATATATATATATATATATATATATATATATATATATATATATATATATATATATATATATATATATATATATATATATATATATATATATATATATATATATATATATATATATATATATATATATAGAGGAAGCATCTTGCTTAACTGTATAATTACATTCTCTGGATATTCTGGTTTTAGAATTTTCAGTCTAAAGTGCCGAAAGTTTTATTCTTTTTAGAAATAAGGTATATATTATATATATATATATATGGTGACTTTGTTGTTTGGTGAAAGATTTATGCTAGTAGTAAATCCAACTATCTACAAATCTTGACTATTTGACTGATATTTCACCAATTTCTCATATGCGTCGTACGTAGTAGACTATTTAAAAATAAGTAAAGTAAGCTTAGTTAAAATCTGAGGGCACGTTGGGTACGAGGGATAAGAAATAATTAATATCGGGACTAAATTTAAGAAGAGTTTATCTCATGTTTGGTTGGTAGAAAACTACATTATAATTAATCCTGGGACTAGTTATTCCGGGACTGTAATGTTTTTTATCCCTATAAAAATGTGAAATAATTAATACCGAGATAATTAAAACCGTTTGTTTTTTGCCACTATAAGCAGAATTCTATTTAATCATCTCCTTAATCTAGAGTTGCATAAATTGATGTACAGTTGATTCTTGTACAATGAACGTAAGAAGTACTTATACTAATAATTTATAGGGCGGAGCTATCCTTGTCTAAAGGAGTCAATTGATATTTCTTCGCCAGATGTTTACACTGTGCAAGTAAATTAATATTTTTATGCATATATATTAGATATTAAATTTTCTAGCTTTTCGAGTATTATTTCTTTATATTTTGACTGTTCTTAGCGAAAATTTCGGATTCACCACTATTAATATGGGCAATCAGATAGTTCTGGTTCTTATCTTCATCCTCTGGGAACTGGGAAACTTTCAAAATAACACAACTAGAGTCAAATATACGTTTGGTCATATACTGGGGCAAATCTACTTTAGCCCAAGCGGTGTCACGTGACTATCGTTTGGACGAAAAATTTTATAAGTATGTGTAACTAAAATCCAACAGAAAAAATGATGTGTAGCTCGACTGGACAGGCGCTTTAATTTTCATAAAGATCTCACACGTTCAAATACCGTGGCTTCAACTTTTGTTTTAAATTCTTTGTGCCTCATTTTTGTAATTGTATACGGTCGAAATCGGATTCGTATATTGTATGATCAGTCGAGACCAAAACGTGATGGGTCGGAGCTCGACCCCGGATTATATCGAACCCAGGCGCGAAGTTAAATCGTTGAGCTCATGACTGCGAGACCGAACGAGATCGAGGGAACTTTGTCGAGCCAAATAATGGAAGGCCGAAATATCCGCGATCAGTTGAAGATCACGGCAGAAATCTCGACACGTATCAAGGAGAAGCCGA
Source organism: Nicotiana tabacum (assembly GCF_000715075.1). NCBI lineage: Eukaryota > Viridiplantae > Streptophyta > Magnoliopsida > Solanales > Solanaceae > Nicotiana > Nicotiana tabacum. The sequence continues at coordinate 133,715,560 of NC_134092.1, read as the reverse complement.
TTAATTAACAAATCATTAGATTTTTTACCTTTTATAGAACTGTATCAAGAGTGGGGTTCCCCTACTATATAAAGGGAGATCTGATCATTTGTAAAACACATTGCAACACGCATCAAAGAAGCAATATACTGATCATTTCTAGTTTTGTTATCTTGTTAACCATGTTCTACCATCGATCGAGACATTTCTTGACTCGAGGGTGATCAACCTTCAAGGCTAAGATTGTTCAATTTGTTTGGTTTGCATTTATTTCACTGTCATTAATTTCAGTATTAATCTATTTTCTCAACGTGTATCAAGTTATATCACGTATCCTTAACACCGTGTATAAATTCAATTGTTATCCGATTTTGAGAGTAAATTGTAATAAAAAATATGTTGTGGTTCATTGTTTTAAATTCTTTGTGCCTCATTTTTGTAATAGAAAATGCGTTTAGGTTTGAACCATGGACCTCTTAAGCATTAAAATTATCAATGGATCAACAATCACATTTGCATATTTTATGCAATAAATTTTTTTCTTTGTTTCTTCTTTCTCAATATTGAAATTGATTTAAGAACAATTTGCAAAATCGAGCGAATATTGAATTTTTGTGTGATCACTTGATGTTCTACATATACAAAGTATTTAGCAATGTTTCCAATGAGGTTATGTTAAATACATTTCAAAAAATTTAAATTGATATCAATATACTTGAGTTGTGTTTTATAAAAATAATTCGAATTTTTTTTAACATGCTATTATAATAAATTATTATTTGATTATTATTTAAAATCGTGACACCGCTTATAAAAAATCATACATACGTCACTGGTCATACACGCGATGAACTATTCGGCACAAATTAAATAATAAGGGAAGTGATGAATGAGTGTTTGATTCAATACAATTCCTAGAAGCCTAAGCCATTCAGGTAGGGGTGACAAACGGGCGGGTCGTGTTGAATATGATCGGGTCGAACGACAAATAACCCCCTAAATTGATTTTCATCTAAACATCTTTGACCAATAATTGATATTGTAAAATGTAAACGACTCATATTTTGCATTTTTCAAGTTTAGAATATGTTAATGATTGAGTTAGGTAGATAAAAGGAGAGATTAATCTGACTGATTGAACAAATAATATTTAGATTGATATTATTTTGTGGTCACTTTGATACTACGAATAGAGAAAACTGATCTTGTATTTGAGGCTTTAAGCATCAAGTTCAAAATTTTTTAAGTATTTCCTGTCCGAGGAGAAGCGTCAATGCACCGGTGAGGAGGTATGAGCGGTTGGCCGTGGTAGGTACAAGAAAAGGTAGAGGGAGACCTAAGAAATATTGGAGAGATGTGATTAGGCAGGACATGGCACGGTTGCACATTTCCGAGGACATGACCCTTGATAGGAAGGCCTGGAGGTCAAGTATTAGGGTTGTAGGATCGGGGTAGTAAAGCTCTCATTACTTCATTTCGGGGGTGAGGCGGGGTTGGATTAGGGTTGGTCGTAGATGGTTTGCAGTTTATGTTGCACCCACACTATTCTTGATGTTTGTCTTAGCCTCGGGCCTTAGATTATGGTTACTGTTATTGTATGTCATTCGTCTTTCAGTTTTTATGTTTATGTTACTATTACGGTTTCTATTGGAGTTTCTAATGAATTCTCTCCTCTTTTACTTTATTTTCGTCTTTCTGAGCCGAGGGTCTATCAGAAACAGCCTCTCTGCCCCTATCGGAGCAGGGGTAAGATCTGCGTACACATTACCCTCTTCAGACCCTACTATATGGAATTTTACTGGGTAGTTGTTGTTGTTGTTGCTGCTAGGTGTGTTACATTTGATTGAGGAGAGAACTTGAGCTCTTTTTTCATGGATTATATTTGGGTTAATTCTTCATTATATTTCCTATCATTGGGCATCAAATCAATGCTTTTATCTATCTATATTATATTAAAAGCACGAAGGTTCTTAGCGAAATATCGCCGCCTTTTTTACCCTTTAAAAGCAAATTTGACACTAGACAAAATAGTCATTAAATTATTTTCCTAAAAGTTAGGAATTTAAAACCACCGGAATGATCCAAAGTCTGATCAACAGTAATTTCTTTTTTCTTTTGTTAAATTTTATTTTATAACTCAATCGCATATGAAGAATATTTTAAAAAGTTTATTTTATCCATTAAAAATAGATTTCACATTAGATAAATTAATATTTAACTTTTTTTTTTTGATATTTAGGATCACAAAATAAGGAAGCTTTTATGTCATAAATCATTACCTTATTTGAATGATTCAAATTAAATATAATTCAATTATAATAAATTATATAAAAATTAAAAATAAAATTCAGTTAAAAAATCAAGACTTTTGGTCATTATATTTAATCATTGGGTAGAAAAGCAGTAACTTTGAATAGTTCAAAAGGGTTTGTTTCTTGTAGCCCGTTTGGTCAAGCTTCTTTTTGGCCAAAAATATTTCTTCTTTTTTTGCCAAAAATACTTTTGGCCAAAAATTGAGGTGTTTGGTCAAGTTTTTAGAAGGAAAAAAAAAGTGCATTTGAGGAAAAGCAGAAGTAATTTTGGAGAAACAGAAAAAAATAACTTCTCTCCAAAAGCATTTTTTTAAGAAACACTTTTCTGAAAAATACACTTAGAAGCAATTTTTTAAAGCTTGACCAAACACTAATTGCTGTCCAGAAGTGTTTTTCAAATTAATTAGCCAAACACAAATTGCTTCTCACTAAAAGTACTTTTGAGAAAAGCACTTTTGAAAAAAAAAAAATTTTCAAAATAAGCTGATCTTTTGCATCTTGGCTAAACGAGCTACCTCTCTTCCTATATTTTTTATGTTGAAAGTGGTTAAAAATATTCTTACTTCCATTTTTTTTTGTCTTTTTATTTTATTTTATTAGAATAAATGAAATCATTTTTGGATTAAAAGATATGCACATAAAATTAATGCAAATATATGAAATATACAACATATCAATTAGTTGTATTGTCTATCTAATTATGATTTTGACTTTTTATTTATAATTATACAGAAACTAATAAATATTCTACTTGAGTTGAAAAATACACCTATGATTAAAAAAACAACCCTCCTTTGAAGTAGTTGTCTTAATTTACTAAAACCTTGTTTCATTAATTCGAGTAATTTTTCCTACACCAGCCAAATATTACATAATTTTATTTGTTTATTGTTGAATGCATATTTAAAACAAACTTTTATTATTTCAAATATAATTTTAAAATATCACTATTTTAAAATATATATATATATATATATATATATATATATATATATATATATATATATATATATATATATATATATATATATATATATGATAGATATTCTTTACATTGACAAAATTTAAAACTAATAGAAATAAAAGCAAATTCATGTTTTCGAAAAAGTCAAATTGCACATTCCCATTTTACAAGAGTTCAGAGGGATACTTATGCCTTCTCCAAATCAAACTATATATAGCATATTATGGAATAAAAGCAATTTAGTAAAACATGAACAAGAAATAAAAGTAATTTAGTAAAACATGAACAAGAAATAGAGATAGAGAGAAGGAAGAGATTTTCTTCTTCAATTGTGTGTATTTTCCTATCTATTACAAGGCCTTTATATAGGCATGAAAAGTGAAGAAAATATGTCATGGAATATGTCATTGAACATAGAAAATATGTCATTGAATATGTCATTAACCATTTGAGAGAAAGATCATGGAGGAAGAGTAGACATCCACCATATTTTGACTTTTATCATAACACTCCCCCTTGGATGTCCATAAATAATGTGTCTCGTTAAAACCTTATTAGGAAAAAACCCTATGGGAAAAAAATCCTAATGAAGGAAAAAGAGTACACATATTTAGAAATATACCTTTTGGTTGCCTCGTTAAAAACCTTGCAGGGAAAACTCAATGGGATAAAACCTTGTAAGGGAAAAAGAGTACAACGCGTATTAACTCCCCCTGATGAGATCATTAGTTCACATCGTTGAGCCTTCGTATCCCAATCTTATACACTAATTTCTTGAAGGTTGACGCTGATAGATATTTGGTGAACAAATCAGCCATATTATCACTTGAACGGATCCGTTGCACATTAATATCACCATTCTTTTGAAGATCATGTGTGAACAATAATTTAGGTGAAATGTGCTTTGTCCTAACTCCTTTATGAATCCTCCCTTTAATTGGGCTATGCATGTTGTATTTTCTTCATACAAAACTGTGGGTAGTTTATCACACTTCAAACCACATTTATCTCGAATAAGATGTATAGTAGACCTCAACCATACACATTCTTGACGTGCTTCATGAATAGCAATTATCTCAGCATGATTAGAAGAAGTAGCCACGATTGATTGCTTAGTCGATCGCCAAGATATAACAGTGCCACACATGTAAACACATAACATGTTTGAGATCAAGCCTTCTGTGTATCAGATAAATACCCCACATCGACATAACCAACAAGATCGGTATTGCAATCATTGCCATAAAATAAGCCCACACCGGTAATCCCCCTTAGATAACGCAATATGTGCTTGATTTCATTCCAATTTCTCCTTGAGCGGAGCTATATCTTGCTAAGACATTAACTGAAAAAGTTATATCATGCCTTGTAGTGTTAGCAAGATATATTAGCGCACCAATTGCATTAAGATATGGTACTTTAGGACCAAGAAGCTCTTCATTATTTTCATAAGGTCGGAGTGGATCTTTATTTATATCGAGTAATCTCACAACCATCGGGGTACTTAGTGGATGTGCTTTATCCACATAGAAGCTCTTTAAAATCTTTTCAGTGTATGCTGATTGAAGGACAAAAATTCCATCTTTCATATATTCAATTTGTAGACCAAGACAAAATTTTGTCTTTCCAAGATCTTTCATTTCAAATTCTTTCTTTAAACAGTCTACTGCTTTAGGAAGCTCTCCGAGAGTTTTAATGATATTTGAATCATCAACATACATGGCGATTATAACAAATTCAAATCCATATCCTTTTATAAGGACACAAGGACAAATTGAATTATTCTTATACCCTTCTTTCAACAAGTATTCTCTCGGGCGATTATACCATATGGGTCCTGATTGTTTCAACCCGTATAATGATTTTTGAAGCTTATTTAATAAATTTCTTGGAAACCTTAATATGCTCCAAGACAATTTAAATCTTTCAATGATATCCACAATACGCATATCAAGTTTTTCATATATTGCCAGACTAAAACCTGAAGTGACTATATCCACTATAAGAGAACATGTCTCCATATAATCAATATGAGGATATTTACTAATTTTCTTGTGCCACAAGTCGTCTTTATGTCTATCGACTTGAACCTTTCGCACAAGAACATATTTACTCAATTGACTTTATACTTTCAGGTGTTGGACCGTCCAACTTCACATTTTTCAAGTGAATTCAATTTCATTGCGTATTTTTTATTTGGCCAATCTTTTATCCGTCCAAATTTCATGACAGATTTGATCTCAAGATCCTCGTCAATATTAATCATATTGAGCGCTACATTATATTAACAATATCGTCGACAATCATTTTATGTCGGTTCCATTATTACCCAATAAAGACATAACTTATTGAGATCTCTTTATTTCATTATTTTCAGGTACCTGAGCCTCTCACATGAGGTCTTACGAAGTGTTATGTCGTGGTGCTCTTCTAGAGCACTTGCCTCCTTATTATGACCATTTTGAATATTTGCCCCTCTCATTCTTCAAGGAGTTTTATCTTTGGAACCGATTGGTCTGTTACACTTCATGCGTGCCATAGACTCTATCCCTCATGGACTTTATTCTATTTGGAGCATTAGTAGCTGAAATATAATATTTAGCTTTGGGTCATCAAATGCGTCTGACAATAATTTGTAAATGAATTATCACTTGAACTTCAAATTTATATTTTCTTGTACGAGGATCTATATGTATTCATAATAATTCATTTCACGTATCACTTTCTCAGCTGCCCATTTTCTCCCCCTAATGTTGGGATCACCAACACATTTTCCAACCATCTTTGGGAACTCATCTTTGTGCATTTTGGTGGCATAATTAAATCATATAGCACATCCATATTTCTATATAGAAATTATTTGGTTCCTGACCCTGAACCGATTGTGATAGGGAAAATTTTTTATAACTTGGCTAGATGCGTACACGTGCTGCTGTATATTAAATAATAAATCTCATACCAAATTTCGTTTTTGGGAGTTTTGTTCTCATAACCAATGATTTAGCTATAATTGGAGGCATACAATTTCTGCTAAACCAACTTGGATTTAAACCAGTATTATTATGATAAATCATCATAATTTATATTCTGGAATTGTGTTCGTGCTCTAATAATTTGAGCAAACAATCTTGCAAAAACCAAACTGCAAGTTGATAACAAATGCACATGTGACCATAAAATAGATGCATCTATTAAAATCATATAATAGTAAACGGTTCACATGGCAGGTGACTGGGCCCATATATATATCACCTTTTATTCCTTCCAGAAATCAAAGGATTCAATCCTAACATTTAACTGGTATATCATGAGAATAAGCAGCACAAAAGAATTCTTGAAGAATATTCTATTCTTCAATATGTGTCAATGTAATTCTTAATTAATTTTTCGCATCATAATTGAACCGATATGGTCAACCGGTCATGCCAATTAATATTTATTTTAGTAAATCTCTAGTTTACTTGTGGCATATGATTCCAGAATCATGCTTATATTTGTGTAGTACAAATAGAAAGAAGATCGGGTAACCTTTCATATTTACCCGGTATGATTATAGAAATATGAAGATATTCAATATTCCTTTCATTTATAGTCTCAATATGCCAATCACTTTGACTTATATATTTGAAACTCAAAAAGTTTCTTTTGAGACTTTACAATATCAATGTCATGAATAAGCTTATTCATCCGGGTAGTAACAAATTAGTTTTTCCAGAGTTCTTAACAACTTTTGTACTACAAGATCTTTTATCATATCATTCATATGGTAAATGTCTCCTTCACGGAGAAAGTTATATCATAATAAATTGTCATGGTCAAAATCATCATAAGCAAAATTATTTCTTGCTTTAATTTTGCCTTTAATAACTTTTATAAGGCATGACAAAATAATATTTGGCATATCACATGTACGCGACCGATGACATATTCATGTAACCACACAATAATATTTATTCTCTTTATTTTACTCAAATCTCCCTTAGAGGTGAGTTGTGTGGTATTCATATAATCATGAATTGCATGTCTTTATTCATTGCTTTTATCACATATTGCCACATTCAACTTTAGGAATGGGTTTGCATTCTCAATGCTTATCACAAGTCACATTCTCTTCAAGGAATGGATCATAATCAGTGCTTTATTATTTTCATATCAATTTAATGGAAAACATTGCCTTCACATTTTGAAGGACTATTTTGAGAACGCTTATTGTTCTCCTTTTATAATCATAGTGATTATTATTATTATTTTGATATTTGGAACGCCCACGTTCATTGTTCAACCACTTGTCTTCATTGAAACTTATTATGCACTGCTATCACATTCACTTCAAGAATGGAGCAAATCAAGTGGGACATTTTTCATGCCTTTTCATGAAAAATATATTATTTTTCTTTAGTCATCATTATATCATCAATATGGTACATTGAGACTCAAACCCAATGTCTTACCAATATAAAGGCATGTTAGGTCATAATAAATTGGGACTCAAACCCAACTCTTATCATTATGGAGCATCAGGACTTGATCCCGATGTTTTATCCCCAATCAATGGCATAATAGGCTAAACAATATTGAAATTCATTCTCAAGCCTTAATTTCAATCACATGCCAAGAAAGTTATACACAACCAATTTGCAACTTAGCAAATCAAATTTGCTTTCTTAAATAAGTGTACAAATCTCAAATCAGCGTAAAGCTTTATTAGTTATTTGTAGCATCTATATGAAATACAATCGTTTGTAGTCAGAATATTTCTTCTAAATTCTATTAGAGTTTAAAAGGATCATAAAATCATTGTCATAATATTTATTGAGTCTCTCTAAAAAATATTGTTGTTTTTGGGGTATACCCTACCTATTGGATTTGATTTAACGCCATGACTTTCGTTCACTCAATTCAACCAAGCAATTAGTGAATAAATTTATCAAACGTACACCATATAGGTAACAACACATATATAGTACTAATACATAAATTCAGCATTTATATTACCTAAAAAGTGACATTATAGGTAACAACTTACCAGTTGTAGCTTGTGCATCATTCATATAAAATATTTAAAAATGGTAAGTCGGTAGCAAGCATCAAGTAGGTCATGGATACTCAAAAATACCTCTTCCAGTAGTCATACTAATCATTGTTTACTTTCAAATGATACGACCATAAATTATGAAGTATACTTTCTCAATAGCTTTTGAAGTAATTAATCAACCTAGATAAAGATGTGAAGTACTTTTTGTTTTCTTCAAGATAATTTATGCTTTTAATCAGTATGACCAATTTTATTTTATTTTTTATTCCTTTTTTTGGGTACTATATGCAAGTGTAAAAATCCAAAAGAAAAAAAATATTCATCCAAGTGAAAGAAAATGTTAAAAACGGCAGTACAGATTGAAAATAGTTAACACATAAATATGCATAAGATAATTTATATAAAATATCCTTGGTTACCATGACATGCATCATATCAACAATTAACTGTTACTATGGATTTAACATATAGAACTTCAAAAATTTTATTCCATTCATGTGATATAAAAGATGTAATATTAATATGTGCTTATGCAATACAGGTGTAGTACGAAGTTGTGTGCATATGATATTTTAAAGAAATGACAAGTATAAGATAATCATACCTTCTTACATTTCATTACTTACCATATATAGTTTCTCTTTACATTTAACCATGTGATGATATGTATGACTTCTAATTGTAATCTTTCTGGATGTAGGAAAATATTTGTAGATATATATATATATATATAATTGGTTAAAGACTCGTGCTGATAACGTGTTATGGAATAAAAGCAATTTAGTAAAACATGAACAAAAAATAAAAGCAATTTAGTAAAACATGAACAAGAAATAGAGATAGAGAAAAACAAGAGATTTTCTTCTTCAATTGTGTGTATTTTTCTATCTATTACAAGGCCTTTATATAGGCATGAAAAATGAAGAAAATATGTCATTGAATATGTCATTAACCATTTGAGAGAAAGATCATGGAGGAAGAGTAGACATCCACCATATTTTGATTTTTATCATAACATAGCAAACTTTATAGCCTGCCAAGCTTTTTTTTTGCCAAGCTTTTCTTTTTGCCAAAAGTGTTTTTTCGCCAAAAATTAAGGGGTTTGGCCAAACTTTTTAGAAGGATAAAAGGTGCTTTCGAGAAGCCGAAGCAGTTTTTGAGAGACAACTCCTCGCCAAAAGCACTTTTTTGAGAAGCACTTTGAGAAAAAAACACTTAAAAGCAATTTCAGCTTGGCCAAACACTAATTACTGCTCTAAAGTACTTTTCAAATTAATTAGTCAAACACAAATCGATTCTCACCAAAAGTACTCTTTTGAAAATTACTTTTGAAAAAAACGCTTCTTGAAGGTAGGGGTAACGTTACATTCAACCCTTCCCAAACCACATTTGTGCAGTGGGTTTGTTGTAATGTAAAGTCCAGATAGTACGGACACTATTTTGATGCAAGGGCTATAGTATACTTAACTCATTCAACTATAGATAACCTATCAGAGTTTCAAGATAAGACTTGAAGATTATCTAAGATTCAAGATAGGACTAATCTTTGTAATCTTATGAATACACCAGTAATACCATCGAATGCATATTCAGCACTGAAAGGCGAAAAGCTGTAATGTATTTGCAATGTAAGCACCTATAGACGCAAACTGCCAGGAACCAAAGCAGTGAGCCTGGAAAGTGCATATAGATGATTGATTTTAGAGAAGGGTCTCTAGAAATGCTAAATTCTATGCATTTCCTTCTTCTCCCCTTCTCATCTAGCAGAGTAATATGCACATACAATACAACAGACATAGAAGAAATCATTCACAACAACAATAACAACAAACCCAACGTAATACCACAAGTGGGGTGTGGGAAAGGAAGTGTGTACTGAGACTTACCCTACCTTCAAGAAGGCAGAGAAGAGAAGTTGTTTCTGATAGAACTCTGGCTTAGGAAAATGATTCACGACAATTATGTAAAAAATGTAAGAAGTTCGGTAAGCAGATATGCTGACAAAGAACAACAACCGGCCAGTAAACTCCTCAAATAAAATCTTTCATATTGCTACAGCCACCTTGGCAGTCAAGATCAAAGGTACTGAATTTCACCCTTCTCTTGGTACATGTAGCTTTTCAAAATTAACCCACTAAGCTCGGGCATTAATCTTTATATAACACAATAACAAGGATAACATCAGGCACTAATATCAATTCAAGACTAGTCAGTTCACCCTAATCAATTGAGCTCAAGAATTGACTTCTATAACACAATATTAGGATAAGAGAAGAGCAAATCTCACATTGGATATGCCAACTTAAGATGTTTATAGCCAACAAAATCTTCAATACAACGACTAAAAGCAGGTCCAAAACAGAACATAAACCAAAATAAATCTAACAAAATCAATTTCATAAAGAGTATTTTAAACATCGCACAGCCTAAAAGACAAGCTCATGGGGTTTCATGCACGACTTGAGGGAGAACCTAGCAGACAAATAAGCCTTCAATTCAGGAACACATTCAACGGCCTTGATCAATGCTTCATCCACAGCTTTCTGGTCATCTTTCTTTCCCTGGGGAAGCACATTCTTCTTCTCCTACAATACACCGACACACACAAAACAGATGGAAAAAAAACTCATCAAAAACAGTGATCAATCTTTAATCAAACAATGAACAAAAAAGATCCCATCTTTAGGCATATAAACATAAAGATTCATTCCTTAAGCATAAGAGGAACAAATAGATTCAATCTTTAAGTACAGAAAGGACAAATACTAAAACCAAAAACATGACTCTATTAAATAATGCAATGAACAAAAAGATCCAATCTTTAGGCATAAAATGAACAATGAGACCCAATCCTTAAGCATAACATGAGCATAAAGTCCACTCTATAAGTATAATATAAGCAAATAGATTCAATCATCAAAAATTTAAATGAAAAAATCCATAAATTGAAGTACAATGAGCAAATAGATTCAAACTATAATTATAAAATGAGCATAAAGATCCATTTCATAGGCATATACTGAACATAATGATCCATTCCTTAATCACATAATGAACAAACAGATCACACATTAAGCAGAAAATGAGCAAAAAAGATTAAAACTTTAAGCTTAAAAATGCAAACAAACCTCTTTCTTGTCTTCAAAGAACTCTCCTTCACCCTTCTTCTGTTTCTTCTCAGCTTGCTTAGCAAAATACTTATCGTCAATCTTCTCAACATTCACACCAGAAATATCCACTTTAGTTGAAGTACCAATAACATAAGCTTGATTCACACGCCTCAAAGGAACACCATTAAGCTTAAATGGTCCACTAACAAGTAAAAGCCCAGATTTAAGCTGTTTCAAAAACACAACTCTCTTACCCTTAAACCTACCGGCAAGGATAATTAAAACAGTACCGGGTGTGATACTTGCTCTAAGTTTCGTGGGTTTTGGTTTGTGTTTGTTGACAAGGGGTTTTGCCACGTCATCGGCTGGGTAAAATTTGGGTGGTTTGACGGCCGGTGGTGCGACGGCGGCGGCTTTTTTGTGTACGGGAAAAGAGCCGCCGTTTTTCTTCTTGATTGCCCATAGACCCTTTTTGTGGTACATCTTGGAACGGGAAAGTTTTCCCACTCCACGAATCAGCTCTGGATTACGGGGACTCTTCTTTGCGGCCATTGCTGAAAGTTGAAGCTGTCCTTTGCTTTGCAGTATACTGATTCAATAAAACCCTAAACCTAATAAGGTGGATTTATATATGGAGCAGTGAGGGTTTGTGTGAGAGAGAGTGAGATATGGGCCTTTTGTTTGGGGCGATATGGACTAAAAGCCCAACTTCTTATGTGGGCTGGGCTAGATGATTACTCATTCTACGATGGGATTATTACACAAATAGCCCGTCAAATTCAATATTTATTTTTTTAAGTGGTATACATAGATTATACGTTAATTATACACGGTTATTCATATATTTTATATGAATTATACATATATTAGATATTCGTCAGCTATTTTTAGTTTAAGAGATTAGGTGAACTGCTATTTAGATTAATTTTTCTTCTACGATTTGCTAATAAGTTGACAATCATTTGAGAAATTTTAGCCGCGCCCAATACTAATAGACGACAAAAATGTGTATTTGTTGTAAATATGAGTATTATATATAAAAAAACACATTTTTAGATTTTTTGATTAGCAAATACAATTAGTTTCAGACAACTGGGCAATTTTGTATTTTGTGCAATTCATTTCAATCCTTCAAAAGCGGGTAAAATTCAAAAATAGTTATTTCTGGACTTGTAACTAAAGATAGCCACAAATTTAGAAGTCATTGAAAAATAGTTAGTTATGCTGGATGAAATCCAAGATAGTGGCATAGTATTTCACCTTTTTTTTAAGTTCAAATCATGAAAGTATCCTTAATTTTTCACCTTTTAAGTTCAAAATACATGAAAGTATGCGTACCAAACAATCCCTCCAATTTACTTAGGACTAAAACAATCACCACATCTCGGCCCCTGTAGATGACAAGATACGGGAAGCGAGACTCAGATGGTTTGGATACGTGCGGAGGAGAAGCCCGGATGCTCCGGTGAGGAGATGTGAACGGTTGGCTTTGGAGGGTACTAGAAGAGGTAGAGAACGGCCTAAGAAGTATTGGAGAGAGATGATCAGGTAGGACATGGCACGATTGTAGATTTCTGAGGACATGACCCTTGATAGGAAGGCCTGGAGGTCGAGCATTAGGGTTGTAGGCTAGGGGATAATCGAGCTTCTCCTTTTTCATACCGGGGGTGAAGCGAGTTTGATAAGGTTAATCGTAGACGACTTGTGGTTAATGTAGAGTCCACACTACCCTTATTGTTTTTCATAGTTCCGTTCCTTATTTGCTGGTTATTGTTATTGCATGTCATCTATTTTATGGTTTTGAGGATGCTGTCACTATTTCTATGGTTTATGTTGACGATATTGATGAATTATCTCTTCTTGTTTTATTTTCATCTTCCTGAGCCGAAGGTCTATCGGAAACAGCCTCTCTACCCTATCGGGTAGGGATAAGTTCTACGTGCACACTACCTTCTCTAGACCCCACTTTGTGGAATTTTACTGGATCGTTATTGTTTTATATTCACTAGCTTATTGAGCAAGCGAAGAGCGTCCAAGTACTAGGCAGAAAACCTCAAGGAACGAACAGCTTTCCTTTTTCATATTTGAACAATTCTCTTTTTAGTTTCTTGACTACTCAAATGGCGCCATTAACTAGAAAATTAAAATTTGGGAGTAATAAACTACCTAAATGGCAGTGTCAGGAGCAATTGTCACACTAAACCAAGCAACTTAACTTTAACAATTACATAAATTACATATCACTTAATCACGGCTAAGTAATAAATGCATGCATGTGAGACAGATATCTCGAATTAATGTAAATATCAAGTGCGGATAAGTTTTTATGATACATCCCCGAGAATAGCTTCAATAATATGAGAAATATAGAATTCCACTTGTACGCTTCACAATATGATATCTTCATAAAGTTCAAGGTTACAACTACAACAACAACAACAACAACAACCCAGTATAATCCCACTTAGTGGGGTCTGGGGAGGGTAGTGTGTACGCAGACCTTACCCCTACCCTAGGGTAGAGAGACTGTTTCCAAATAGACCCCCAACATCCTTCTCTCCAAGAACTTCCCACCTTGCTCTTGGAGAGACTCGAACTCACAACCTCTCGGTTCAAGGTTACAACTCAAATATATAATATCCAGCAATGTGGAGCAACAGCAAGCTATTTCTTAAATAAGTGAAAACATAAAAAAGATTAACAAAAATACTGATACAAAAGTTATAGGAGTAAAATATTCATCTGTATCATAAACAAGTAAAATTTCTAAGGTAAACTGGTCAGTTGAGCAATTAAGGAAATTGGTAGACCTTCCATTAGGCATCCATACCAAAATTATGTTAGCATCAAGGCAAAATTTCTGCAACTCCACATGCAGAATTACTGACTTTTAGGCTTTGTTGATTTGCCATTTTGCTACTTGTAGTGATTGGGATCTTCTTTGCTCTGGATAAGAGGGACGCCATCTTGGCGCCACACTATTCTCTCTTCACATAATGCTGCCGCTACTTCCACGTATAGTTTATGCTCCTGCTAAGGAAGTGTGTTAGCAGGGGCGTATGTAGCTCTATATCACTGGTTCAATTTGAACCCATAACTTTCGATGCGGAGTATAAATTTATGTGTAAAAATTACTATAATCGCAATAAATTATAAATATGAATCCATAACTTTAAGGATATAATGAGTTCAGTACTAAGAACCTTAAATATTGAACCCATAAGAGTTAAATACTGGATCTGCCTCTGTGTGTTAGTACAAAATGTTGCACGGAAAAGAAGGAAATGGACAAGCTATGGAACAAAAGTGATTATTAATGCATGCCAAATAAGTAAGCAGAAAAGCAAGCCACAAAGTGCAAGTAGTAGCAATATTGAAAAAAAGGGAAGATAATGGTTATTATTCATGATCTAAGACCATACATGTTGATTTAAAAAAAAAAAAAATTGCTAATCGTTTGTTTAATGGATAAATGGATTGACAAAATAATGGATATACTTGCATTAAAACACTGAAAAGGCGCACATGAAGAAATCCATAAGGAACGGAGCAGTCTCCTATTAATATAGGAACTCGGCGTGGAACATAAGGTAGGATCCAGAAAGAAGGGGAAAGAAAATAAAAGATTGAGAACTATGACTGATAGGTTATTTTTAAGTGCAACATGAAATGTTCAACTTGATTGTGACAACAATTATATTAATCATAACAAGAAATGCGTAAAAGAAATTCATGACCTCCTGAAGAACCCTTGCTGCAAGTGTATCTGCTGTGTCGTTAGCAAGCACAGGCACCACCCGTTGAGCAAGAATACGCCCGGTGTCATAATGCTCATCAACATAATGGATTGTTGGACCAGAATACCTACAGTTTGGAAAAGAGCAGATAGAAAAAAAAATGAGTTGCTTATGCTCAGAACTTGAAACCCGTAGACACATGTGTAGGAGCTAAAATGAGGATCCAAAGCATTAAAGACAGAGAAAACTAAACCCGTCTCAAAGCAGGTACCGAAATCAAAGTTAGGTGCTTAATGCTGTAAAGGGTGGAGGACATAAACTGAAATATGTAGCAACTAGGTCACAAGCAACAATATCAACATGAAACAATAAAGTAAACAATTAATGACCAATTCTGGTCAATCATGATAGGAATTGTCTTTAACAGATCATCACAATTCACCGGAAATTCCAAGATAATGGAGTAAGGGCTCTCAACTCAAACTAGGGGTCTAAATCTGCATGGTAAAAACTAGCAATAGAAATTATTTGCTTGGAGAATGTGAATCCTCAATATTTCAACAAAAAGATGCTACATTGTCCGATAAGATCTTAGATATGTTCCCAGATCACATTTCACATGCATTTAAATTTAATAGAAACAGAAATAGAAAATTCAAATCCAAAAGCAATGGGTTAAGTGATTGTTGGTATTTAACTTATAGAGAAAACACAAGTGACAGAGAGTATTAGCTCTTCAACTAAGCACTCAATTTACAATTTACAAGCTGAATGGTGGTACTATTTCTTGTTCAGCTACAAGCTAATGTGCTTTGGTTTTGCCTCCTGCAAAAGAAGAGCTAAAATTGCATGTTTTGCGATATTTGGACAGGAAAATTCATGCCCTCTATAGACTTGTGAAGGAGCGGATATCTTCCATCAGCAGTTCTTACAAACATGTGTTTCTGAAGAGTGAATACAAATATATCTCATTAGCGCATTCCCTTTATGCAGGGATTACAAGAAAGAGCTAGTCATATCATATGCACTTATTTGAATTATGGACGAAAACTAAAGTGTGTTCGAACTTGGATTGACTTTATTGGATTTCAGGAGTTCACTTTCCGGGCATATATTTAATTGATTGAAGGGGAAAAATACGAAAAACCAGCTTCTGACATCTACTTTTTTTAGTCTCTTATATGATTGACTTGGATAGCATAGTACGCTGAAGTTGGAGTAAGCAACTAAGGGGGATCCACATTATAAGCATTGATGTGGCTGCTTTCGACTTCCACTATAAACGTATAGCTGAAAATTGTTAAAATATATCTATGTGGCAGAGGCAGAGCTTGAAGTATATGGGTTCGGGATTCTAGTTCTTTTAAGTTACTGAATTCTAAATAAATAAGTTGTACATATTCAATGGATTTCATAAGACAAATACAGAGTTTGGACCAAAGCTACTGGGTTCAGCCGAAGCCGTACACGAAGGGCTAGCTCCGCCCCTGTGTGTGGATGTCTAAAGTAAACTGCCTTTGCTAATCCATTTCTGGACCTGCCTTTGCTAACAACTCGGCATCATCATGGACATAATAAGTCCAACTATATACAGACACGCTTTCAAATATGGTACAGCTGATGCACTGTTCAGATCAGAAAAATAGCTGTTGCAGATCGATTGATTAGAAGTCTCAATTTAGAGAACCCCATTAAATGACTCTAGTAACTAACAGGAAAATGACTTAATACAACTTTCTACGGGGCATAGAAGCAGGGAAACTTCTTGTTGGCCGTCAGTTTCCAGCCAAAATTCAAACCAAGCTAAAGAGTTAAATAAGTTTACAGGTGACCATTACCCCAAAAAATGCAACAGAAACAGAACAAAGTACTAGGAGTTTAAGCATTCTTTCAGGGAACCCATAACGAGATGTAGAATCGTTGGAAGCAATGACAAGGAAATTAACATACTGGCTTATAAACCCAGATATTTTGGCAAAAAGAAATAATAAATCATTGGCTGTTACTGAATGCTCAAGCTTATTAAACTAAAAATTTCCCTCAATCCAACCTCTTTGTCTTTAGAATAGAAAAAGTTCCATATGGGTCAGATTTACTGTAAGCTATATTCCTCATCATTGCATGTGTCCTAAAACATTGCACAGATTAATAATCTCTCTCCCACTCGCCTGCCACCACCACCCACCACCACTAAAAGAAAAGAAGATAAAGGAAAATATCAAAATAAATAACTTTTTTATAAGGCAAAAATGAAACAGGTTCTGAAGGACTATTAGTGTTCTTAAAAGCCATTGCTTCTTTGCTTAAAGCAATGAAGTGATGTGAAGTGAAGGCGCATCGCTTCATGGCTGACGATATGTGCTTCAGAAAAGTGTGCGCTTCAAACATTGATGCACAAAGTGATACCAATGAGAAATGGCAGATTCTTTGAGTCTCAACTTTGAGGAGTTGGATTAACAACGGTATTGTGCTATTGGATAGGGAAATTAGTAATTTGAAAGGAATTTGATTAGTATAGTACAATTTTTATTTTTATTTTGTTTTTGAAATATTTTAAGAGGTTACTGTAGTACTAAATTCGTACACATATGATATTTTAAAATTTGTCATAAATTCTGCACTTTCACTCCTTGTTTTTCACTTCAAACCCTACAGACCTCATAGCTATTTTGTGCCTTTTACTTTTAAAAACGTTGGATTATTAGGCCTTCCAGGCCTAGTAAAGAATCTCAAACACATGATACTTTAAAGACAAAGTATAGCAAATGGCGCCTGAAACAGACCATTTTCAGTACACATGACAGTTTTTCTTTACTTTTTTACTTATCATGGCAAAGTATTTTTTTTAGTTTGAAGTTAACAACTGAAAAATTAAAGGCAAAGAAGATACATGATACTTGATTAACCAAAAAAATTCATTTTTATTTTACATACCTAGCTCCAGAAGCAATGACTGCTTTATGCACCTTCATGCCATAGTAGCCTTTGCCTCCAAAAGCTGGAAGAAGTGACGGATGAATATTAAATATTGATCTTGGAAATGCTTGGACCAACTCAGTAGGGATAAGCTTTAAGTACCCGGCTAAAAGAATGAAGTCGATATTGTAGGTTCTGTAAACAAATGTTACTATAAGATATCTGGGAAGAATATGATGTAATAACTTCAGTAAAGCAAGGGAGAAAACAAAGACATCAACTTAACGGGGCACGGACAGGGTATTACCAGTACAAAAAGCTAAAGCACATAACTTCTGAGAGCAAAGTCACTAGATAATTCATGTCATACTCATACACTAGATAACCAACCAATCCCCTTTTAGATGATTTATCTAGCGTCATTCAGATGACTAACAAGTGCGAAAAGTATCCATACACAGAGAACACAGCATAATAGCAAGCAATATAGACGTTATCATGATTTACTTGTTTTTGTTCACATTTCATTTCCCGTTTTTTCCGTGATCGTCTTCTTGCTCCAAGTAGAAGAAAGCAAGGGCAAAACGAAAAGGATGACCAAAAATAAAGAAAGGTGAGCAAAAAGAGAAGCGCTTAACAGAACAACTCTAAAGTTTCAAATAACCAGAAGTAGTGTCCAAATAGGTGAAAATTTTACAATAGTTTGCAGGTGAGCAGAAGAACAACAGTGAAAGAAGGTGACAAAAATAAATGCAGCTGAGAGAAAAACAGAAATATTTGGCAGATGTCCAGCTTAAGAAAACCAAAAGCATCGCCATATCGATCACAAAGAACTACCATATCTTAAACCTCATCTATCTTTTGTATATAGAATCTTCATTATATCTCAAAAGCAAATATCCTCAGCAATCAGTAGCAGTACAAGTATATTTCCTTCTATTCAGATACCACCTTTCTCCTGCTAATTAGTCAAAAAGAAAAGAAAAGAAAAACACCAGAAAAAGAGGAACTGATTGCGGCACGACATAATTTCAGGGAAGACAAAATCTTTTTTGCACAAAATACACAACCGCTCATGTGGTCAGGTCAATAGAGGAGTTGTGGATAGACAAGAACAAAACCTTAGAGCACCCACGAGATCCTCCTCCGACAAACCCTCAGATGTATCCTTTGCTTTAGGAAACAAAATAACAGGGATGCCTTGCTCCCTTGCATACTTTGCACCTCCACAATCTGCATTTCAGTACAAAAAATATATATAAAAAAAAGAGTGACAACTAGGAGAAGACAATTGAATAGGCATATCTTCGGGTATAAACTGGGCTAAATGTGACTTTTAGACATTTCAAAAGCTTCACTGAGTAATCCTTCAAAGGATAGAAAAACACTTGAAAATCATGAGTATAATTCCACCAATCCATATATTCACAAAGTTATCTGTGCTACAAGCAAAAATAATAGCATAAGAGAAACTACTTTAGTTGAAACAGAAATTTCTGAACTTTTCAAGTGATTCCACCAAAAATTTATCAAGCTGATATTGTATCAAGAAACTTCTCAACATGAGCGCCAAAAAAAAAAAAGTTTGGTTGCCACTGATTTCAACTTTCAACACAGCAGAACACATTCATGAAGTCACAGAATAATAAAATATCAGGAAGAAAGAAACAAAAGAAGGAATACAGATAAAGGCTGACGTAAAAACTTAAAATAAAATTTCATTCTTTGGCAAATTAATCAAGACGGTTGCTACAAATACACTGAATTTACAAGTTTTCACTAAAGGGCAGAGCTTTACTAAAATCTCAAATAGGCAGGACGCAAAAATCAACTACAAATAATCTTGAATTGCAACAATAACAACAACTACTACTACGCCGCCTTAGTCCCAAACAAGTTGGAGTCCAGCTATATGGATCCTTTCTGACCATGTTACTCCATTTAAACTCATCTCATGCTAATTATGCAAATATAAGTAAAAAAATATTAGAAGTTCTCTATATATTCGGAAGTATAAATCTCTGAAAGGCTAAATCGCTACTATAAAGCATATGACCTACAGTAACAGCACTAACGTCTAAAACATAATCTCAACTAATATGTATCGCCTATATAGACCTACACAATTTGTTAAGGCTTGGAGCTTTAAAAAATCTCGAATAGGCAGGGACCAAAGCCAACTACAGATAATCTTGAATTACAACAACAACAAGAACAATAAAAATTACACGTTAGTCCGAAATAAGTTGGGGTTGGCTATATGAATCCTCACTGAAATGTTACTCTAGTTAAACTCATCTCATGCTAATATTATGCAAATATAGGTAAAAAATATCAGAAGTGTTAACTGTCTAAAACATAACCTCAGCTAATATGTATCACCTATATAGACCTAAATAATCTATTAAAGCTTAAAGCTTTACCAAAATCTCAAATAAGCAGGGACTAAAAACCAACTAAAAATTAAATCTTGAAATAAACTGAAAAATAATAATTTTCCAAAAACCTTACCAAGTTTATTGGTAACAAGAACAGCTACTTCTCCATGAACTGTACCCTCAATAGTTGCTTCATAAATTGACCTGAAATTTGAACCTCCACCTGATACAAAAACTGCCAGCTTCTTCTTTTTAAGTTCTTTGCTCACACAATTATTAGGAATTGTAACAAATTCTTTTTCTATTCCTTGCAAACAATTTGTACACTGGAAAATTTTCTTGGTGGGCAAAGGCAAAACTTTAGGAGAAAAAGAAAAATGGGGTTTTAAGAAAAACCCTTTAAGGGTAAGATTATTTGGTGAAGTATAAGAAAAAGATGGTATCTTAAAGATTGGATTTTTTCTGTTTTGAATTGGTGAAGTGGATAAAGTGGAGGAAAGTCCAAAAGACAATTTTTGAGCTTCCATTCGTGAGGTAGCAGAAGGCGGGGGGAAGCGGAGGTGAACGGCAGAAGTGGCGGCGGGAGGAGGAGGAAGGCGGGAAAGGGGTGGTGCGGCCGAGAAAGAGTGAATTTTTGTCCAATTATTATTTGCAAAATATAGTAAAAAGTGGTACTAAAATGGTGCAAAAAAAAAGGAAAAAAACAAAGAAATTTATAATGTGGTGCTTTTTTTTTTTTTCTTTTTTGATTTTTGATGGGGTAATTTGCTCACTTAGCATTTTTTTTCAATTTTTCCTCTCACTGGGACTATAACTTTTTGGGGTTAAAATAGCACGGTCTAGCCAATTTTCGGACCGGTCATTCAAAAATAACCAGCGTTTGCCAAGTCAATGAAAAATAGTCATTATTTTTCAGAGATCGGTCCAGCATAATATACTGGAGTTCATGCACCTATGTATGAACTTCCAGCATATTATGCTGGATCGGTATACTTTGCTGGCTCTAGTATAATATACTGGAGACTGGAGCACCGGTGCTCCAAACTCCAGTATATTATGTTGAACCGGTATATTATACTGGAACTCCAGTATATTATGCTGGAGTATTTTTCCGGATTTTGAACAGTGTTTTCGTTCAGATTTATCTTTACATAAAAAGTGGCTAAATTTCGATTACTTTTGAAATTGTGGTTATTTTTGAATGAGCACTTGTAAATCTGGCTATTTTTGAATTTTTCGGCCAAAAGTAGATATATTAACTATTTCCCTTGATTTAAATAATTAAGATATTAAGCTAACTTGTAATTAAAATAATTGGTAATGCAAGCAAAAAAGCAAAGTAATCCTGAAAATGACAGTTCGACGAGAAAATGCATCAAAAGATAATTTGGAATAATTATTTAATAAGTTTGACTTCAAAATTTTGTAAAAGCAATATCATTTTTTTATTAATACTTGAATAATGACATTGTGCAAATGTAGGTGGTTATGATGCATTCTATTTCCACTTCAATTATATGAGATTTTTTTTTTTTTTTTTTGAGAAATGGTCCTAATTGTTGAGTATATCCAAACTTTAAAGTATTGTTTATTTTAATTTACTTTCAATCATATTTTGCTTCCAAAACATCTTAAACATTTCTTTTTTGTCAAATTTAGTTATAATACATTTGGCGATTTACATCAAATTTTGTCAACATAAATTGTCAAAAACAAGTATTTGTTCTTTAAAATTGATAGTTTTTTAGAGTTTATGGTATAGATAGTAGTACTAAATATGTGTCTGGTTAATTTTTTATTATTACGATTTAAAAAAATACATTATTAAATAGCGTAATCATATACCTCATTATCGTTCTTTTTATTGTTATTATTTGTTTTTGAAATCTCTAGTTCTTTAAGTTATCAAACGCGAATCGATCCATAACCAATGTTTTCTATTTCATTGAGTCTCGATGCCTCAATCCCATTTTACACATAAAGAATTAAGGATAAATAAGTGATATTTATAATCAGCCTTTTAATATAATATGAAATACACATAGGTAGGGGTGTCAATGGTTTGGTTCGGCCAATTATTTTATAAAATTTGTATCATACCAATTTTTCGGTTATTCTATTATGTATAACCAAAATTAGACTTTCGAAACCGCCCAATCATGTCGGTTTCTCTTCGGTATCGGTACGATTCGGTTAATTTTCGGTATTTTTTTAATATCATGTAAAATTCACCAATAGAAGTAGAAATGCAATAACATACGTTCTTTTATCTGACTTAGCAAAACTCTCTAGACATTTTACTGTTTAAGAGGTGATGAATTAAAAAAAAGATGGCTAGAGTATAAATTCATCAACTATTCTACAACACCGTAAAAAAAATCAAACAAAGGCAAAAAAAATATTAATCACACGAGTTGAAAGATATACCAAGTTGGGACTCAAGAATAAAGTCTATAGAAGATTAAATATTCAAAAAGATAAATTTAAATTGTATGAAAGGAAACATATTCAATACATTGTAGTTTGCTACTCATAATCGCTAGAATACTTTGTGTCTTGCTAATAAAGATACTTGAAATAAATTAGTTTAAGTAGAAGTAGCATAATAGGTTTTAGGAATTAGTATTTTGAGTTTAATTACTTGTTGGCTTGTAATAGTTTTCATAATTCCAAGACTAAAAAAAAATTCAATGCATTATTATTTTTAAACTTACTAAATAAATATATTTTCTTCATGTAAAATTTATTCGGTACGGTTCGATATTTTTTCGGTTTATTTTTATAAAATAAAAAACCTACCCTAATTATCGGTGTGGTTATAAATTTATATAAAAACCTACGGTTTCTTAAAAAGAAACCTAAAAATCGGTTCGGTGCGGTACGATTCGGTCGGTTTAATCGGTTTTCGAATATCCATTGACACTCCTACACATAGGTGATCACTAGAATATAAACATAGGTGATTTCATCAATAAAAAGAAAAAAAGAAAAAAAATATGTAAAAGCAACAAAAAAAATGCAAATATAAGAAGAAAGGGTAAAATACAAATATAAAAGAAAAATATTTACCAAATGACTAATTATCAGTTTAACGGTTCAGATCGCTTCTAAATTCCTTATCGTATACCTTCTCACACTTGATAATTCCCATAGTCTACTAAAACCATGAAACGTCTCTCAGAAAGCGAAACTATAAATACCCGAAGATCAAAAAAATAAAATAAAACAAATAAACAAAATTCCGTATCGGAAAAGAATACATCGCCGTGAGTCACGACTGATCCGCCACCGTAAATGGAAGGAGTAGGAGCTAGATTCGGCCGGTCATCAACTAGATACGGTCCAACAACTGTATTTACCGGTCCGGTTCGTAGATGGAAGAAGAAGTGGATCCATGTTAGCTCAAACAAAAACAATCATCAAACGACGACGGCAGCTGCTAACGGCGGAGTTAACGGAAGTAGCGGCTCTCATCTCTTGCTTCTGAAGTGGAGACCTATTACTGCCAGCCAAAATAACAGTAGCGATGAAAAGGATGGCGATCCTAACAAAGACGAAGTCGTTCCGATCGAGGAACCACGCAAGCGAAAATTTAAGTTTATTCCGGTAATAAATTAATAATCTTTTAAGTTTTTATTTTTTTAGTTACCTAGTTTGAGTGCTTTTTAGAGATCAACCGTATGTATTTCCCTATATAGTATTTTTTTTATGACGTAGTGCCGGACCAGCTTGCCCGCATCTCAACTATTTCTACTAGCTCCCACCAGCACAAGTATCCGGTAAATATCCTCCAAGGAATAGACAGATGAAAAAAAAATCATCTTAGGTCCTATAAATTTATGATCTTTCAAGGTTTTATTAGTTTCTTTTAATTACTGAATTTGATTGCTTAGATCATTTGAGTATTTCCCCGATCTAATTGTATTAGTGTCTATAATTCATTTCTTATGTGTAATACTAATTGATAGGAACTCACTAGTAAGTACTATAAGATCTCGTGCATTGGAACCATACGCTTGCGCACAATGTTGAGCTATTTCAACAGTCTGTGGAGTTTGCTTTACTATTTCTTATTTTTGTTTTTGTTTTTTTCATGCTGTGGAATTTGGGAAATCAGATTACGGGGAATTGATTTGGTGTGGGACAGCTATTTGGGTATTGGATTTGTTAGAACAGGTTTAAGTTTTATACATTGAGAGTGTTTTTACGCTATCTAGTTACTTGAAAGCAAGGTAAGTGGCCTGCTACAACCAATTAAAATATAATGGAGTAACATTGCTAGTGTATATATTTTAAAACCTTATTGAAATATGGATTTGAAAAAAATGTATAGATACTGTATTGCTGGTTGGAATTTTGGAAAGAAGTGGAGAAATTGGTTCAATGTTGGAGAGTAAGGTTTACGGATCTGCCTTATGTTTTGTGTAGATCTGACATCAAATGGCATAGTTGTGGGGCTGTTATATAGTATTGCTTTTGATTAAACACAAAAGCTAATATCGTTGGTTTTAAATTGTGAGATTTAGGAAATTACAAGTTATTTAGGTTGTCAAGATGTGGATCTTTCAGTGATAAAAGAAAATGTAAAAATTTCCAACTCTGCTGAGGTGTAAGAACTACAGAACCATTGTACTTCTTAGGCTGCAAGTTTTTGATCTAGAAATTGGTTCTGGCATTGGATATATGTCTCGTTGATCGCTAAAAGATTTTTGAATAGTCATACCTACCTACCAGATAAAGAAGTAAGTTCTTGTTGACACTTGACGGAACTTTTAAGCCATCTTTTCATCTCCACTGGAAGCAATTTCTTTCCTGTCTCTCATCTAATTTTAAATCAAGGATGCAAGACTAAATCTTTCTCTTTGTCCGTCTCTCAGTTGCCCATTTACCTCTTGTTCATCAAATATGGCAGAAGCAGTAGAAGTATTCTTAGACCCCCATATGTTGTTCTCATGTTGCTTGGTGGTTTTTCATGTCAGTGTGGAGACTAGCTATATGCATGAGAGAGGAGAGGGAAGCTAGCATAAGCTTTCAGAAATATGTTCTGGTTATAGTGAGTCTATTAGCAGAGAGAGAGAGAGAGAGAGAGAGAGAGAGAGAGAGAGAGAGAGAGAGAGAGAGAGAGAGAGAGAGACCGAGTGTGTGTACAGAGCTTGATACCTTTAATTACTGTTCCTGCTTTGTTAGTATTGACTCTTATGTGCTTTTTGTTGGTTGTTTGAAACCCGGAGAGATGATTAACTTGTAGAATTTCCTTTAGCAGCTAGGAGAAGCTATTATATTATGCACCATCTAGGTGTTATCTACTGGTCCCGTATTTTAGTACCTCTAAAGATATGCTGAGATTTTTGTGGCCAATTATGCAATTGAGATGAAAACGTTAATTTGGTTTCAACAGTATATTCCTCCAGTGATTATAAACCTCATCTTATGCCTGGTGGATGTAAGGAGGCAATGCCAAATTAAGTCAGAGCTGCTAATTAAGAGCATAGGGCTTGTCAATTTTCTGGTCGAAGAGCTTACTTGATCTTTCTTTCCATTGGGAATTAGAATATTTATCCTTCCCCATGTTAGTAATCGTCACTCATCATTGATAAGAATAGATACTACGCTTGTCACTTACCACACCTAATACCATTGGCATAGTGGTCTTGTTGTTGTACTTGAGTAATCTGCGGAATGCCTAAATATTTATTTTTTAATTTTTTCCCTCATCGGGGGTTGCTTCTGGTACGTCAGTAAGGCAATAGCTTTGGTTTTCGCTAAGTGATAATAATATTTATGTCTGACTGCATCTTCTTCATTAATCCCTAGCAAAAAAAGAAGTGATAATAAATTTCATTGTCAAAATGGTTGAGATAGATTGCTGTGCTTGAAGATCAAAAGTATGAGACGTCAGAACAAGATGAGGATGAAGCTAAACCTATGGAGGCTGATGCCAATACCGGGGAGCCAACATCTCAAGCTGATGGTTCTGATGAAAAACCTGACATCAACGATTTGCCGATGGAAGAAAATCAGGTACTTTAAAACCTTCCCCTCTCCCAACATGAAGAACTGTGATAGGGAAAAATGCTAAAGGAAAAAAGATAAGGCACATAACTGACTGTTGTAACATGTTTATTAGTTTGTTGTGTTCTCAACTCGTTATACAAAATGACTAGTATGAAACTTTTAAATGTGATTTGGGGAAGGCATGAAATAATGATTTAGTCTTTCATCGCTATTTGTTTTCCCAACTTTGAATCGAGCAGTGGACTTCATACAGCTTCACATTTGTGTGTTTGTGTAACACAGGGTCTGTTCGATTCGTGAAACAATTTCCTATCTCCATTCTTCCAGCATGTTGTAGCCTTTTTGCGTTCTCAAGTTTTTATATGATTTCAGATTGTTTTAGAAAAGTTGTTTAAAATTTTCTTTAGAAGTTGTCTTCTTTTTTAAGCAAACAAACAAGGTTTCCCCTTTCGCCTCTTTCATCTTCAAAGAGAACAATAAAAATTCTTTTATCAACCAAACAGTTTCATCTTTTCTTTGTATTTCTTTGGTTTGTTCTGTTCTTCCTGGTGTCATGTTCTTTAACTTTGTGAGTATAATGCCCATTAGTGTTTTTTAATTGTGCTTTAATGCATCAGGATACACAGGATAAACCTCCAGAAAGACAAGATTTAAATGAAAGCACTTTGGACTTGTCTTTAGGCTTGACAGGTCACGACGAAAATGACTCTGACTCGAAAAGGGATCAAACAAAAGAGGTTTAATTTGACAGATTGAACTCCAGTAGCACTGGGTCATGATATCTTTTCTGTAAATGCTGCTCGTATCCGTTGGACGTCTTAACTGAATTTGGTCCTCACTGTTGACAATGGCCTTGAGGTAATTGTAATGTAAAACCATTGTACTAGAATATACTAAGTAGAAAGTTTTTTCCCTGTTGACTGAGTTCACAATTTTTTTCTCCGGCAATGTAGTAAAACTCTATGACATTGAACTTCTTTGAATGAAATTTAACGTGCATCACATTGAAGAAATTGTTTGATTTCTTATATTCCACTTGCAAAGCTGTTGCTTTAATCTTTTGTTATAAGAAATAAGTTGGATGGATAAAGCAAACATTCCCTCTTTTAAGTGGAAAAGGTTGAGAGATGTGCTCATTATCCACCGTGTTTCGAACTGTGTGCTTGCTCAGGCGGATCCAAGATTTAATGTTTATGGGTTCCTGCAACGATCTCGAGTAAATTTTCAATAGTAACTTGGTTCATATTTAAACATTTATAAATATTTATTGATTTTTTGGAACACATTTATATTATTTGGACAAAAGCTACTAGGTTCACGTGAACCCGTAGATCGCAAGCTGGATCTCGAGGATTTCTCAAATAAAATGAAAAAGTAAAATAGGATGTACTTATAAATGACCAACACTTTGCAGTTTCTTCTCAATCATATATTTTTGTTATTTCAATTGCCATTTCCCCAAGTGTGAGATTATCCTTGCTCTTGGGAAGGCAGAAAAGAATTGAGGATCAGCGCTGCTTCATTTCCTATCCTATATATCCATTAAGAGCTACTTTTCGAATTTGGTGAAATATACTCCCTCGGGTCTATTTTAATTGATTTTTTGGCCCTTTTTTTGTGGTCCATAATATTCGATTTTTTCAGATATCAAGAAGGAATTAATTTCTTTTTTTCAAAGTTGTCTTTAAAGTAAAGAGCCTAGGAATATTTGTTATATTTCCAATGAACAAATTAAGGTTAATAAGATCAATTTTATTATTAATTAATGCTAAAAGACGGATTTCTTAATATGTGTGAAAATAACCAAAAAAATCAATTAAAGTGGACCGGAGAAAGTAGTATACACCATATTTCGAAAAATTACACTGTGTATATAAGTAAAACATTAATTTTAGATGTGTAAAATATATATTGAACACTCTTTGTCGGAATTTTTTTTTAGTTCTTTCAAGTCTGAACACCCTTGGAAATATTTCTGGCTTCGCTACTGCCCAGACGACTCTGCTTCAGAAGATGGAATCAACTCTTATAATGAGAGGTGTTCAAGAAAAATTGATAAACTAAATCAAACTAAAAGTTGTGGAGTAAACACTTCTTGTAAATATAACTTGAGCTTTACAAAATCTTATCAAAGAACTTGAGCTTTACATTTTTTGAATAGAAGAAAATCATGAGATTTTGACCATAGAATATTAACCAAAGGGTTCGACACATCATGATTAAGGAATGAAGATCACCATTCAACGCAAATTAGTTAAGAATGAACATAATATAATCAAAAGACCAACTGGAGATGTCAATTAATTGCGATTAAGATTTATTGTTGTTACACTATTGTAAAGGTTCATGTTTTGCCAAGAGTCCTTTTAATTGGTATAACATAGTATTTTTTTATTGAACAAGATTTCGCCTCGTCACATACGATTCTCGAATCACCCACTATACCATTTGTGGTCCATTTTCATTCTCTTCCCTGCCCAGAAAGAGAATCAAAGAAAGGTAGCTTGCTTCCCTTTTGGATGGATATCGACTTACCAAAATGCCTTCTTAGTCGAAGACTCCTTGTTGACTAGTAAGGAGTAAGGACACAGGAAGCAACAAAAACTTGCGTGAAAGGACGTTTTCTTCTCTGTCCTCTCCTCTCCAAAAGATAAGGGAGAGACTGCATCCCTTTCGTTCAATAGCTCCTTTGGTTTCCAAAGGATTACGCGCACTTCGACTTATGCAGATAAAAAGAAATCACCTAGCGTATGCCTCCACTAAGTTTTGACCCTAAGACTTCATGGTTCTCCTCCCACTTTATTTTTGGCATAGAATAGTGCTTCAATGTATGCCTAAGTGAGAGGTTTAAAGACATAAGTTTTAAAGAACTCTTAGTTTGTCCTAAGATAAATTATTTAGTATTCAAATGAATAGTCCGATGCTTATTTCTCAGATACCGTCATCGCTTCTTCTCTAGAAAAAGTAGTTCACGGCCCGTGGGCTTTCTACCTCCAATATATGCAGCATTGCTCGTCCAGAATGAATATGTAAAAGATTTATATACTCAAGCTCAAGTAGTTTGACACTGAAGAGTTGATTGATTGACATTGTCCGAGACAAGCAAAAAGTTAGTTATTTTTTCATTTCATAAACTAACTTTTCTATCTCTTGCTTTCTCTACTTACTAAAAACAAAAGGGCACCCTGGTGCACTAAGCTCCAGATATGAGCGGGGTTCGAGGAAGGGCCGGACCACAAGGGTCTATTGTACACAGCCTTACCCTGCATTTCTGCAAAAGGCTATTTCCACGGATTGAACCTATGAACTCCTGATCACATGACAACAACTTTACCGGTTACGTCAAGGCTCCCCCTTCTACTTACTAAAAACAGAAGTCTAAAAACATGATGCCATTCTTTCTTCCCATAATCTACAAAGAAATTTCAGATTATCAACTGTGATTATGCACCCAATCACTTATCAAATCACCACATGAACAGTGGTAAGTATATCAGAAGCAAGTATAGAGAAAAAGGACTAAACATCAAATTGTATTCAAAGCTCAGGAATTCAATAATCCTGACTAATAACAATTTCATCATCCTTCTTTAGCTACCACAGGTTGCTCCTCCTCGTTAAAATAATCATGCCTGAACCGAGACAAGCGAAAAGTTAGTTATAGCTTCACCGAAAAATGATGATGTTATCTACAAATTATCTACAAAAAGAAGCTAATCAAACGAAAAACCAAAGCTATAGAAATTTTCGATATAATATCATCGGATTCCCTTTCTTCAGGGCCCCATCTAGGATTTTTGGAGAATGGGTTCACAATTACTTTAAAAAAAATGTTAGTAGGGAATTCGATCCCCTGACCTTAAGGCTATTGGAAATAAGAGACCAAAACCAGTGCACCACTTCATCTCTTTTGACCATGGGTTCCATCAAATGTATATATCTATTTTTGCCAAATTATGTACATCCCAAATTATGTACATCATATCTATACTTTAACCCGAGGACCACGGGTTCACGTGAACCATTTTTTAGACTGTAGATCCGCCCCTGGTTTAAACCATTTGAAAATAATTCAAACACTAAGCTTTACAAGAGACAGAATGACTCACCGAACTTTTCGCGAAAGTTGATATATGCCTGTTCCAGCCATTGCCACATTTACACTGAAGAGGTTCCAGTTTTTCTGCAATTTAGAATTATCGATCACAAGATAAAGAGAGGACGACATCAGAAAATCAAGAAGCTAATGAAAGAAAAAGATGTCCAAGTTAAAGGAAAAATTGCATCAAAGTGGCTTTAACATTCTTAAAACTTTAATGCCGCTCTTCAAACGGCTATATGTCCTAAATCCAAATAATACTAACATGGAATGCTATTAGGGTTGTTGCTTCCTTTAACTGTTTTTGAGCCAAGCGTATGTTGGAAATAGCCTCTCCACCTTCATAAGGTTGAGGTAAGGTCTGCATACACATTACCCTCCCCATACCCCACTCGTGAGATTTCACTGGGTTTGTTGTTGTTGTTGTTGTTGTTGTTGTTGTTGTTGTTAACAGGGAATGCTATTGAAAAGATAAATCTGGCAAAGGACAATGCCATGGAACTATGCTATAGCAACCAGTTAAATAGTGTAACTTACATTTCTATGACGTAATTAGTGATGATACCCTACAATTGATTGCGTGAAAGAAGTCCTACTAAACTAAAGAAGCAGATGAAGCATCGGGTCTTGGAGAAGAATAAGATCACAGAGCACAGCAAACCGCTAAACCATGTGCGTGTAATTTCTCGCCTATCATGAGTTTGACTATTTATTTATTCTCCTTTGTAAGGTAAAGCCCTAGAGTAAAGTGTTAGGTCTGGTGATAATGGATTTTAACAATGTAAGAACTTGCAATGAATGTGAAAAGGATATACTTTAGTCTACAATTATGTACTAAAACCGTTATAGAAAATTCAGCTGAAGAAATAGAAAGGATTTATTTGTCTGTCCATCATACTCTAACATCCAGAGTAATATTGAACTTACCGGAGTAATTACCAAACTATAGCGAGACCAGATAAGTCCAGTAGCTGTAACAGCTGCAATAACCAAAACAGCTTTTCTTATAAATAAAACCAAACAGAAACACAAAAGCCTAACCTATCTAACTAATGGAATATAGCATATAATGAAAAGTTTAAGTTTGACGAGAAAGACCAATTATGCATATTGACATCTGGATTCATGATAGATCAAGAGACAAAGAGAAAGAGGGAATATCCGGAGCTAATCACAGTAAAAAATACAAATGATTGGGAGAAGGAGAAAATAATAAAAGACATGAGACAAACCTATTTGCTGGGGTAATGAAATCTTTTCAGGAGGCTTAGCAAAGTCAGCGATATTTGCTATACTGATGCCCCACTTGAAGGTTGGTGCCCAGAAATGAACTAGAAGAGCACAACGAGTGAATGAATCGGCAAACAAAGAAAATTGAAAAACACAAGCATACCAACTTCAGCTGCTATATATAAACAAGGAAAAAAGTAAGTCTGTACACACTTTGCAATTTGCATGGCAGTAGAGAAAGCTCAAGGAACAAAATTTGAACAACTTGAGCCAAGCATTTAAATGATTTCCAACGTCCATCCATCATAGGAAAACATCCATACATTGTAGAGTCAGAAAATTTTGAAGAAAGAATTCGTCAACCTATGCATAAGTCGATTAACGACAAACGAAACGTTTCAAGAGTGGCTAGGGCGCTTGGGCAGCTGCACTTCTTAAGAATGCATAGACATTTAATTTTACATGTCCGCAGTCCATAGTTTTTAAAGAAAATGTTTTCCTACTTTTTTCAAGTGCATTCTCTGATCATACAGACATCACAGATATCAGCTTATTTTCTTTCTGATTCTTGATGAAAATCCCAGCTTACTTTCTTTTCTAACATAAGCTACAAATGACTATTGATTTAACCAAAAAAAAAAAAAAAAAGAGAGCCACAGCTGTACTAGTCCAAGCTTGCGAGACTCGAGAAGATATACGAGTAAAGAAAAGAGTACGGTTAGACATTGTCTATGTTATCTACAGAAGTAGAGTGTGAGAATAGCTCTAGGAGCAATCTTCTTCATTTTTTCCTCCGAATGCTTTCCTTTCTTCAGGAGAAACAGCCTTTCAAAAGCATCAATTTCTCAGGTTCTTATCAAAAGATAACCAAGGTTCTTTTCCCTCTCTCTTTCTCTCTTGTTAAATAAGCATAACATCGGTTTTCTTTACTGTCTCGTTTCTACTTGTAAGCATAATTGCTATCTAACTGCCCGAGAATTTTTGCAATGACCAAGCCAACCAGACTCCTTCCTCTCTATCTTTCTTAAGCCGAGGGTCTTCTGGAAACAGCCTGAGGCTACCTTCTTCAGGATAAAGTCTGCGTATATTCTACCCTCCCCAGACCCCACTAGTGGGATTACATTGGGTTTGTTGTTGTTGACCAAGCCAAACAGACTAGCCAAGACCTTTTTTTTTTAATCGAAAGGTTACATAACAGTGGAGTATATCTCCCTGCACCTACTGTGAATGAAACATACTTCACATTATGTATTAATTCCTTCATTCTAATTTGCAGCAACAAATGCATTACGTTATCCATCAATCAAACAACTATACCTCAATCTTAAACTAGTTGAGGTAAATTATGAATCTTTCACAAAAATTTCGCTGTACTCGGGCTCATTTCATTCCAATACTAAACATATAATATAAAACTGAAATGACCTAATTTTCATTATTTCCGTTTTCAGCTGTCTATTTTTCCTTTTCTTTTCCCACTTTTTAGTATCGCAATTTCTACTTCTGTTAAGTATAATCTAACGACAGTACAATATAAAACCTAAAAATCTTTTAAAAAAAAAAATCTTTTCTTGTCATTTTTGTTCCCCTCTTCAAATAAATAAATAGGCAGACAGCCAAAAAAAATTTAAAATAAAAAATCAAAGTAAGACACACCCAGATGCAATATGGGATTTTCCAGAAGAATCATTAACTCAATCAGTTTCAAGATGCGATGATAAATTTGCATATCAAATCGGTAAAAAAGAAAGATCTAAATCTAAGCAAAGTTATAAAATTCAAGAAATGCAAAAAAAAAAAAAAAAAAAAAACCTAGAAAAGGAAAGAAAAACTCACTGGTCTTTGGACCAGCAGGGTGATTCCATAGAGCCTGGAATTTTGAAGTCGCCATAAAAGGGAGAGATGCTGCTTCTGACTATTCTCTGTATAATAATATCTGTCGGATTATTATTACTGTAGTGTTTTATTGACTTTTTTTGGTTATCAAAAGAATGTTAAAATAGCATCATCTAACCAGTTTTCGGACTGATCGTTAAAAAATAGCCAACATTTATCAAGTCAATGAAAAATAATCACTATTTTGCTGCAACCGAGATCGGTCCAGCATAATATACTGGAGTTCAGTGCACCTGTGTATGAACTTCCAACATATTATCCTGGACCAGTATACTTTGCTGGCTCCAGTATAATATATTGGAGACTGGAGCACAGGTGCTCCAAACTCCAGTATATTATGCTGGATCGGTATATTATATTGAAACTCTAGTATATTAGACTGGAGTATTTTTCCGTATTTTGAACAGTATTTTTGTTCATATTTATCTTTACATGAAAAGTAACTAAATTTCGATTACTTTTAAAATTGTGGCTATTTTTGAATGACCACTTATAAATCTGGCTATTTTTGAATTTCACACCAAAAGAATTGTCAATTCATTAATTTAATAAATTCCTAGAATATAGTTTGACATTAACATTAAGGACACTATTAATATTAAATGGTTTGAGATAGTCCCACCTTCTTTTTGTTTTTTGTTATATTATGTGTAAGAAATTTATATATCATTGTGTTACTTTGACAATATTGGATGAACTTTTCAAAATGTTGTCACATACGTATCGAATATTTCAAAAAATGTATTGTCCTATTTTTTGAGATCTAACACGTATCTAATAATATTATCGAAGAATCCGAGCAATATAGACTACTTATAACATGTAAGTTTTCTTATTAAATTTGATGTCATACCTTAAAGGATAAAATAATAATTTATTATAACAATTTAAATTGTATAAACTAATATTATTAGTGTATATAACTTAAATATTTTTTTTTCTTCTAATGGGGTAGTGAATTAATGTATCGGCCAAAGTATTGTAGTGTTGTTTGGTGGATCTATACTATAGGATAGTCATAATTAATTATAGGGTTTTTGGTTGGAATATTTGGAAATGTATTGCTATAACGTGCTTGCCTGTTTGGCTATAACTTTTGGTGGCCACTTTATATTCAATGGCAAATGCAGAAAAATATTTTGATTGGAGAGTTTCTGAAGGAAATATTGCAAATTAAATAATTTTAGGACCCGTTTGATCATAGATTTTGTCAAAATATATTTAAAGTTTTTTTGACAAATACATGTTTGGCCATTGATTTTATCAATATTT
The DNA here is from genome assembly GCF_000715075.1 of Nicotiana tabacum. Classification (NCBI taxonomy): domain Eukaryota; kingdom Viridiplantae; phylum Streptophyta; class Magnoliopsida; order Solanales; family Solanaceae; genus Nicotiana; species Nicotiana tabacum. The sequence continues at coordinate 133,680,617 of NC_134092.1, read as the reverse complement.
TGACAAATTCCCAGAAACCAAAACCCAAAACCTAAATCCCAGCTCAAGAGCTTATTTTGGCCCAAAATATCACTATTACATTTTTTAAAAATTATCTCAAACTTTTGTATTTTATAAAAGAGCCCACCATTTATTATTTTGTAACATTGCTACTTTGTCTTATCGGTCATCTGATAGTGTATTATGTAGTTCATCATAAAAATGATAATTTTGTTCCAAATTTATTTATGTTCAGGACTATGATTTGCGATAATATAATAAATGTTGTTGATAAAGGTATTGTTGGGTATTTGTGATAGTTTTTAGAACTTGTGTGTATAAGTCATGTTTCATATTTTTTTTTTTTAAAAAAAGTGAAATATATTTTGAAAACTTATGTCCAAACATATTTTCATCTTCAAACCAAACTTCACCCAGATCAGATTTTCAAAATAAATTTGGGAATTTATGGCCAAACGCTAGCTTAGATGCTCATGTATCTCATGGCTCATAAATGAATGAATATTCATATGTATTGAGTGATATTTTTTTTTCATGTGTTTATATGATTCATTATTTTGAAGGGAGTCTTGGCGTAACTAGAAAGTTACTGCCGTCATATGACTAGAAGGTCACGAGTTCGAACCGTAAAAGTAACATCTTATAGAAATGCAGATAAATAGTGCTTACAGTATAAACGGAATTTAGTGTACCAGACTGCCTTTTTTTATTTTTATTTTATATGATTCACTATTCTGTGGTCAATGTATGTCACTGAATCATGGACAATAAATATTAAAATTTGGACTTGTTAATTTAGATGTTTTAGGATAAATATTGAGTATGACTTAATAAATCTTTCTCTACTCTAATTCTATTCTTTCATGGGGAAAAAAAATTCTTTTCTTTAAAATTACTCTATGTGTCCTAATTTATGGGCACTTTTAATATTCAAAGTCAAATGACTTATTCTTTGAACGTGATTTTTCATATGTCTTTTAAATTATTAATTATTATGTCTTATAATATTTTTTATATACTTCTTAATTATATAAATTTTATTTTAAAAAATCATAAATTTTATATTTGAAATCATATTTAACATTAAAAATATTAACTCTCAAAAAGTAGAATTGATGCCACATAAATCGGGACGAAAGTATTAATACACTTTGTTTAATTTTCTAGAATAAAAGAATGGTTACTGCTATTAAAGCAAGGAGAAAAATTAAATTCTCCACCAAACTCGAGGACTAAAAAAGCACAAGACTAACCAAATAATATGGAAGACCAAAGATGAAATTCATTTTTCCATTACTAAAACCCTTGCTAGTCCTTGTAATCACCTTTGGTTTCACCATTTTCGTTGTGCTACTCTCTCAGCCAACAACAACAAACCCATCTTCCACTAAATCCAATCCCATGGCTTCTAGAAGTTTTATTGTTTGGCTACATGGGTTGGGTGATTCTGGCCCAGCTAATGAACCAATAAAGACATTGTTCACTTCTCCTCAATTCAAGAACACAAAATGGTCTTTCCCTTCTGCTCCTTCTAACCCAGTTACCTGCAACCGTAAGTTATAATTTTGCTTGTACTTGTAATAGTGGGTTGTTGTTGTTTCTTTTGGATTTGGTTATGGTGTGATCACTGTGGAATTGGTGTTTTTGGGTCAAATGCTGTATTTTGATTGCATAAAGATTCAATTTTTAGCCTACTCCTTGGTGGGGTTTGTTATTGGTTGTGTATTGTTTTTGTTTGTATTCTGTATGATCACTGCGAAATTGGCATTTTTGGGTCAAATGGTATATTAGAATTGCATAAAGATTCCATTTTAGCCTACTCCGTGGTGGGGTTTGTGATTGTTTGTGTTTGTATTCTGTATGATCACTGTGAAATTGGCATTTTTGGGTCAAATGGTAGTATTACAATTGCATAAAGATTCCATTTTTGGCTCACCCTGTAGTGGGGTTTGTATGGTATTACTGGTTTTGTATTGTTTTTGTTTCTTTTGGTTATGATGTGATCACTGTGAAATTGGCATTTTTGGGTCAAATGGTGTATTTTGATTGCATAAAGATTCAGTTTTTAGCCTACTCCTTGGTGGGGTTTGTTATTGGTTGTGTATTGTTTTTGTTTGTATTTTGTATGGTCACTGTGAAATTGGCATTTTTGGGTCAAATGGTATATTAGAATTGCATAAAGATTCAGTTTTTAGTCTACTCCGTGGTGGGGTTTGTGATTGTTTTTGTTTGTATTCTGTATGATCACTGTGAAATTGGCATTTTTGAGTCAAATGGTATGAATTGCATAAAGATTCCATTTTTGGCTTACCCTGTAGTGGGTTTTGTATGGTATTACTGGTTTTGTATTGTTTTTCTTTCTTTTGGTTTTGCTGTGATCACCATGGAAATGGTATTTTTGGGTTAAATGGTGCATTCGGATTGCCTAAACATTCCATTTTTGGCCTACTCTTTGATGGGGTTTGTATGGTGTTATTGGTAGTGTATTGCATTTGTTTCTATTGGTTCTGTTCTGTGTGATCACTGTGAAATTTGCAATTTTGGGTCAAATGTTGTATTTGGATTGCATAAAGATTCCATTTTTAGCTTACTCCTTAGTGGGGTTTGTTATTGGTTGTGTATTGTATTTGTTTCTATTGGTTCTATGTGTTCACTGTGGAATTGGCATTTTTGGGTCAAATGGTGTATTGGGATTGCATAAAGATTCCATTTTTGGCATACCCTGTGGTATGGTATTGTTATGTGTTGTATTTGTTTCTATTCTTCTATATCTTGACAATGGAAATGGCACTTTTGGGTCAAATTATATACTGAAATCGAATAAAGATTTAATTTTTGGGTCAAATGACGTTGTTCAGATCGTTGGCATAGATAAAATCTCCATCAGGCATACCTAGGAATATAACAAGAGAATGAAAATATATAGATATTTATATTATAATCAGTATTCTTAAGAAATATATAATGGTAATTAAGGTGAAACTAAAGTATAATAATCAACATTGCATTAGACGAACCAATAAGGCCAGGACCACCGTGATCAGTGTAGTAGATAAAGATATTGTCATTTAGATCACTGTTCACTACGTTCCCCCCCCCCCCCGACACACAGTGAGAGCACTCTTGTCACAGTTTATTAATTATGATCTGTATTGCACTATGTCTTTGATTTGGTAGTGTTGTGTTGTAACTGTTTCTATTGGTTCTGGTGGAATTGTCGTTCTATGGTCAAATGGTATAAGCGAATTGGATAGATATTTAGGTTTTGACCTACCGCTTGATGGGGTTTGTAGTTGGCAAATCACCTGTATCATGTATGGTCACTATTGATATGATAGTCTTTATAACACGAGTCTTTGTTTTGGTAAAAAAAAAAATGGAATCGTTCAGGTCCAAACAGATTGAGGCATAGTTGTTGTTCTTATTGTGATTGCCTTTTGGGTCTAGCGGATGGGATTACTTGCAATGTAGACTAGGTCCACTTTCATCGGCTGGTTAATCAAAATTCAGCTCATTTTCAAGGTGTGAATGGATATATGTCTGGTCCTTATAAGATAATTTGCAGTTCGAGGAGATGAGAGAAATTGTCTAGACTAGAGTAATTTCAATTTAGGGATGCAGTTTCTGCTTCAGTATTATGTCAGTAGTTGTGATTCAAAAATTAAAAAGAAAGAAAAAAAATTGAATAGTAAAGTGTAACATAGCAAAACATGTAGTTTTGTTGTTCCTCTAACAATGTGTTAATGGAGAAGTTCTGAGAAACCAACCCAATGAATTTCTAGGAAACATACGTTAGTTCTTTCCTTTTCCTATGGTTTTTCATTCAATTCAGTAGAAAGGAGGAGAATTGGTAGCGTAGAGGGAAAGTTAGCCCTCTGGGTAGGGATTTAACCGTTGTAGTGTAGTTCCTCTTTGTTAATGAACCATCTTAAATAGAAGCTTTATCAAGTTCCTTTATTTTTGGTTGTTTTGACTTTTCTTTTTGATAGTTAATGCTTGCCATTATAGGCAAAGATGAGCAGCTTTAGCTCTTAGATGACTAAGATGAACACTCAAGACTTGCGAAATACTGCTTGGAATAGCCTTCTGTATAATGACAGTTAGTCAACAACAAAGGCAAATTGATAAATATAAGCAATTTTCTCCCTGAAGGATGTGTCTAACTACTAGCGTAGATAATCTTGCATCTCATTCTGGACATATTGGAAGATAATGAAGCAACTCAGGCTAGTTTCAGCCTGATTAGTGCATAATTACATTTCAGGATGTGAAAAACAGCTTCTTAATGATAAGATTAGCTTGGCGGTGATTTAGGTGCAATTGGCCAACAACGTCAAAGAGCATTCTCCATAAACTTTATGATGTATCATATTATTGTATCTGAAAATGGTACAAAGGAAGTTTGTAAGAAGAACACTAGATTTTTAACGCCATCTTGTTTGCTGAAATACTATGATGCCAGTCTTGCTTGGTTTTCTACCGGAGCTTTCATTTCCATGAGAGAATATGTAGATTCTCCATTAAGGACAATAATGTTTGAGCAGGGTTGATACACTAACGTGTCTGTAAGATGTTGTAGTCTTCCAATTGTTTTCCTACTAAAGTGACAGTATGATTGTTAGTCCTTCACTGGAAATTGCTTTTGCTAGATATTTGACCTTGTCCATTTATTATCATCTCGCGATATAACAAATTCCAACGGAATAGTGATTGTGTTATTTGTAAATATTATTATGGTAACATTCATTTCAAATAAATATTATGGTAACATTGCCAGCTTTTTCACTCTAATATTGGTGATACTTATTATATCTACAGTTTAAACTATTTCGTGTCTTACTTTACTGTAGATGGTGCTGTTATGCCATCGTGGTTTGACATTCATGAAATACCAGTGACTGCTGTAAGTTTTTCTCTTCCACCCCTTTCATTCCTCGTATCTCCTTTCACTTTTTCTTTTCTCAAATTCTCCTTATACTCATGCCATTATGCATTATCTGCAAGGATGATACTGAGAAATATAGGATAGAATTTTATCTAAGGCGAACTTTTTCCACTTGACTTATAGAAAATAAGGAAATCAACAATAACATGTCTTATCCAGTGTTATCAAAGGCGAAAAGCGCAAAAACGCTCTGAGGTATGTTGGGGCTTTAAGCGCAAAGCGCAAATAAAGCGTGGGTTTTAATGAAGAAAGGCGCAAATGGAGAAAAATTACAAATATGTATGTGTAGTCCAAGACTAATATCTATAAGCATGAATACCAAATATATGAACAAAGAAATTGAAGAAAATTTACGATAAAGTGAAATACCAACTATTTAGTGTCGCATCTTCCGGATTACGCTCGTTAGCAAGGAAACGTATTCCTTAGAGCCTTGATGACAACACTGAAGCGCCCGTTAAGCGAGGCGAAGCGGTCAATATGTTTTGAGCCTCGCTTCAGGCTTAAGCGCGCCTTTGATAACACTGGTCTTATCTGGGACCCCATTATGTCATCAAATACTACTCCCTCCGTTTCAATTTATGTGAACCCATTTGACTGGGCACGAAGTTTAAGAAAAGAGAGAAGACTTTTGATCTTATGGTGTAAAATGAGGCACATATATTTTGTGTGGCTATAAATCATTCTGTAAAGGTAAATTGTTTCCAAATAAGGAAAGGGGTCATTCTTTTTGGCACGGACTAAAAAGGAAATACGTTCACATAAATTGAAACGGAGTGAGTATGATATATGCCAGTAATAGTCTCCATCAAAATTCTTATGTTAATGTTGTCTGAGCATTGGCTTCAGAAACAAAGACATGGTTGTACTTACGTTTATTGATATTGTTTCCATATAAGTTAATGTTTAATACCATGTACCAGAGTTCGCCAAACGATGAGAGTGGTCTGCTCAAAGCGGTTAAGAATGTTCATGCAATGATTGATAAAGAGATCGATGCTGGCACTAATCCTAATAATGTTTTCATATGTGGATTTAGTCAAGGAGGTCTCTCTCTATCTCTCTCTCTCTTCCTGGCAAGTTTTTGTACTGCTATTAAATACACTGAACTTTCAACTTATACTTGATTTTGTAGGTGCGTTAACATTAGCAAGTGTTCTTCTGTACCCAAAAACTCTAGGAGGAGGTGCCGTATTTAGCGGATGGGTCCCCTTTAATTCTTCTATATTAGAGAAACAAACTCCTGAAGCTAAAAAGGTAATTGTCTGATACTAACTTCTACTTATAATTTTCTAAAATTTTGTTTTGAAGTAGAAAATGTTATTCTTGTCGTAAAGTTGGTTGCTTTCTTATGTGGAGGGAGTCTTAAGTTTGTGCTAAGGGCATCGGTTACATAAGACTTTATTATATGATCCCCGATCTGCTAACTGTTCCAATACTTAGGATGTATATATGACAATATGATACAGCACCATTGAACGAATTTAGCACTTGTTCCTCATTTCTACCTAGATATATAAAATAGTGCCTCCGCCCTGTATGGAGATGTTCGTCAAAGAGTATTTGGCCATTTGTAATTTGAATAATGATGTTGATGTTGATGATTGGTCTTCCGGAAACAGCCTCTCTACTCCCTCGGGGTAAGGGTAAGGTCTGCGTACACACTATCCTCCCCAGACCACACTAGTGAGATTTTACTGTGTTGTTGTTGTTGATGATTGGAAGATATGTTATCTCGAGAACCCTTTTTTTTTTATTAAATTAATCGAGAAATTCTCGAGGGCCTGCTGGTGCACAATTCGAAACTCGGTGGATAATTTGGTTTGCCCCTCAACAATTCTCCACTTAATTACCAGAGGGTCCAAACTCCCGACATGCACCTAATCCACACATCATAACTGCCTTCTTACCATTTGATATGTGTTTCTTGATTAGTTTCCATGTTGTTATAGCATCTAACACCAAAACACTTTGAACAGACTCCTATTTTGTGGTCTCATGGTATCGCTGATAGGACAGTACTGTTTGAAGCCGGACAAGCAGGACCACCTTTCCTGGAGCGAGCTGGTATGACTTGCGAATTCAAGGTAATTACTCATGTCTCTCAGATCGTTTCGTTTATCTTTCATGAATGCATCACCAATAAGCCATTGTCTGCCATATTCGTTAGGCTTACCCTGGTCTTGCTCATTCGATAAACAACGAGGAGTTGAAGAACTTGGAATCGTGGATCAAGACTCGTCTTCAAAGCAATTCTTAAAGGTCCACATGATATTCGATTTTCATTTCATACAATCAAGCTCTTGAGTTCAAAAATTGCTGCTTATTTGCTGCTTGCTTGTTTGTGTGATGAGCTTGCTTCATATTACAATATTTATAGTTGAGTTGGAATACCTTCTCATTCACATATTAATTCTTCTACTGTATTTCTTAACTCATTTTACAATTGTAGTTATGAAATATGGGACCAGTAGTTGAACTGTTAAATTGAAAGAAAATTGTTGGATTATAGTCTGGATTTTGGATTTATTACAGAGACAACAACAACAATAAACCTAGTGTAATCCCACAAGTAAGGTCTGGGAAGGATAGTGTGTACGCAGAGCTTACCCCTACCTTCAAGATTGTCGGGATGTCAGCAGGTTAGGCAGCTCTAAGGGTTTTTATATTCGGTGTCATTTTTATATTCGGTGGAAGACAGGCTGAAACTTTGCCCCAACCAAGTGAAACTAAGGGTCTGAAAGAGTTCACGATCTCATCTATTGGGTGTTAACCCTCGGAAAACGACTAAGAATGTCCATTAAAAGGAGCGATGAGGTCGTTTTTCAAGCACGAATGCTATTTCCGGAAAACCCTCGGCTTAATATAGGTAAAAGGAAGGGCAACAACAACAAGCATATCAATTAGAAAACCGAAGCAAAAATACAAAATTAAATACACTAGGTACTACAATCAGAAAGCCGACACGAAAACAATAACAAGTAAATACAGAGAGTTCTTCCATTTTAAGAGCTTGATAATTACAATGAGTTGGCAAATATAAATATTAAAAATTTTGAGAAACGTATATTTTTAACCGTTTTAAAAAATAATAGCGGATAAAGTATTATTTTTTTTGTATATGGGTATAGTATATACATATTTGATATAATTTTCGGCTAGCGAATAAAATTAGTTTCGCCCAAAAACTTTTTGCTCTTGATTTAGAAAATGAGTTAGGTGAATACATCAATTGTAGAGGAAATCTGTGTCAAACTAGAGTTTGAAAAATTATACTATAGTTACCATAATTACTAATTATGACATATGATTGTATGAGAAGAAATAGTGGGTTTGGCACCGAATATGAAAAACTGAAAATCATTACTTCACGTTCATATGATCCACTTAGGCCCATTAACTTAAAAAAAGAGCGGCCCAAGCCCATTACTTTATCAGTCCAATCTTTTCTTCCTAAAATGGCAAAAGGGATTTCTTTGGGATCATTTGACTGATAGAAAATGAAGAGAGGAAAATAATGGATTTTTATTTTGGTACAATATTTAGTAAAAATTATTTTAAATGTTTAATTGTCTTTATTACATAGTTGATATAAAGTAAGAAAGGTTCAATTAGTCATTGCAAAAGAAGAGAACAGTGAAATTTAGCTAGCGTTTTGTCACGCCCCAATCTCGGAAGGCGCGACCGGCGTTTAATCGAGTGATCTCAACTGAGTAAGCCTTTTTAAAACTTTCTATCCAACTCAATATGATTAAGGGAACCATGTTTTTGTTTACTTAGACAATAGGAAAGATTGTATATTCAACATTTTTAGTTCATTTTATATCACAACCTTAAACCGTAGTAAAGTTTCCAAGATCTCATACAATTACAATCTAGAGAAACAAGAGTTTAGATTTACAACATAGTTCATAGACCCATTCAATACCCATACATAACCCACACAAACGTCTACGGAGCCTCTAAGAATACAAAAGACAATTATAACAACGCCAACAACAAGGCCCCGGCTATACCTTAAAAGTAGATATCTATAACAAAAGATGTACAATATAACCCCTTGAAGGAGAAAGGGGATCACCAAGACTTTGAGAAGAAGGTACTCCGCTACGCGCGATCGGCATTATCCGCAATAGAGCTACCTACATTCATTTAAAAATGTAGCGCCCCCGACAAAAAGGACGTTAGTACCATGGAATAGTACTAGTATGTATACCTAAACACCATCTTATTAGAAAGAACTATCATACAAGAATTCAAGGGAATTACAAGAGACAATCAAAGCTTTAACCAAACACCACATCATCAAATAAAGAATCTTACAACTTTCACATGATTTCCATAACTTTAGTTTGGGGCATTTCATATGTTCATCATTGTTCTCAATACCACCGCTATCTTGAGCGGAGTCCGATCACGACCTGATCGGCTAGGTTGCCTCATTTGAGACATATACCTCAATCACCATCTTATTTCCCTTTTCCGGAATTCAATATCAGCACATTACCACCATGTGTGCGGCATGACGTCCAATCACGGCCCGATCGGCTAGGCCGCCTTACCTAGGCGTTGTTCCTTTCTTATTAATCATCTCATTTGAATCTTTATTTCACATATATCATATCAATTCATTGGCGCTTAGGGCCACAATTATCACATCATTTCCACTTTCAATGTCAACCTTGCAATTTATGATCATGGGTACATACAAAAGCAATTCAAGTTGTAAGCATAAATAAGATTTCACATATTAGCATGACAATCTCAGTTTTAACTCTTGACGTAAAATTTAGGCAATTTCAACACATGGTTCATATTCTTTGCACATCTTTAAATATCTAGAATAGTACTTTGCACACATTGAGGTACAAGTTTCATGTATATATACAATTTCAAAACCAATTAATGTAAAATGACAATCAATACATCAATCAAGTTTTCGGTCTTACCACATTTGCACATACACATACCAACGGAGCTCAATTTCTAATAGGAGAGGGGTTTAACCATACATACCTCAATAGAGCTTTCCTTAAATTCTTACAAAATTCTGAAATTCTTAGCAACTTCAATCTCTTGGGGTGAAAACCTAGCAAATTTTGCTTGAAAGTCTTCAAAGATTTGGCAAGGTTTGAGAGTTAGTTCTCCCTCTAGAGCTCCCTCTCTTACTCTATTTGCAGTAAAAATAACATAAAAGAGGTCTAATGGGTATTTTTAATAGGATGAGATCGGGTTTAAAAGTTAGAAACTAGGAGCATCGACACACTTTGTGATCGCATAATGGACATGCGGCCCGCAAATGGACCGCAAAAATGGTCCTAACTTGGCATTACGAGATTTCGGGTTTTTGAGTAGAAATTTTCACGGGGCCTTACACGTTTGGATGTAGATTTGATTGAAACTTGAAAAAAGAGTTTTTGAAGTTGTGTTAAAAAATAATTTTTGAAAGTTGAAATTGTGTTTGGACATATATTTTACTTGAAGAAAAATTAAAATTTTTTGAACGGAAGAAAAATTTTCACTCAAAAACTGCTCTAAACCAAGTTTTGAGAACTTGAAAACTTTTGAATTTTTTCCCCCAAAAATATGATCATATTTCATAAGCAAATAATATTTTTAATTTTTTTTAAAAAATATGAAGTCAAAATTTATGGCCAAACGAAAACTTAATCTCATGAACGATTGTCCCTTTAACAAACAATGGTATAAATTGATTATTGATAAATAAAGCAAAACAGCAAGACATGTCAAATCAAAACATAGAGTAGACGCATTCTTTCCCTAATTATTTCCTTGAGATACATTTACACTTATACGAAAATTATAATACATGAATTATTATGTAATAACGAATAATAAATAAATTATTATGTGATGATTAACAGTAAGATAATGGATATTTATGAATTACTTATTTTTAAAAGGTATTTTTATCTTTAAATAGCTTAATCTTTGTATTATTAATATATATTTTTATTTCGTATATATATATATGAATTTTCACAACTTAATAGGGTTATTACGAAATAGGAGCAGAAAGAGATTCACCTGAACCTCCTTCGCGCGGAAAATTACACTGTACGTAGAAGACAAAATCTAATTTTTACTTTTATATATTATATTTTGAATCTTTTTGACATATCCCAAAAACATATCTTAGTGATTTAAAATCTTTATTAGGTTGTTGGTTCAATTCTCATATGCCATAATTTATTGTAATTTTTTAACTTTTTCTTTTTTTAATTCCATTAGCAGAAATTTTGTATTCGCAACTGTTAAGAATTATCTTCAACCAAATATTATATTACTTATGCAAAAATTATTTTTTTCTTATATAATTAATCAATTACGCTATTATCTAATACATATATATGCTAAGATTAATTGCTCTAATATCGCAACTAAAATCCAATTTTTTTTTACCTTTTTTTGCCTAAATTTATCTCTTAGATTTGTTCTACTAACTTCATCTCTTCTCGGAAAGTGAGAGAAAAAGAGGGAAAATTTGATCATTAGATTCTGTAATAAGTAGGGTCCATCAAATAGCCCCCACTATTAACCAATCAAAATCCAACAAAAAAAATCAAAATTCTTAGAAATTGATGCCCTAAATTCTGTAAAATACACTGTCCCACAGATGAACCCTACCCCCAATGTCCTTTTCCTTTTATTTTTACTAAGTCATATAAAATTATGTAATCAATTTCTATGCTCTTTTTTCTCTTACCATAAACTCTTCAAAGTCCCCACAAACCCTCATTCTCTTTAGTTCAATTCAATCTTCCTTACACCCACCCACCCTACTCAACTACCCCACCCTCTCTAAACTCTCTCTCAAAAAAAAAAACTCCATTTTTTCATTAATTATGAAGAAACTTTATAGAAAAGGTACAGTTCATCCAACTCCTCCTTTGGTTTCTGACCATCTTTCTTTTTTACCAGTTGCTATTTTAACTCTTGCTGCTGCTTTATCTCAAGAAGATAAAGAAGTTTTAGCTTATCTCATTTCTTGTTCTACCGGCTCCGGCAAACTTTCCGGCGACTTTTCCACCAATCGGAGAAACACCCACAAGTTGAAAACACCCAACTCGGCTTCTGAAACCGCAGTTTCTGGTGCAAAAAGTGGTAGCTCCGCCGTGTGCGGCGGCGTTGGCGGCGGCGGAGGAGCTGAACGTGTACTTTCCGGTGAGTTTTCTGGAAATCGGAGAAATACCCACAAATTAAAGATACCCAACTCAGCTACTGAAACATCTTCCGGTGGTGGAACAAAAGGTGGCGCTGCCGTTAGCGGCGGCGTTGGCGGCGTTGCTGACCATCCAGCTTCTTTTAACTGCGACTGTTTTAGCTGTTACATGAGTTATTGGGTGAAATGGGATTTATCACCTAACCGTCAACTTATTCATGAGATTCTTGATGCTTATGAAGAAGGTTTACAAAGCAAAAAAGAAAAAAGCAAAAAAGAAAGAAGAAATAAAAACAAAGGCTCTAATATTAGTAGTGGTTCTGTTGAGCTAAAAACGACATCATCTGAGTCAAATTTGAACATAAACGGGTCTGTTCCGGCCGGGTCAATTGAGTCCGACCCGGTGGAGGAAACTTCCGGCAACCATAGCGGCGGCGATGAAGATGAAAGTGGTGGAGAAGAGGGAGGTGAAAAAGGTTCAGTTAGAAAGTTTGTTAGTTTTATTGGAGAAAAGATTTGGAGTGTTTGGACCTAAAAAAATATTTTTTGAAGGTAATTTTCAAGAAATATTTAGTTTGTTTTTTTGCCATTTTCCCTTCTACTTAATCTCATATTAGTTCTTTTTTTTAATTTTTAATTTTTTTTTCTTGTTGTTCCTCATTTGGGGGTCTGTAAAATACCCTTTTACTTCACAATGTAAAATATGGGTAGTAGTTTTGAATGATCACCTTCATTGGTTTTTTCTTATTTTCACATTTTGTATAATCTTTGTTCTCTCCCTTGTGGTTAAAAGTTGCTTAAGGAGTAGTTTAGATTAAAATAATAAATTTTTTTATGTTAATTCCAAGAAATATTTAGGTTTACTTTTTGCCAACTTCATTTCCACTTTATAATTTATGGGTAATTTTCATTTTACATTTTGTAGAAAATGTTTTATTTCCCTATTGGTTAAAAGTTGCTTATGGGTGTAGTTTAAACTTTAACTATATAATTTTATATGTTTTTTTCTTGGATTTTATTGATTATAAAGTGGCAAGATAGTGTAGGTATCAGCATTTCCTTCTTTTTGTTAAAAAAGGGAACATTTTTGTAAATAATTAGTTTTTTGAAAGAGGTTAAATTGGAATTTTATTTGTTTAATGGCCAAAAGTGGCTAGGGAATTTTAGGTCATCTATGGACGGTTTGAAGTCTGTATTTTGAACAGTGACAAAAAACGTCGGCCATTCTTGAAATTTCTTGGATATAGAGAAAGGTTTGAACTTTTTTCTAGGCCATAGAAAATAATATTGGTCTAAAAATAATTTTCTGCAACTTTTGGTGTCGATTTTTGAATATTCAAAACTATTGTCCTTTTATTTTCTTACTTTTGAGTATTTTTTTTTTATATATAAAAAGTTCATTTGGCTCGAGGAAACAAAGGACGACACTTTTCAAAATTTTGTCATCTTGCCAGGAATGACTCAGACACTCATGTACTGGTTTTTTTGTGTCCTCTCTATAGAGGCAGAATTTGAAGGTCGTGCCTGAACTTTTATATTTAACCAAAAATTTATTTTGTATAAAGAAGTGTAATTATTTATATATTACTATTTTCTATATATATATATATATATATATATGTGTGTGTGAGAATTTTTTGATCTATTTCTTTATGAGATAGGTCCGCCTCTTGAAAAAGATTTGAATTGGTTGGCTCATTGTTTGAAATTGTTCAATTTTATCTTTTGTAAGCAAAATACATAACTGGACCCTTAAATTTGGTCTTTTTTGTCGTTTGAACACTTAAACACAGAGTTATTCTTATCAGGACGTTCAACTAAAATCATATTTGTGCCAATTAGACACTTTGTAGACCATCTGAGAAAAAGTTTTATAAAAATTAAATGTGTGTATTACAGTTGCCTCTAACACGTTAAAAATTTCGACCTTATAGAATTAACCCCCCAAACAAATTGAACTCATTTTCAGAAAATGGAAAACCTGACCGTCCTCTGGCGACTTAGTATCCTAAAAAGCCCGCTGAAAATTTCCTCCGTTCAACTTCATCTCACTTCTTCTTGTTTCGATTTTACTGAAATATCACGCTATTCTCTCTATTCCTCGTCTAAGTTGGTGTGGCTTACAAGTGTCATGTAAAGAGAACAAGCATGCCAAATAAAAATAGTCAGATCCATGTACACTAAACTTTATTTTTAAAAAAAATTAAGAGAAAAAATGATGGGTTCATGTCAAAGTTATTAGAATATAATAATAATCAACAACCTTTTTCTCATGTTCACACGTCTTCGATCCCCACACACTCAATTATGTCACTACAAAGTGTCTAATTGGTATAGATGTGATTTAGTTAAAGGGCCTAATAGGAAAACTCTATGTTGAGGTGTGGCCGTAGATTTTGGTTTCTTTTTTTAAAAGAAATTTAAAAATATTATTTGTTTATGAAATATGATCATATTTTGTATTAAAAAAAAAATTCAAGTTCCCACAAACTAGTTTAGGACAGTTTTGGGTGATTTTTTTTTTTCCATTCAGAAAATTTTGAACTTTTCTTCAAATAAAATGCATGTCCAAATATAATTTCAACTTTCAAAAATTATTTTTCAACACAACTTCAAAAATTCGTTTTTAAAATTTACTCAAATTTATGTCCAAACGCTAGCTAAGTATCGCGCAACTTTGTTTATTAATTCTTGGACTAGTTAGAAAAAAATACTTACTTTCTCCGTTACAATTTACTCCTAATTTATTCAACTGCGGATATTAAAAGGCAAATTTGATTATTTCTCCTTTTTATTTATATTTAATTGAAATATTTTTGCTGTGAACTTGATTATAATAGTGTACATAATTGTACCAAATACTAATGTGGGTTTGGTGATACTAACATTACCAACTCTATTGAATTTCTTGATTCAATAGTACGTTTGATGTGATCAATGTAAAATATTCAATAATCCAAATAGGAAAACTTTCAATTTCGTGATGTGATATAATTATCTACCACGAGTACTATTATCTACTACTACTATTTTAATCCAAAAAAATTATTTAATTTAGAGATGATCATATACATTTTGGCATTTTCTAGTTTAATACTTATTTAGGGACACTTGGAAAAAAAAATCCCAGTGAGCTAAGCTAGGAGGATAATATCTATCTCCATTTTAATTTTAGCTTTAGTTTGTTTTATGCTTTTGGATGAAATGAGTTGATAATTATGGGATTTTAGGTTCAAATAGTAGAGATAAAAATACTAGATAATTTCTTTTTATCTGTCCAAGTAAAGGCAGATCTATGTTATTAAGAGAGGGTTCACCGACAACCGGAAAGTTCGACAAAATTTTCATGAATCCATGTATATGTTTTTTAGAAAATACTGATATATTAGTAGTGACACCCTATATACAAAGTAGATTTTGATTGAATACAAAAATACACTCCCGACCTTCAAATTCCTGGGTCGTCACTATGTCCAAATTTTTGTGAATAAAGTTACTCGATATCTGGTAGAAGGAAGAAAATATTCTATAAATTAATTGAGATGTGAACAAGCTAGTCCGGATATCACTGTAACGGAAAAAAAATATAAGGCTAAATATAAGTGTCATCCCCACTACCAAGGGTACATCCTTAACAAAAATTAAGAAGGAAAAAGAAGACGGTCAACACGTTCTTGGAAAAGTCGATTGGGTAGGAGGGACAATATTGGAAAATTGAGGAGAAAAGGCACGTGATGGACATGGTCTTTTGATGATGCTGTTAGTTTTTGTGACTGTGAGCCTCTTCAGTTGCAGTGAAAGTTCCCGACTCTCTAGTGATATCCCCCCTTTTTCAGCCTGACATTACAAAGGTAGACTTCATCCACCGGACGCCCTGGCTTTCTTTTTAGTTTTCCAATCTTCTGTCCTTCATTCTTGCAGATGCAAATCATAGATGACCTAGTGGCATTTATGCCAGACCAGAGCATTCTTCTCAAGAAAAGAAAGCGGAGAGGGTGACTGAATTTCACTCTTTATCATTCCTTACTACTCCTCAATTCCCATCAAGTGTTGTCTTATTTATTTAACGGAAAGATGATTCTTGCAACTTTTTAAATAGTATAAGGATGATTTTTGTTTACTAGGATAAGACAAGGATGTACCCTTGCTTTGAGCTATAATTTAAGGATGATTTTTGCCAAAAACTCAAATCTAACTATGGTTGTTTTCCTTTGCACTTAAAAATCCCTCTTATTGTTGCATTTTTTGTTTGAGACTTTACATTTCCATCATTAACAAGTTTAACTTTATACACAAAAAGGGAGGATTTAATTTCCACATTAAATTCGTGCAATTTTGCACTATTAAATGCCACAAAGAGAGAACATTCATTTTTGGATATTATAATACTCAATTTGTCTCATATTATGTGTCGTGTTTCTCTTTTACACGCCCCTTAAGAAATAATATTAATTAAAAAGGGAATTAGATTATTCTACCTTAATTTATGTCTTAAGATATAATCTCTATTCATTGAATACTTATTCTATATATATGTTATCTCCATTCAAGAAAAATTATTACTAAGAGTAAAAAAGGGGGGAAAAATTATCAATTTGTATTGAATTTTTAAAATGACAAATAATTTAAGACAACTATTTTTAGTAATCACGACTGTTAATATGAGACAGATGGAGTATAAGTTAAAGACAGCCCCATTTATCTTTAATTTATTTGCTGAATTTCACCCCTCCCCCCCCCCCCCCCACAAAAAAAAACACGTTTCCCTTTATTATTATTTTTATTATTTATCTTTTTTTTGGAGAAAGTGGTGAAGAAGTTGTTAAAGTTAGCTTGGATTAAAGCTTAAAAAAGAGATATACTAAGAGAATTGAGTCCAAAATTGCCTTTAAATTATTCTTCCTTTTTGAGTCTTTAGCCTAAGGGAATTTGTTCTTTCCATTATTTAGCACTCTGCTTCCTTTTTACACAACTATTTAAACTCCAAGCAAAGTTTTTTTTTTTCTTTCTAATGCTTTCCTACCTTTTTTGGTAAAACTTTTTAAAATAAATAACTAGGAATTTCAAAAGAAACATAAATTAGTCATGGCCTTTGGTATAGTGGTAAAAGCGTATTGTAAAATATTCGAGTTAGGCGCACTCACAACAACAACAACAACGACGACCCAGTATAATTCCACAAGTGGGGTCTGGGTAGGGTAATATGTACGCAGACCTTACCCCTACCCTGAAGGGTAGAAAGACTGTTTCCAGGAGACCCTCGGCTCAAAAAAAGCAACAGGAGCCGATATATTAGTACCATAAAAATGCATAATAAAATAACAACAATATAAGAGATATGAAATACAGAATACGAAATACGAAATAGATGGTTGGTATAGTAGAACTAGCAGGTAAAGCCCTGCATCAATAGACGAGAAAATAAAGGCCGAACGAATTTTGAATAGTGAATTAGCTGATTTCATATAATTTTGTTGGGAATATTAGAATCATGTTAGTTCAATTAATTTTTAGTTCTTTAAAACATCTAGCAACTTAACTTATGTCCTTGAAGTGACTGCTCAAACAAGTTTTTTTAATTATTGACCACTTAGCTAGCATTTGGACATAAATTTAATAGAAATCTGAAAAAATAGTTTTTGAAGTTGTGTTGAAAAATAAATTTTGAAAGTTGAAGTTATGTTTGGACATGTATTTTATTTGAAGAAAAGTTGAAGTTTTGTGAGAGGAAGAAAAAATTTCACCAAAAAACTACCCTAAACCAGTTTTTTGTTGGGAACTTAAAATTTTTTGATCCCCCTCTTAAACATGATCATATTTCATAAACAAATTTGGTTTGAAAAAACGAAGCCAAATTTTTTGGTCAAACGGGAGCTTAAAAACATATAATAGAAGCCAGAACAATGCTTGCTATTAGCAGTGGCGGGTCCAGGATTTTAAAGTCGTGGGTGCTCACTGATAAAAATTCGAAAAGAAAAGAAAAATAAAGTTTAGTTATGGGTGCTCACCCAATATTTATCTAAATATTTTTATAATTAGCTATACACATTTACTAAATCTTGTCAAAGATAATGGGTGCTTGAGCACCCAAAATTAGCATGTGGATCCGCCACTGGCTATTAGGTTTAATACTAACGGACTGTTAGGGAATAGCCAGGATTTTAATTTTATAAATTTTAAATTGTAGAACGACGATTTTAGCACTAACAATTTAATTCTTAATTTAACGTGTACATGTTTAACAATTTTTTAACATAAATATATTGTTCAAACAAAAGTTATTTGGTTCGATTAAAGCCATATCTGAATTTCTACGTTCGCCCGTGGTTGAGGTCATTTGGGAGAAAATTAACATAAAGGAGTCTTAAAAAAAATACTTCCTCCGGTCCAAAATAAGTGATTTTTTTGGTTTTTTTCTTGTAGTTCAAAATAAGTAATTTTTTCAAATTTCAAGAATAAATTAATTATTTTTTTCCTACATTGCTCTTGGAGTAATTAATGTTGGAGTATGTGTTAGGAGTGTTTATGTGAAGAGATAGTAAATGTTAATATGGTCAATTTCATTGCTAATTAATGTTAAAAGGTGAATTTCTTAATATATGTGAAAACAACCAAAAAATCACTTATTTTGAACCGGACGGAGTCATTTTCGCTTTTACATGTTACAATTTCCAAGTCAAAATCCAATTTAGGGTTTTGAAATTTGTCACCAAAATCACTTGACAAGATCTTATCTTATTGCGTTAAGCCAAGAAAAAATTGATAAATAAATATCGTAACATCCAGCATTCCACTGCATGGAAGGGAGGGCCATGAGTCCATTTATAAGCACATGAGTTTTGTAATATTTATTATTCAAAAGGAAATTTAATAATCATTTGATAAATCACAGAAGAAGATGTAACCTAGAGTTTATAATTTCATTCCAACTTATAATTTTCGATATAAAGTATAAATATGTACGTAAGAACCTATTAAAATTATAATAAATGTTATATGAACCAATAGTTTGAACAATATAATGAGTTTACTACAAATTAAATTTGAATCTATTAAATTTAAATTCTGAATTTACCTTTAAATCTAATAGTGGTGTATATATAATAGTTGATCATTAGGGGCGAATATAGTATATATGCAACGGGTTCAATTGAACCCATAACTTTCGACGTATAGTAAAAATTTATGTTTAGAAATTCATTAAAGTTGCAAAAATAGTATATATGAACCCATTACTTTTAAAATATAATG
The DNA here is from genome assembly GCF_000715075.1 of Nicotiana tabacum. Taxonomy (NCBI): domain Eukaryota; kingdom Viridiplantae; phylum Streptophyta; class Magnoliopsida; order Solanales; family Solanaceae; genus Nicotiana; species Nicotiana tabacum. Next base: position 133,661,238 of record NC_134092.1, on the reverse strand, counting down.
GGTTCAATGCTAAAACATTAAAAACAGAATTCATAGAGTTTAAATTATAAATCTGCCTATGTTGATCATATATATATATTTTATATGTTAAACATGTAAGTTCAGCTGATTAAATTTGTTTTTCTTTTACACAGCAATAGGCAATAAAAGAAAAGCTTGGAACTTGGCATAGTGATCAACAAAATGGATGTAAACCTAAAAAATTGGAATATCAAATTCTAGCAGAGATAAAAATAAATATTAAGTATTTTCTTTTTCATTTACTTACATCTTATAGAGTAAAATTATCCGATTTTTATTATGGTGGATATCCGATAAAATAGTGCAAATTAACTCATACACCACCATTATATTAATAATCCTTATAGTTCGATTCTTTTCCGGATCCCGCGCATAACAGCAGTTTAATACACTAGACTGTCCTTTACTATTTTATATTAATAAAATTGAAACTTGACTTGGTCAAAGTGTAAATCAAGGTCTTCAAACAGAGACAAGACTCTAGTTGATAAACTAACATTTTGGGATTTTGTATGCCACATTTGAATTCATTATGATTACGATTTATCTCTTTTGTTCAAACTATGCCTGACGAATTTGACTTTGTTTTTTGTTTCTTTTTGGAATTCCAAATTTCAATTAATAAATTTGTTCTAAGCCATGACATATTTAAGACTGCTGTTACGTATTAATAAGTCAAAAATAATGTTAGTAGACAGTTTTATTTTCCATGTAGCCAACAAAAAAGCACCACAGGTAAATTATCGGGGGAAAAAAATGGAAAAGGATAAATACCAAGGGAAAATTCTACGCAAAATTGTTGAGTGAAATGTATAAGTCAACATGCATCGGCTCTCAGTGCTCGTTTGGTACGAGAGATAAGAAATAATTAATTTCGGGATTAAATTTGAGATGAGTTTATCTCGTGTTTGGTTGGGATAAAATTATGATATAACTAATCCCGGGATAACTTATCCCGGGATTATAATATTTTTTTTATCCTTATGAGAGCATGAGATAATCCCTAGATAATTAATCATGAGATAACTTGTTATCTAACTATATGACCCCAAAGGACTCGTTTGGTACAAAGTATAAGAGATAATTAATCATGGGATTAAATTTAAAATAAGTTTACCCTATGTTTGGTTCGGATGAAATTGCGGTATAACTAATCCCGGGATTAGTTATTCTGATATTGTAGTGTTTATTTATCCCCATGGGATGGTGGAATAACTAATTCCTGAATAATTAATTCCGGGATAACTTGTTTCCAACCAAACGACCCCTAATGGCTCGTTTGGTATGAGGGATAAGGGATAATTATTTTCGGGATTAAATTTGAGATGAGTTTATCCCTTTTTTGATTGGGATAAAATTATGGTATAACTAAACCCTCGATTAGTTATCCCGATTTGTAGTATTTTTTTTATGCCTATAGGATGGTGAGATAACTAATTCCGGAATAACTAATATCGGGATAATTAATCATGAGATTTTTGTTTCCTAACCAAATGACCCTAAGAGTTATATTTGGAACAACTCAATGAATTCTTTCCATATTAGTCCAAGTAGTAGTCTTTTTATGACTAAACAAAAAGTTATTTTCAAGATAATAACTAATATGGGTTGGAAAAGTACAGGATTTAAATATTAGTAACTGTTTTGTTAGTTAAATACATTGGTCTGGTCCCCTAATTATGTTTATTAAGCATATACTTTCAGGAACCATGTTTAATTAGGCTAACTTAAACATCTCATTATTGTTTTGGCCAAATAATTTAATTTTTCTATTTGCATAATTTTGCTAGTTGTTTTTTTATAGCCAAACAAAAATAGCTACTCCTTAAAAAATGAAATGACATTTGGAGTTGAAGGATTGAAGTCATTTAACGTAATTCAACGTGAACTCGATTATTGATTTCGTAAATCTCTTTTAATAAAATTTTATATCAAAAATATATAAAGGGATTGTAAATCACAAATTTATATTTAAATATTTTTGAAAAGGCATAGTATTATTTCTCAAATAGTATAATATGATTATTTCCATGAGAGACAAGTGTAAATGAGGATGGAGGCAAGGCGAGGCTATGGATGAAAACGTCTTTCAAATACCTTAAAATCCAAGGAAAATTTATTAGGAAGTCATATTTAAATTTGGCCTCGACAAAATAATTTGACACCTTAGGAAAATTATTTTATTGTTCGATTTTTTTTGGGGAGAAATTCAAAAATAGCCAGATTTACAAGTGATAATTAAAAAATAGTCACAGTTTCAAAAGTAATCGAAATTTAGCCACTTTTTATGTAAAGATAAATTTGAAAAAAAAATACTGTTCAAAATCCGAAAATTATTCCAGTATAATATCCTGAAATTCCAGTATAATATACTGGAACTTCAGTATATTATCTAGTATAATATACTGGAGTTCCAGTATAATATACCGGTCCAGCATAATATGCTAGAAGTTCATACAAAGTTGCTCCAGTCTCCAGTATATTATGCTAGAACTTTTCGCGTGTTGGAGTTCCAGCATAATATACTGGAAGTTCATACACAGGTGCACCAATCTCCAATATATTGTGCTGGAACTTTCCGTGTTGCAGCAAAATAATAACTATTTTTCAATGATTTTGCAAACGCTTGCTATTTTTCAATAACCAATCCAAAAACTGGCTAACTCATGCTATATTTACCTTTTCTTTTAATTATTCAATAATCGGAGCCCACTAATCAGCCTAATTCGAATTTACCTCGAAGTATTTCCTAATAAAAAGTTTTTAATTTAATAATTCGAATTCGAGACCTCCGACTAAATAATCCTAAACTAGCTCTACAATTATAAACCAATTAAATAAGATTGTAGCAGCCGTTAATGGAAGTCTATGGATACAATTAGTTGGTTGGTGGAGGCCAAGTCCAAAATAAAACCTAAAAAATGGTCTGCGTGGAGAAATTACCAAGAAAGTAGAGTCAATTGGTTGTTCAACAATTCTTACTATTGAAATAAGTCAACATAAATGTTGAAAATGAGTACTTCTATAGTTTTTGATTTTTTTTTTATTTAAGTTAAATACAATAATAATGTATAAATTCTTTATACTATCAGTGCATTTAATTTGGTTATAGCAAACTCTTATTCTAATTTTCAGGTTACTTTAATCTGGTAGTACTTAATTTTTGTTCTTTAATTCTAAATTATTAGTTTTATTTAAAAAAAAATTACTTTGATTTTTTTGAATTCCCCCCCCCCCCTCCCCCTTTTATTTCCTTATGATTCCCTTTTATTGGAATTATTACTATTTTAATGACTCGAACTCATAACCCGGGGTTGTAGATAGGGGTTGATTCCCTTTTGTTGAAATTATTACTATTTTAATGACTCGAACCCATAACTCGGGGTTGTGGATGAGGGGCTGCTGACCATCTGAGCAACTCCTTTTTGTCCTAACTTATTAGTAAAGGCTATGGATGGATACATATTCCAATCAAGAACTAAAATGATGAATAATACTCCTTCTGTCTCAAATTATCTAATGTGGTTTTTAAATTAGTTGTCTCAAATTACTTGTTATTATAAAGGTTCAAGAGTAAATAAATTCCTTTTAATTTTTTTCTATTTTGTCCTAATGTTAATTATTATTGAAGACTACAAATACCTTAATTATGAGTAAATATTAAAAGAAAGATTATATCTTAAGACATAAATAAAAATAAAATAGTCAAAAACTTTTCCTATTTAATATTTAGGGGCGTGTAAATGAAACAGAGCTGAATATATGGTAACCATTATTTCCCTCCGTTGAGGAGCGAGTATCAACCATTTATTAATTGGTATAAAACCGATTTAATGAAGATGGAGCTTATCAACATTTGGTCGGTTCACATTTTGGTAGGAGTATCGGGTTCATCTGAATTTAATATTTTAAATACGGAACATAAATTTACGTATAAAAAATTTGCTAAAAGTACAATAAATATTAAGTATATACCCATAACTTTAAGAATATAATAGATTTAACGCTAAATACTTTATAGATTAAATCTATAGAGTCTGAATCCTGAATCCGTCAAATCTTAGAAATCTTGGTCAAGTTTTAAAGATGGAAGTACTTTTTATAGATCGTAGAAATCTTGAACTACGCAAAAAAGAATTTAACTTAAATACACATAAATTCACGACTACGTATTGCAAAGCATTACATGTAATTGGCTAATTTTTTATTGTCAGTGTATATTAGTTACGTTAAATGGCTCTAAAAATCAAACCAAGGAAAACTTGCTAGTAGTGGCACTTCTGCAATGGTAGGCTCTTCCTGCCCAAGTAGGGGTGTTCGTCGGTCGGTCCGGTCCGGTATTTAGATATTTCGATTCGATATTTTCGATATTCGATTTCTTAAAATGCTATACGAATATCGTACCTAATTAAATTCGATATGGTTCGATTTTTATCATTTCGGTTTCGGTTTAGTAATTTTGATTTATTCGGTTTGAATACTAACTAGTGCGATAGAATCATAAATTATAATATTCTTAATTAAAATACTCAAAAGTGCAAAACTAAAAAAGTTTATTGACAAAAGTTTTGTCCAAAACCAGCAAATATCAACTCGGAGAGTGAAAACTATACATAAAGAAATAAATTTGATCATTAGAAATGTCTTGTTACTTGCTTGGAAATTGATGAGCTTAGAGAATAAAGAAAAATAAATTTTTAGATTTTTTATATTTATCTTATAATTAATAATATGTATATTGTATAATATATATATATATATATATATATAGGCACAAGACCAATATTTAGGTATTTTATTTTAAAATATCAAATACCATACCTAATACAACTTTTTTTTTAAAAATTAATCCAAATATCATACCGAATACCAAAATATCGAATATTAAATACCAAAATTTTTGCTTTCGGTACGGTAATTCAATATTATCAAATGATGGGCAGCCCTATGCACAAGCCTCCAAACATTAAGGGGTTGTTTGGTTATCGGGATGAAATAGACAAGAATATCCCGTAAAATTACCTTATTTTATCTCGAGATTGTAATCCCTAATTCCACCAGCCAAATGACCTCTAAGATTAGAATTGCATCTCTATATCAGAGCAAGATCAACTTACCTCAAATAAAACAAATATATTCAGAAAGTATGGCATGATTCTTGAGTAGAATATGCAGCATTAATCATGAAACTAAGTTTAATTAAAATAATGTAATATTATTGTTGTTGTTGGCACACTCAAAATAAAATAAGCCAATCTCAATTATACAATGAAATAGTAATATTTTAGTAGTACAAGATACCAAGAATGATATGCTAGTAGTAGCATCTCTGAAAGAGTCTATCTAACCACTCAACAACTCTTACCACTAAACTGAGAGGGTGGTTTTTCACCCGGTATCAACTATCCGCTTTGGAACCCGAATAATTTATATTCGCTTCGAAAAGTTTCATTTTGTGAATAAAACGCTTCCTATTAAAGATAATTCTATTTTCAGGACTCGAACATGTTACCTCTTATTACAGGAAGAGATTTAATCATCCACCGTAATAACCTCAATCGATAGAAAAATCTATCAAGACCTAAAACAAAGAACCATCTCCCAAGGAGTCTTTTTATTTTGCATATCTCGAGTTTAGAATTCTCCTCACATTTTTTTTGTCACGATTTTCTCTTCGAGAATACTCGCCTCGTTGATTTTTCTCCTCGTTCTTTTTATTTTGGACATTGAGATATTTATGCAAAGCATTTTTTTCTACCCTATATAGGTAACACAAGCTACAAAGTTGTACACTTAAGGCCTAAGGATATTTCTTTGACGGATGATCGTGTCTTAGAATCCTCATAAAAGTGTAAGTACTAGTATACAATTTCGATTTTGAAGAATTGATAAGTACTTACCACTAGCTACATATTGTTTATGTTATGTTATGTTATGTTATGAATCATGAATACTAAGATCACCATTTATGGTATTTGTGTGATCATATTCATCTTTTTAATTCTAATTTTTCTCTCATTTTCTACCACAATTATTTTGGTCCTCAAATTGCCAAAGTTTGTTTGTTTTTAATTGGCATTTTCAATTTGAGTTGAGCATTTAAGTTGATGTCCGTAAGAAACGACACCTTGTTTGCCTTTTGAATGGGACATTGAATCTCCTTAATCATATATGATATATGACCAACCAAAAATGATTTGGATCAGGGAATGTTCATAGTTCGGGTTGATTCAGATTTAATCTAAACTGAAACAGAACCAATCAATCCTTTGCTCAGGATGAGAGGGACAAAATTATTATTATATCTTCACATAATACTGCGAGTACTTTTCCGTACAGTTTAGGCTCCTGCGAAGAAGAGTTTTAGTACAAAATTTACAAGAAGGAAAAAAAGAGAGGAAAAACTAGTCGCTCCAGAAAATAATAAATTTTTTGTATATTAATGTATTACATACATATTTTTTTACATGATGAATGTATATTTTTGTATATATTTGTCTAGCAAATACAATTATTTTTTACCGACCAGCCAAATATTTAACTTGCCCGAAAAAAAAGGAGCAATGGTTCTATACTTTTCTACTGTGCTAAATGCAACAAAAAAGAGGCAACCCGTGCACAGAGTATCCCGCGTTCACATAGGATCCGATGAAGTGCCGCACCCCAAGAGGATGTGATGTAGGCAACCTACCCTAATACAACAAAAACATCGCTAAATACAGTATACCCAATTGAGACATACTTGTATGTTCTTTACCTCAGTTGATGATTAAGTAAAACTTTTGGGAGATTATTGCAACTCGAAATGCGAGGGGGAGCCTTGGCGTAACTGATAAAGTTACTGTCATGTGACCAGGAGGTCACGAGTTCGAGCCGTGAAAACATTCTCTTGCAAAAATACAAGGTAAAGCTGCATACAATAGACTCTTATGGTTCGGCCCTTCTCCTGACCCCGCACATAGCAGAAGCTTAGTACACCGGGTGCCCTTTTATTGTAATTGGAAATGCAGGATGGAACACAGGTCCAATTGAAATCTGTGACACTCCAAAAGTATAATAGAGAATAATAGAAATGCTGTATAATCTCTTAGGAAAAGTGTAGTAGTTTTCTACCTTGTTCAAGGTGAGTACCACCTTGCTAATGTAATAAAACCTAAGTACCATAAGCAAATACTAAGTAACAAGAAAAGAAAATTGTTTCTATCAAACATAAGCAAATACTAAGTAAGTAATTTTGGAGAGATCAAGCTTTCTGTAAAAACGAATCCTTGTTGATGAGCTTCAAATTGAGGCCATAATTCAAATGGTCATCTGGATGTGTAAAATACAGCCGATAAAATTTTACAATTTTTCCATTAGAGTAGTACTTCACCATCTGCAAACTTATATCTTGGTATGGTTAAGAAAAAATTAGTGTCTCGTATAGTATACAATTCAATGTGAGAGTTCTTGGATGGAGTGAGCTGAAGGTCTATTGGAAACAACCTCTCTACCTCAGGGTAGAGGTAAGGCCTGCTTACAGTGGCGGAGGCAGGATCTCCACGAAGGGGGTTCAAAAAAATTTTTTTGTAGCTAGTAGGAATTGAACTCATGACCTTATGTAGATTTTGAACCCCCTTAACCACTAAACTACACTTTTGGATGGTGTTAAGAGCGTTCAAAACTTAATATATAGAGATAAAAAATAAATTTTGCCTTATATATACAGTGGAATTTTTCGGCGAAGGGTGCTCGGGTGAACACCCTTGCGCCCCCTAAATCCGCCTCTGCCTGCGTACACATTACCCTCTCAGACCCCACTAATGAAATTATACTGAATTATTATTGTTGTTGTTGTTGTCTTCGTCCTATAGTATACAATTCAGTCCAAGATTCCTTGTCACCATAGTCTTTCATAACCCATACCTTAAAAGTGTCTCTCCCCTTATAATTAACATAACCAATAGAATAAGCGCAAAGCATTCCTCCCAATAAGCAACCTTCACTTCCAACTAAGAGGTTGTGAGTTCGAGTCTTCCCAAGAGCAAGGTGGGAAGTTCTTGGAGGGAAGGATGTCGGGGGTCTATTTGGAAACAGCCTCTCTACCTCAGGGTAGGGGTAAGGTCTGCGTACACACTACCCTCTCCAGACCCCACTAAGTGGGATTATACTGGGTTGTTGTTGTTGTTGTGTTGTTGTAGATTCGCTCTGCCAAAGGTATCTTTCCGTACATTGAAATACTAAATGAAATCACATAATTACCATTGGAAATGATCCAATGAAATGCCCCATGTACAAATGCCAAAGAGTCCATACCAAAGAACACATTGCTAGTATAGCAAGGATATTCATCAATTTTTCGCCAGGAGCCACTATTCAGCGTGAGAACTTGGGGACGATTAGGCCTATACATGCCAATCGTAGGAATCTTATAGTCATCACTAGTTGAGTCATATCCTAATCCGTAAAAATTGGATCCCTTCGGTAAAAATTCTGGATTGGGAAGTACTATTGATTCTCTTGTGGACGGATTCCATAGAAAAAGTTCCTTAACTTCATCGCCAAACCGAACACGGATAAGAGACAAGCCATCGAAATAACATAAGAGCGCACAATGCGTTAGTTGACAGTGTGAAGGGAAATCAAGTTTTTGTACATCAACGACGGACAAGAGGGGTTGCTCTGATGGTAAGCAACCTCCACTTCCAACCAAGAGATTGTGAGTTCGAGTCTTCCCAAGAGCAAGGTGGGAAGTTCTTGGAGGAAAGGATGCCGAGTTTCTATTTAGAAACAGCTTCTTTACCCAAATCCTCATTGGAGCATCTATGGGTAATAAGAAGTGTTTGGGAATTTTGGTTATTCTTGGCATGATTGAGATGATTCATCTTCAAGTAAGGTTCAGAGATTAATATCTTCCAAACTTTTGAAATACATTTGAATCGAAGAAGAGTCCGCACAGGTAACCTGCTAAGGATTTGAACCGAAAAGTTTAGAGGAATCAACGTGAAGGTAGGGAGGTTGTTTTCGATAGACCTTCGGCGCAATAGTTCAATATATAATGTATACAATAACCGAGAACAAATCTTATACTACAAGACAACTATACAAGATTTCTAAGGAGTTTTACGATTACAACAACAACAATTACAACAAACCCAGTGGAATCTCACAAGTGAGGTGGGGAGGATAGTGTATACGTAGACCTTACCGTTACCTTATGAAGGTGGAGAAGTTGTTTCCGACTGACCCTCATCTCAAGAACAACGAAAGGAAGTAATAATCAATTAATAGCAACCCGAAAAACTCAATTTTAACACCCTGAAATCATAAACTCATCTGATAATCCACGTCCACCAACTTTGTATTACTTGGCTGCCTAACAACTCTTCTCCCTGCTACTAATTAAAATTGTGGTTAGGTCCATATTGACACAGTGGAGGAATTTTTTTAATATGCCTAAGCCTTGACGGGCAAAATTACGTGATAATATGTATTTGGTGGAACTATTAATGTGTGTAAACATCGCTAAGAGTAAGGGCAGCCTCGTGCACTAAGCTCCCGCTATGCGCGGGGTTCGGGGAATGACAGGATCACAAGGGTCTATCGTATGCAACTTCACATGACAACAACTTTATCAGCTAAGCCAAGCCTCCCCTTCAAAAATTCGCTAAGAGTGTTCAAGATTTAATATATATGTTTAAAAAGTATTAATTGTTCAAGATTTAATATATATATATATATATATATATATATATATATATATATAAAATCTCTATGTACGTGATCAATTGACCGCCCTTCAATCTATGTCAATGGTTTTTTCTTTCAAAAGCAATTCTTCAAATAACTCGGTAGAAATGACACAAGGTAGCCACTTTAAAGGGCTGCTATTTAGGAATTAGCCAGTGCGTTCTGAATTTCTATTTTTCAGTTCATTTTTTTAACGACAAAAGTGTCCTGTAATTAAAAATTTTAGTTTAACATTTCAGGACATAATAAGTACTTGCTAATCTCTAGTTCACAAACCAAGTATAATCTTTACAATTCTCGTTCATTAAAATCTTCGACATCATGCCCCAGGTCCTATACTCTTCTGTTTCTCCTAATTACAAACAAAAAAACAGCAAATAGTCTACTACTAACTCATAGTCTAGGATACTCCTTCATCTCTTGTAATTTCCTATCTAACTTCTTGTATTTACTTCTACGACTATGAATTTCCTATGCTATTGCCTAGGGGTGTGCATTCGAATCGGTTTATCGATAAATCGAATCGATTATTTGTTATTGGTTTATCGATTTATCGATTTCGATTTAAAAAATTTTCTTATCGAGTTATCGATTTTGATTTCGATTTTGTCCTCTTCGGTTATCGGTTTATCGATAAACCGAAGGGTAAAAAATATAATTGTCTTTTTAGTATATCTTATCGGTTTATCGATAAACCGATAAGATATACTAAAAAGACAAAAAAAAAAAAAAATTACCCTTATTCTATAATACCCTTCCCTTTACCCTAAGTCCCTAGCCCTATTATTTCATCTACCACATTTAAGGAATGATCATATTTAAAGCTCAGGGAAATGAAGTTCAAATTAATAGAAAATAGAATTAGTTGTGATGATGTATTTTTTTTATACCGTTGGAGTGTTGGTGGCATACATTTGATCCCTTACTTTAGTTTCGTTGCATGTGCTTGTTGACACAATTTTTATGTTATAAACGGTGTTCGTCTTATTTTAGCTTCTTTTTGTCCATATTAGTTAGGCGTGTTTATAGCGATATACTTTCTGTGGAATCCCACAAATTTTCTTATTGGTGTAATCGATAACCGAATCGATAAGCCCCAAAAATCGATAAATCGAAATCAAAAAAATCGAAACCTTATTGAAACAATAACGATAAGCATATGTACAAATCGATAATCGATAATTAATTATCGATAAGGGTCAAAAATCGAATGGACACCCTTACTATTACCCGTATAATGGCCTCCTTCTGCCTAGTTTTCCCTTGAAAATCCTCAAGTTCCTTTCGTGCTGTCATACCTCCTTTTTACGCACCCGAGAGGGCGCAAGGGAGTTTTTTCCAATTAAAGGACAATCGAAACGGGATTGGTTTAATTATTTCAGAGTCGCCACTTGGGAGATTTAGGGTGTCCCAAGTCACCAATTTTAATCCCGAATCGAGGAAAAGAATGACTCCATATTACAGTCTGCGCACCAGAAATCCGGATAAGGAATTCTGTTAACCCGGGAGAAGGTGTTAGGCATTCCCGAGTTCCGTGGTTCTAGCACGGTCGCTCAACTGTTATATTCGGCTTGATTATCTGATTTTATACAAGTGTAAACTTATGTGCAAAATTTAACTTTTAACCGCTTTTATCATTATTATTATTATTTTTACAAGGAATTGCAACGTTGTGAAAATGTATCTCGAACCGCGTTACAATCAATGTACCCGTGGTCGTCGACACACTTTGACTCCGTTGAGATTTGGATTTAGGTCACATCAATGTGCACCCGAGTTTAAGGAAAATAAATTATTAAAGGCGCGCCTAAAGCGACTAGCGTATCATTTACTTTGGGTAAGGCCGTGGAATTTTACTAAACGGTCCATCCCGAAATCTAAGCAATTTTTAAGGCAAATATTTATTGAGGGCCCCGCAATTTTGTATTTTTATTTGGCGAGGCTCATCTCATTCTATTTTAAAAGGAATTTGCGACGTCATGGACATGCATCTCGAACCACGTCACAATCAATGTACCCGTGATTAGAAACACATTTCGGATCAGTCGAGATTTGGATTTGGGTCACATAAATGCACACCCGAATTTAAGAAGGTAAAATTATTAAGTACGCGCTTAAAGAGGCTATCGCGTTATTATTCCGGGAAGGTCGTGAGATTTGCTAAACGACCCACCTTAGGGACTGAATGCTTCAACATATATATATTTAACAAGGGCCCCACAATTTGTGCGTTTTTCTTTATTTTTTTGTCGAGGCTCATCTCGTCCTTATTTTAAAAGGATATCCTATAGCAACTACGTTTCTTGTTGCGTTTGTCTCTACTAATTGAAAACAGTAGATAGCCCTAATTAATTACATGCTTGCCAGTTATCTATACAGAGTTCCGAGTGCTTGCACAAAATCAGAAGCACGGCCACGTACACAGTCGGCCGAGCAAAAATTAAGGGCCCAAATCCAGCCCATGCGTGATGGACCAGACCTGGGCCATTGTTCGTTCGATGCAGGCCTGCTTGGTCTGTTTCGACCCGGGCTCGACCTTCGTGAGGTTGAGATTGCAGTCTCCGTGTTCTTTGTCTTAAAACATGATTTACCAGTTATATGAAGCAGTTTATCAGAAAGGAAAGAACTTAATTAATAGAGTACGATTTTCATGCTTGGCCTACATTAAAGGACATATTACAAAGTAAAACTAAGTCTGAGATACAACCTATTTCATTGGGAATATTTTTCACCTATCAGCATACATATGTAAACTATCATTCAGCTAATCTATATTGATATACACTGGGCATGCAGGCTACTTCTATTGTCAACACAGGAATGAAAATTATTATACAGTACATGATATCTAATGTAACAATCTATGTATGAAAGTCAACTTCAGGTCTTTTCTTTTTGTATTCATGCTCAATGTTCCAATTACATTTGACAGTGCATTGGTTGTGTACCTGGTATAGAGGACAAAGAAGAAAGGAATGATCAGCTGGGCAGTATGCAATAAACACAGCAACAGCAGATACACAGCAACAACACAGCAACAAACCAACAACCACAAGTGTTTTCCACAGTCCACAGACAACCAGCAACAATTTCCAGAACAAAGAAAACCAGCGGATGGTCGAGCACCAAACAAGTAATCCCAGAAAAGAGTAATGAAACAACAGAAGTAACAGAGTGTTCAATGCAGCAACACCAGCAGTCCAACAATCACAAGCAGCTCAATCAGTGCAAACAACAGAACTTGGCCAAGACAGCTTGACCAATATGAACTCCTATGTAGCTTTCAGACAGTGTTTGGTTACAGTGTTTACTGGAAATTTCCTTATGTTTTCAGTTTTCTTTAAACTCACAAGACCTCTCTCAAGACTAAAATTTCCAGCCCCTTTTAAGTTCTGAAAATGGCCTATTTATAAGCCAAACCACCAGTGCAGTCAAGCTGCCTGGATTCTGCCAATTTTGCAGACTGCCCATACCCTTTAAACCCATGCCTAAGCATCTTTTGATGCCAGCCATTTGTTCCCCACGCCTGGCCTATTCTTTAATCAAGAGTTATGGGCTCATTTTAGTATTCATTTTAAACCCCATACTCTTGTGTCTTGTTCCCCATTGGTATTAGTTTAATCCCAAATTAGTACCCTACTTGTCAGCTCATTTAAACTAAGTTTTCTGTTCTTTTCAAACCCCAGACTCCCCCTGTTAAACCCTGATTATTACTGCCCTAAACCCATAGTAGCATCAGGGCATTTTGAACTTCTGAAAGTTCAATTTCAGAATTGCCCTAGCTTGATTCTTTTAATTGTTTACAATGCAGTTACAAACTAGCATTCACAGATAATGTCCAACATTCAATTCACAATACAGGTTCGTTCATTCATGTGAGGTTGTACGTATTAGCATATCTGAACATTCAGTCGTAGGAAGTTAACAATCAGTCGTTCATATTAGCATATCAAGTCGACTATACTAATTACAACAGGTAACAATCAGTCGTTCATATAAACAATACGTACATGGACCCAAAGGGCTTCGGACAACTTTTGTGCAATTATTGGGAACCTATATAAGTTATTTATGCGACGACTATCCTAACCGGACATGCTTATCACAGGATACATTCAAATCATACACAGAAAACAATCGACCAAATAAAAAGGTCTTTGACAGAGATGGAAGAAATTAAGAAAACTATCAGAAAATAACAAACAATCACAACAAAGCATGCTAACGACTTAATTAGCAGTTGAATAAACAAAAGGGAAAAGAAAAACTTACCGAAAAATGTTTAAACCAAACTGACCCAAATCTGACTCAACTTTGACCATTTGAGGCCGAACAAACTTTAACCAGGGTGTTCTCACATGAGAACACCTTGGTTAAGGTCTATTAGACCTCAAACCCCTGTCAAGACTGGCCGGATTCCACAGGTTCATGTGTTCTAGGGTCTGGATTTTCAGATCTGGTTTTTTAGAAGTTGTGGGTAGATTCGGACCAAACCAAGCTTGGTTTGGTCACGAGGGAAGTCATGGGAGTGTCTGGTACGAAGATGGTGAGGTTTGGTATAGATCGAGTTTTGTCTCGAATCTTCAAATCCAGATTCGAGACGATGGGGGGTGATTCGAGGTACATGGTTAGTGGATTCGTGTTCAGGGTGGTTGGATGTTTCAGGGGTGTGAAGGGGGTGGTCACCGGCGTTCATGCCGCCGGGTTCTGGTGAAAGGGAAACTAGGGCGGCTGCTAGGGTTTGGGGGTTTCAAGGCTTGGGGAAGGAGATGAGTGAAGGGTGGGGTTCGGATAGGGGGCGTGGGGTACGATAGAAAGCTTATATACGATCTAGGGGTTTAGATCGTGGCCGTTGGATCAAATGAGATCTATGGCCAGGATCTATTCACTTAGGGAAGACGGTGTCGTTTTGGGTTTGATAGTGGGTGAGACCGGGTGAGGCTGGATCGGGTCAAAGTTTGACGGTTTTAGGGGGAATGGCCTAGGTCCGTTGGATCAAGGGGTTGGACGGCTTAGATTAATCTGCCTGAAACGACGTCGTCGAAGTGAAGTGATCAACCTGATCAGGACCGTTTGTTTGAGTCAGATCAACGGTTCTGATAAGGACGCTGATACGGCGTCGTTCGAATCAGTGTTTGGGCAGGCCTGACTTGGACTGGGTCCTTGTGCCGGTTTTGGGCCTATTTTTATTTCATTTCCTGGGCCCAAATCACTCTTTTCTTTGTTCTCTTATTTTAAAACAAAAATGAAATAACAAAAATAATAATAAAACAAATGAAATTAAAACAAACAACCATGTGACACTTCAACACAATTATCACACCAAATTAAAATATTTAAGTAAGTTAAATCACAACCTAGAACGAACGATGCATATATATTTTTTTGAATTTTCGTTCTTTTTAATGACCGAATTATGATTTTAATTACCCTGACATACATGCTTTGTATTTTGATCGGTAAGATTAAATGCAAAACGGACAGACCCACAAATGACTAACAACACATGTCACGGAAAACTCGAAACATTGTACATCGAAGTCATTTGTCACTATTTTTACTTTCTTTTGGAGCGATTGTCCGTGAAGCAAAAATCTCATGCTTACACGTGCCATATGTGATAAACACATGCTATATTTATCTTAATAAATTTATTGAATGCGTACAAATTATTAATTTAAAATCTATTATCTTATTTTATTTATTTATTTTTTATTTTGCTTTTAGTTGCATTTTTATCACTTCATCCTTTTCAAATTAGATGAAGTATTTCCCTTTATAATATGTTCCAAAATAAATGTCATATTTCTAAATTTGAAAATAATTCAACTTTAAACTTTTCATTTTACCCTTAATGAGAAGCTTTCATAACTACACAAATATCATGACTCCACAAAGCTTTTATCCCTTAAACTTTTAAGACTACAAGTTTCAAAAGTCTTCTTCTTTTTTCTTAAACTACGCGCTCAGTCAAACTATTTCAATAGACGCGCAAAAGAAAACTTCAAAAACAACGTGTTAAATGCCTTACAAAAGACATATATGGTAATGAGACATTCTTTAATTTGTGTAAAAACAAATCACTTGTGATTAGGTTATTTGTCACTTAATCAAAATACTTCATTATGGTTTAGGACGTTAATAGTTTAACAACAGGTCGCCTGTTCTACCAGCGACCTACCTGGTTAATAATAAAATTTATTATTTCAGAAAAATGAGTGAATAATTTGTTCATTCAAACTTCATCTGTATAAAATCATGATATAATGAAGATGGAGTCTATGCAAATTTAAGTTTCATACAAAAAGGCGTATGAGAGAAAACTAATAGATCTCGTTTTCAACTAATTATCATTATCATTTGAAAGACTAACAGTGTATTCCCATACGTGGGATCCGAGAAGAATAGGATATATGCAGTCTTACCCCTACCCTGGAACTGGAAGGGCTAAGTGGCTGTTTTCGGTAAACTCAGTTTAAATAAAATAATGTACTATAAATTTGATGTTATTGGCACACACAAATAAAATAAGCCAATCTTAAATATACATAAAAAGGGCAGCCCGGTGCACCAAGCTCCTGCTATGCACGGGGTCTGGAAAGCGTCGGACCACAAGAGTCTATTGTACGCAGCCTTACACTTACCCTGTATTTCTGAAAGAGGTTGTTTTCACGACTCGAACCCGTGACGTCCTTGTCACATGGCAGCAACTTTACCTCTGGCGCCAAAGACTCTCTTTCCAATCTTAAATATACATAACACAATAAAATAATTTATGATATTTTAGCAGTAGAAAATACTGCTAAAATGCCACCAGCAGTCCATTCACAATAGCACTGTTAGATATCATATAACATGAATTACATCAGATGTGATAAGTATACTATATATACAAGTTGTAGTTTACTAACCTATTGGAGAAACCAAAAGGCTGATCAATAATACAATGACAATATTTATTGTTGGTTATAAAAGAGTCAGGTCAGATATGTACAGGTATAGATGAATTCATTGATACACAGTCTTTCAATCGTTCGATAATGGCGTTTCGACTGACAAGTCTTGAATGGAGTGTCAATGGAAGCCCTTCTTTGACACATTCGTCGTATTTCTCTAATGCAGATACAATGTCTGTGAAGTCTGGCCTCTTTGAGGGGTTTGCAGCCCAGCAGCGTTTTATGAGGTGCGCGAGTGCTGGTTGACAACTCGCGGGCAAAGGTGGTCGTTCGTTCTGCAATATAGTGAAAGAAAGATATAAAACAGATGAATTTTCATTCAAGTTTTATGGAACTATCAAGAACATTGCATCAGAACAGAAATGAAAAACGGTTCAATAAGTCTCGGGCTATTAACACATTTGTCCAGGGCTCCAGGCGATCAAAAATAATTACAGTCGTTAGCCAAATATACAAAACATATACACTGATTATGTATAAAGTAATATGTATATTGTACTTAATATACAAAAGATATACATTTGCGCACTGGCTATTGTTTTGGGTGTGGATATATATGTGTAAACCCAAGTGTAATGTGTTGTAATAGTAGCCACTTCTAGGCTCATTCCCGGCTACTAGATTGCTCCAGTGCTTCGGGTACTATGGACCATCTGTCATCCATTGTAACGGAGCCATTTCATTAGCGAGGGTGCCTAAGCGCAATTCTTTAATTGATTTCACTTGTGATGAGAATAAGATAATAGTCTGACATCTCTATAATAGCATCCCTATATAACAACCATTTACTATAACAGTCAAATTTTTCTCGGATCTGTTTTTTATATTATGTTATAATATATGTCCTCTATAACAACACTTCACTATAGCAGCCAAAAAATATCGGAACAAACGAGGTTGTTATAGAGAGGTTTGACGTATTAGGTAAAGGTACACGACGATATCAGTACTATGACCTTCTCCTTTTGGTTGAGAGCAGATCTTTTTTCCATATCATTTTGAAGATGAATTCTCTTCAAAATGCATCCCAAGAATTGTTCTTGTCAATAAGTTCCTCAAATTTCCAATTGAATGGGAAATGAGAAAACAAGAATATGTGCAGAAGTCTAAAAGCAAAGACAATCACAGATTCAAAAAGAAAGCAGCCCGATGCACTAAGCTACTGCTATGCGTGGGATTCAGGTAAGAGCCGGACCACAAGGGTCTATTGTACGTAGTCTTACCCTGCATTTCTACAAGAAGTTGTTTCCACGACAATTACAGATTCTGTTATCAGAAAATCAGCATTAGAACCTAACCTTCTCAGCAACAGCAAAAGCGGCTTGCACGGGCGTCATTCCTTGAAACGGCAACAGAGCTGTTGTAAGCTCCCAAAGCACAATTCCAAAGCTATACACATCAACTTTGCGCGTATAAGGTTTTTCTTTAATCATCTCTGGCGCCATCCAACGATACGTTCCCATATTTCCTTTAGCTTCTCGACACTGTGTTTCAAGACATGATGTCCCAAAATCTGCAACCTTGACATGCATTTCGTCATTCAGAAGTAAATTACTTGATTTCAGGTCTCTATGAATCACTCCTTGTGAATGCAGATACGCCATCCCTCGCGATATATCAAGAGCTAGCCTCAGAATTGTTTCTATTGAAAGTGAATAAGGCTCTTTCTTGTTTAGATACATTCTCAATGTTCCTTGTGACATGTACTCCATAATAATGCAGTATACAGGAGGCTTTTTACAAGCAGCAATGAACTGTACATAAAAGAGGATATTTTGTAAGCAAAACTGTATCATTGGACAAGAATTTGACAGTAAATTATGCATCAATTTGAAGCTGCACATATTTAAGGAATCCAAAATGACAGTCTCATTTACAACAACAACAACATCAACAACAAACTTAGTTTAATCACACGAGTGGGTCTGAGGAGGATAGTGTGTACGCGGACCTTACTCCTACCTTAAGAAGTTAGAGAGGTTGTTTTTGATAGACCCTCGGCACAAGGGACAGTCTCATTTATAGATATAAAAATTAGAAACGAAAAAAAAAAAGCTAATAACTTGGAAGATCCCACACAACAAAACCATTCAATGAACATAAATTTGTTTCTACTGAACATAAAAGAGGGTAGAAGCGTGAGCTTTAATGAAGAAAGACGCAAATGGAGGAAAACTACAAATATGTATCTGTAGTCCAAGACTAATATCTATAAGCATGAATACCAAATATATGGACAAAGAAATTGAAGAAAATTTACGATAAAGTGAAATATCAATTGTCTAGTGTAGTCTCTTCAGGATTACGCTCACTGATAAGGAAAAGTATGCCTTAGAACTTGATGACAGCATTGAAGCGCCCATTAAGCAAGACTAAGCGCTCAACACGTTTTGAGCCTCGCTTCAGAATTTAGGCGCACCTTTGATAACACTAGAACGGGGGGATTTTCACCGGAGCAGAACAAGCTAAGGCCTAAGATTTATTATGTTTCTGTGTTTTCAAGCATTTCCTCCTAATAATCAAGCTGAAGTTAAAGCTAGAGGTATGAGAAAATCAAGTATTTAGAACAAGGGAGAAACTACACATGAAAAAGTATGTTGCTTAGAAAAAAGACAAATACTAGACATCAATGTTTCTGTGCTTAAGGAAAAACCATGTGTTACTAACAGGTAATGTCACAATTCTCTAGTCACCTGTGTAGTATATTTGGTTAGTTGAATCTTCTTAAATACAGTAGTAAAATGACCAATTAGCTTCTGCAACAGCATAATAATTCACTTCTCAGAGAAAATTTCTATTGTTCCAACTACAAGAATACAAGTAAACATGAGACAAAAACCGGATTTCCTTCCATCTGCCTAAGTCTTGGCGGAAAGAATTATGTAACACATGTGCTAGTGAGAGATAAAAGGTACCAAATAAACACGATACAACAACAACAACAACAAACCCAGTGTAATCCCACTAGTGGGGTGTGGGGAGGATAGTGTGTACGCAGATCTTACCTCTACCTTTAAGAAGGCGGAGATCAAGGTTGTTTTCGGTAAACCCTAGGCTCAGGAAAGATAAAAAGGAAGGAACAACAACAAGCAAACCAATCAGAAAACCGAAGCGAAAGAAACAACAAGTAATAACAGAGATTCAAGAATAAGAAAGTACAAGACTAACACTAAGTAATGCACCAAAACTACTCGACAAATAAACACGATAAATAACATAAAAAGAGCATAAAAAATCATCATTTTGAAATGTAAAGGAACTGCAACCTGAACTATATTGGGATGATATAAACGAGAGAGCAAACGAACTTCAGACTTAAACTGCTGTTCAAGTTTAGCTCTAGTTTCCTCCTTATGAGTTGGAATCCTAACCATTTTAACAGCAACTGCTCTCTGCTTATAAATTCCTCTATAAATCCTGCTATGTGCTCCTGAAGCAAACTTATTACCTATAAATAACTGAGACAAATCAGCTGTCCATTCTTCTTGATCTTCTTTAGAAACTTCCCAAGTTTCAACATTATCAGATTCTAATATCATTGACCATGATTCTAAACTATCAAATCTTTTCTTGTCCATTGTTTCTATATCAGATGAATTCCATTGATTTCTTGATGATGATGATGGCATTTCTAATGGTTTACTCTTTGATCTCCTAAGCCTAAAGGGATTAAAACAAGTAGCCATTGGGAAAAAAAAATTGACAAAACCCCTTTAAATAACAACCCAGTGGATCCCACAAGTGGGGTTTGGGGACGGCAACGTGATGCAGACTTTACCCTACCCCGGAGGGCAGATAGGCTACTTCCGAAAGACCCTCGGCTAAGGCTAGGAAAATGATATCAGCAATGTAAGAACCGAAGAAAAACAAATGGAAGAAAGCAGTAGCAATAGCAACAAGCAGTAACACGACAGGGTAATAGAAAACCAAAAGCAGAAGATAGTACTAAAACAATCCTAATACTGGCACTCTTAAGAATCGAAGACAAAAAGTATCAAAAACACACTTTCGATCAGGAGGTGTTTTTCTTCTGAATGTGTGATTTGATTTCAAGAAATGCATGAACTGATTTAGAAACATGGGTTCTAAAGGGTAAACTTAAATTCATTAATCTATCATTAAAACAAACCATTAAGCCATATACCAAAAAACTTTTTCAAAGTACTCGAAGATCAAGAATCAGTCTTTTATTATTTAATAGACAGAACGTCTCTGGCTAGAGCGCGGACTTTTTTTTTTGCCTTAACCTAAATAAAGACAAAGCATTTTAGGAAAGTCGACGTTAAAAAACAAGAAAGAAAAATTTCAAGACCATTTTTCAAGAATCAGTCTTTCTTTATTAAATAGACAGGAAGTCTTTGGCTAGTGCGATAACTTTTTTGCCTTCACGTAAATAAAGACAAGAAAAGAAAAAACAAGAGGAAGGTTGACGTTAAAAAAACAAGAAAAGAAGCTTTGCATGATTAAGGAAAGAGAAATTTCAAGACCATTGAAGAGTAAAAATTACAAGAAAGAGCTGTGAAAAAGGAAAAAACGATGAAGATAAGGTAGAAAAGATTTCATGGTGACAAAAATTGAAAGAAGAATAGCCATAAAAATGGAGTCTTTTTTGCAGAAGTAGCCTGTGAAAGTTGCATGAAACTTTTGGAATAGCCATGTTGAGAAGAAAAAAGAAGTTAGTTTGGTTTGGGGAAAAAAAAAAGATGAATGTCAAAGCAATGATTTCAAGGGAGTCTCGTGAATTCTTGGTTTAAGATCAAAAGCTGTTTAAGACTTGACATATAGAGAAAGAAAAAGAAAATGGAAATGCTTTTTTAGAAGGAACCCAAGTCTTCTTCCTTTTTCTTGTTTCAATCAATCAATGCTAAATTGCTTTTAAGTGGCCACATTGTTAAAACAAGAGCCACTGAAATTTGACTAGTGGAGTTTAAAAAGGGTATCATTTACGCAGACCTTATCACTACTTCGAGGGGTAAAATGGCTATTTCCGAAAGTGGCCACATTGTTAGAACCACAAATTTTAGAGAAATTAATTTAAGCACATTTATAAGAGAATCATTTACAACTTCTATATAGGAACTGATTAATTTGGATTTGCGTCTTTCTAAGAGCCCGTTTGGCATGCATTTTTTTTTTTTACTTTTTTTGATTTTTTTTTTTACTTTTTTCGATTCTTTTTCTTTTTTGAAATTAGTGTTTGGCCATAAATTTTTTAATTTTCATTTGAAGATGAATTTTAGAATTTTTAGAAAATTTTTAAACTCCAAAAAGCTATTTTACAAAAATTTCACTCAGATCACTACAAAAATTCAAAAACAACCCAAAATTATATTCATGTCCAAACACAACTCTAATTTTCAAATACCATCTTCACTTGAATTTTTTTTTCTTCATAATTTTAATTCTTGTGTCCAAACGCCCACTAAGCCTACTAAAGGAGAAAGCGCTTGTTCCAAATTTTTCTCTGTTTCATGTTGTAATTTTTAAAGAGTCACGTTTGGACATAACAAATTTTTCACTTTTTTCGAGTAATTTTCAATTTTGTTAGAAATTAGTGTTTGGTCATAAAATTTTCAATTTTCACTTGAAGAAGAATTTTGGAATTTTTCAAAAAACAAAAAATTCCAAAAAGTTGTTTTTCAAAATTTTCATTCAGATCACTCACAAAACTTCAAAAATAACCTAAAATTATATTCATGTCCAACCACAACTCTAATTTTTAAATATCATTTTCACTTTAAAAATTTATTTTTTTGAAATATTATAATTCTTATGTCCAAATGCCCACTAAGTATAGTCCAATATTGTTCCTCTCCATGTAAGCCAATCTAAAGTTTCTTCAAATTGGGGATGAGACCCTACCCTACCTAGATCTTTAGAAATTGATTTCTTTATTGGCACTGCCATGAAATGAATTTGTTGGGACCAAATTTGATATTGTCTATCTTTTCATTTTAAACATTAAAGGTTTCATTGTACGCGGATTAAATTATTTTGGGATTATAGTCTTGAAATTATAATCTCTGGACTAAGTTATCCTACTTGGCAGGTGGGTTAAAATAATCCCAAGTTTAACGGGGTAAAGTAGGATATCCAGGATTAAGTTTGGAATTAAATTTATACTATATTTGATTGTTGAGATAAATTTATACTGTCAATCAAACACGTTATAAATTTAATTTCACACTTAATCCCACCTTATTACATCTTATCCCGTGTATCAAACGACCCTTATAGTATGACTAGTTAAGTGTTCCACATATTGACATGTAATTTAATTAGGATCCTTCTTAAATGTGACAATATTCAAATTGTTTATCCTTTTTTTTTTTCTTAGATTCAACAACTTCTCAACAAATTAAATAAGAAACTTATCAATAAACAATAGAAAGATCAAATTATTAAGATAGAATTTCCATCAAGTTTTGAATCTTGAAAAATTGATAAGAGGAACACCCCCCCACACCCCTCCTCCCACCAGCACCCCCCACCAGCACCAGCACCAAAAAATTATATATTTTAAAATTGTTTCATATTTCAAACTTGTAATAAAATAATTTTTTCACCAAGTTAAAATCACATTAATAGATGTAAAAAATATATTAGAAAAAGGTTCACCCCAATCAAGAGGTTGTGAGTTTGAGTCACTCCAAGAGCAAGGTAGGGAGTTCTTGGAGGGAAGGATGTCAGGGGTCTATTGGAAACAGCCTCTCTACCCCAGGGTAGGGGTAAGGTCTGCGTACACACTACCCTCTCCAGACCCCACTAGTGGGACTATACTGGGTTGTTGTCGTTGTTGTTGTTGTTCACCACTGCAATTGTCATAGTGTGAAATATCTAGAATTATGTCTTCTTCAATGGAGTTGCTTTCCATGGTCAAGTATAGCATGTTGCTATGCAAGTTGGACAGTCAAGCCCATACCTTTCACTTAAAGCAGATTCTGTGAGGTCCTTTTCAAGTGTGGATAGTCCATTAGCAATTTTATTGGGCTTAGAAGTGACTCCCAGGCCCAGATTCAAAAGCAGATAATGTAATGGGATCTTCACATAAATAGCCGGCGATATTCATTGCTTACTTTTTCTAATCATATACATAAATTATACATTGATTATACATATATAATACATAAATTATGCATAAATTATACCATCATCGACTATTTCTAGTTTAAGTGGTTGGGTGAGCGGCGATTTGGGTTAATTCTTCTAATGTAATCTGGGCTCAAAGGAGGCCCAATTATTTTTGTATGACCTATAGGTCACAGTTCGAGTTGTGAAAGTAGTAAATTACGGGCTAGAAAGTTTTCGAACTGGTAATTGAAAAATAACAGTGTTTATAAAGTCAGTAAAAAATAACCACTATTTTGCTGAAACATGGAAAGTTCCAACATGATATGCTTGATTATGGAGCTCATGCGTATAAACATCCAGCATATCTCCTGCACATGGAAAGTTTCAGCATAATATGTTGGATTATGGAGCTCCTGTGTATAAACTGGGAGAAATTCAAAAATAGCCATATTTACAAATGGTCATTCAAAAATAGCCACAGTTTCAAAAGTCATCGAAATTTAGCCACTTTTCATGTAAAGATAAATTTGAACGGAAACACTTATCAAAATTCGGAAGATATTCCAATATATTATACTCCAACATATTATACTGGAGTTTGGAATTCCAGTATACTTTGCTGGAACTCGAGTATAATATACTGAAGTTCTAGCAAAGTACACTGGAGCCAGCAAAGTATATCGGTCCAGTATAATATGTTGGAAGTTCATGCACAGGTGCACTGAACTACAGTATATTATGCTGGACCGATCTCTATTGCAGCAAAATAGTGGCTATTTTTCAATGACTTGGTAAACGCTGGTTATTTTTGAATGACCCGTCCGAAAACTTGCTAGACCGTGCTATTTTAACGTATAAACTTCCAACATATTATGTTGGAACTCCAGCGCATTATAAAATTTCAGTATATTATACTGGAATCTCATATGTAAAAAAATCAAAATCCAGCATATTATGCTGGAATTTTTCCCGATCTTTTTTAGAGTGTTTTTGTTCAAATTTTATCTTTATATGAAAATGTGACTACATTTCATTTACTTTTAAAAGTATGGTTATTTTTCAATTACCAATTGTAAATCAGGCAATTTCTAAATTTTTTTCCCACGAAAGTAGCCACTAATGTTTGCATTAGAGTATGCGATTTATATCACATCCCTTGGGGTGCGGTCCTTCCCCGAACCCTGTATAGACGCGGAATACATTGTGCATCGGACTGTCCTTTATATTAATTTTCTCTTGAATGTAATTGGATGATCTATAAAATATTAGAGTATTTTTGGTCATACAATATAAATTAGTAAATCAATTTTCTTACACTTTGATTTATTTCTAAAACGTCTCAAAGAACATGCTCACGATAATATAATTTCATGAATTCTCTATAAAGTTTATATATATATGAATCGCTGTGGTTTCTCATTTATTCATAGAATTTTTTTTGAAATCTATATGCCTTGATTTTGAAAATCAACATGCAAAACTTGTTGAGAATATTTAGGAATTAAGTGAATACCCGTCTTCTTACGAAGTTAAACAATCTCTAATGAAAAATAAATAAAAAAAGAAAAAACACAATAAATTTGAAAAAAATAACAGAAAAATAATCTCGTTAGACACTAATCATTAATTATCAATTATGGCTTTTCTCGAGTACCAAACATAAGGTACAAATAGTAGCTTTCTTATGCCTAATTTTAATTATGTGGTTTCCCCACAAGTTGGTCATGTACTTGTCATCATTATTTGAAGCATATGATTAGCTCAATGTTATTTAATATAACTAATTTTAGGGTATGCGCGTTGCGCGTGTACCTATATTCATGTATGTAAAAAATTATATAACTATTATAAAATATATACTTGAGTTATAAAATAAAAAATGAAAGAAAAAAGTATAAGTTTCTGAAAGTGAATAATGTTGATCCTTCGGTTAAATGGATAAAAATCTCGTGTGTCTATCTAGCATAAGTATTTGCTTTGTCATGAAATGAGAAACTCAAATTTATTGATTATCTTAGTTGCTTAATTGCTATAAAAAATTATTGTACTTTTAAATTTTTTTCTAAGACAATGAAGAGAATGTTGAACCCATATTTTCTAATGATTTTTTGATAAAAAAAAATTGTTTAATTTGGCTTACTACACTTTTGGAAAGAATTATAGTTATGTTACCTAATTCATTAAATGAATGATTTATAAGCTAAAATCTTAGATTTTAAAATCCTGCTCTCTCTGTCTCATGAATTTATGTGTCATACTTCCTTTTCTAATATGTCCCAAAAATAAAATTCATACTTCCTTATTTAGAAATAATTTAATGTTAGACTTTTTAATTTACACTTAAAAAGATGATTTATGGCTGCATAAACATTTGTGGCTTGTTTAGACCATAAATTTAAAAAAAAAAATCGGCTTTTTTAAATTTCGTGCTAAGTTAAATACTGCCAATAAGTTAGGTTAAAAAGAGTAAATATTAGTGTTTTCTACATAGTTAAAATAAAAAAAGATTTAATAAGCAAAATTTTAGTTGATATCAAAATAACTAAATGATAATTTTGTCTAAGGTAAAATATATGTTTAGAGGATAAAAAAATCGATCAATATTTTGTATTGAATTTTCATTCAAAATTAATTTCACACAATTTTAATCGACCTTTTTACTCTTTAAAAACAAATTTTATACTGGATAAAATTCTATCAATATTCTAAAGAGTAACATATAAGGTATTATAATTATATTAATTAATTCAAAAAATTTAAATATTAAGACTTCCTACATGTTTAAATAAGGAAATATTTCGAGGAAATATGTAGGAAGATTTACTTAAAACTAACTTAATAATTCTTATAGATTACAGTATAATTTATTGCTATTAATTTCAATTTATAAATTAGAGTATCATATATATGCTATACTTATCCAATATTGTAATTGAGTTTTTGATTTGATATAATTATGTATTACAACATGGAAAAAAGATTAAAGTATATTGTAATATTTATTATTACTATAAATTATTATTATTTTCAAATGTAGGCATGTGGTTTGTAAACTTACTTAAAGATATTTTCTTACTAATGTGTCTCTATATGTTTCGTTTAGATTGTATATATAGTCAACTTCAATATTTCAAGACTTAAAATAGATCTATTATGATAAGTGAATATATAATGTACATGTAAGGAGAAACTATTGATTTACACGAGTAAAATAAGAAAAAGATTTATGTAACCTAAATGTTACAAATTTATTCAAAGTTCAAATAAGGAAAATGTAATAATAAAATTTTTAGTTGATTTTGGAGTCCTAAATAATAGGAAATTAACTTAAATTACATTATTGTTCAATATAAAATCTATTCTTGAAGGGTAAAAAAGGTGGAATACATTTTGCTATAGTATAGATGAATTGAGTGATAAGGGTTTTAGTTTTGAAAATGGAACTCTAATTAATATTTTTCATAACAACCTTACTATTTCTAGAAATCTTGCTATACCTTGATTAAATATCAAATGAATAGTTTTAAAGAATATTAGTATTAGCACCCGCGCGATGCGCGAACACAAACTATGTCAAATTATGATTTGTGTAATTTAGGTTATGTGCAAATAACCTTAGTATTTAAACTTTCATATAAAAATTATAGATAATCAGTAGATATTAAGAAAGAAGAGGACATTAAATCATTTTTCAAATCTCGTAGTGGATAAGCTATTTTTTTAAATTTGTAACAACATAAACTCTTGATTTTATTACTTGCATTTCGTCCCGCGATCAACATTAAAGACTACTAAATATGCCACGTTGTGATCTATCTTGTTTGAGCATATTAAATTATATTATTTTAACAAAATTCTTACTAAAACTTTATTTTACATCTCAAGTTCAAATGTCTTATCCTTCCACATTTTTTTTTTCTTTTTGTTCTTTGCTTATAGTTATTGTATTGCTCATTACTTAATATTGTCATATTGTCACATGATTTTTTATTAGTTTACCAACTGACTTAATGTGTTGATTATTTTCCTTTTAATAATTATTGAGAATTATAATTTTTTATTCTTGAAATTTAATGTATTTACGCTTTATCCTCTTACTTGGGACTCTTTTATCATTTAAATGTATCAATAATATTATATTATCTAGCTATTTAATTTATTTATTAAACCATTTCATTATCACATTTTCATGTATTTTTTCAGTAACTTTTCACTTTATTTAATATAATTAACCAAATATAATATAAATAGATATGTCAAATGAATAGTTTTAAAGAATATTTGTTGAGATTTTAATATATATATATGCTCTGCGTCAAAATACTGATGAACTCGTTGCCGAAGGCTAGATCCACCTTAACGATAAATTTAGATTTTGATGTAGATAGATTTATATTTGATTATTGCTTAAGCTTATTACACTTGGGAATTAGTAAGAAGTGTATATACTAATTTCAGTTAACTTATGAAAGCAAAAGATTATCCCCCACTTGTTGGACATAAGATTTGGAAATGATTGAAATAACTTAACACGTTGAAAGTTTTAAAGTATACTTAGTATATTATGCTTCTTTAGATACTAACTAAAGTTTTAAAGTAAACTTAGCCCTCATTTGTTTGTACTTAATAGAGGTCTGAATTTTAATCCTTCATATCTCATACATTAAGTTCGTTTATTTTTAATATCTGAATTTTAATCATTCATATCTTAATTATTAAGTTTTTTTTTTTACTTCACAACCACTTAATGGATCTTAATAGGTCTGTATGATTAAGATCTATAACAAAAACTTAACTTCATTAAGATGTTATTATTCACATTAATCATTAATTGCCATCACCACATGTCATTATCAACTATTGTCATGTCACCCACTACCACCATGCTCAACCATTGCTACCACCGCCACCATTATCGACAACCACTACCCATAATCCCCACTATCCCTACCACCATCATTCTCAACCACAACCACAAACTTATCCACCTCAAACTACCATAACTAACCACTATATCACCATCAACAACTATAATCGGCACCGCCAACCGTTATAAACTACTATCACCTTTCTCAATTACAACCACCACCACCTACCATTATTAACTATTACCACCTACAACTACCATTCTCAACCACAATCGTCATCACTACCAAATACCACTAGCTACTACTCAAACCACCACCATCAACTAAAACTACCACCAACCACAGCCTCTAGTCGGCATTCACAAGCACTACTATTAGCCATCACCACTACTAACTACCATATTTTAAAAATATATATTATATTATATTAGATTAATTAGTATTTTATTTGAATTTTTATATTTATTAACTTTCAAATAAAGATAAATTTTATACATTCAGATGTTAAAAAACAAACAATCTTAATCATTTAGTATTCAAATATTAATACACATCTTAATATTCAGATGTGTATTCAATTTGGATATCTTAATCTTAATACACATTTTAACATTCAGATGTGTATTCAGATTCAGACGTCTTAATCTTTAAAAAAACAAATGAGGCCTTAGTATATTATGCTTCTTTAGGCAAATAATTCTATTTCAATATAATTTAATGGGGTAATAGGACCCCTGTCACAACCCGAATTTCCCACCCTCGGGAGTCGTGATGACGCCTACTAGTGAAAGCTAGGCAAGCCAACCAACTGAACTATTTACCGTGTTTTCATTTTTAATCCGATAACAGTTTAGAGCCAACAATTAGATAACAACAGAATTGAATAAGCGGAAGGCTGCATTGCAAAGTTTTAATAATACTGCTATACCAATCCATAACAGATCTACCCAAGACTGGTGTCACAACTTCACAAACTGTCCAGGAGTACTACAAATAAAGGTCTGAAAGAAATAAATACAATACTGTCTCTGTAAATACATGAAAGAAACATGAATAGTAGATAGAAGGAGACGCCAAGGCCTGCGGATGCCTGCAGCACTACCTCGGGTCGCCTGATGAACAAGAAACAACAATCTCACTGCGGTCCGAAGTCTACAACACTGGGATATGCACAAAAGAGTGCAGAGTGTAGTATCAACACAACCGACCCCATCTGCTGGTAAGTGCCTAGCCTAACCTCGGCGAAATAGTGACGAGGCTAGGACCAGACTATCAAATAAACTTGTACAGTTAAATCATATACAACAGAAATAGAAGCAGATAATTACAATTAAAATTGGGCTGGGGAAACATGATGCGGGGAGTAACAGGTAACAACAGAACGACAGTAGAGAACATAAGGAATGCCATAAATCAATTACCAGCAAAAATAAGGAAATAGAAGAAATGGGCACACACGTAATACTATTGCAGGCGTGCAACCCGATCCCATTTCATCTATTACCGTTGCAGGCGTGCAACCCGCTCCCATTTCACATATTACCGTTGCAGGCGTGCAACCCTCTCCCATTTCACATATTACCGTTGCAGGCGTGCAACCCGCTCCCATTTCACATATTACCGTTGCGGGCGTGCAACCCGCTCACCCGCTCCCATTTCACATATTACCGTTGTAGGCGTGCAACCCACTCCCATTTCACATATTACCGTTGCAGGCGTGCAACCCGCTCACCCGCTCCCATTTCACATATTACCGTTGCAGGCATGCAACCCGCTCCCATTTCTTTTTTCAATACCAATAAAAAAAAGTCTCGACAAAGGATCAATAATATCAAACAAACATCCCGTCATCGAAACAATAATATGACAATAACATCCTGGCAAGGGAACAATAATAATAATAATATCCTGGCAAGGGAACAATAATGATAATAACATCTCGACAAGGGAACAATAATGATAATAACATGTGAAGTGCAATAAACCGCAACGGAGTCATAACAATTACAATACAAGACTCACGGACATGCTTGACACCGGTGTATAGATACTCGTCACCATGCCTATACGTCGTACTCCACAATTAACACATAGCAAATAAGACACGACTCCTAATCCCTCAAGCTAAGGTAAGACCAAACACTTACCTCGATGCCACGAACACAATTCAAGTCTCAAGCATCGCTTTACCTCTTGATTCCACCATCAATTCGCTCGTATCTAGCCACAAGTTACTTAATTACATCAATAAATGCTAAATGAATCAATTCTAATGCATGAAAATAAGTTTTCCAAAGTTTTACCCAAAAAGTTAAACATCGCCCTCGGGCCTACATGGTCAAAACCCGAGGTTCTACCCAAAACACGCAATTTCCCCCATGAAAATCATTAATTTTGAGTTGAAATCATGTGAAAAGATGTTAAGGATTGAAGAAAAAAAGAAGAAACATACTAGCATGATAAATGGAAGAAGAAGTTGCCTTCGAAAAATCGCCCTAGGGAGTTTATAATTTGAGAAGATGTGAAAAATGGTTGAAAATGCATCTAAGTTATGAACTTATAGGTTGCAGGTATCGCAATTGCGACCAGGGTTCGCAATTGCGAACCCAGACTCTGCTAACATCGCATTTGCGAAGTGACCCTCGCATTTGCGAGGTCGCTTTTGTGGTAAAACTGTCACATTTGCGACGACTGGGCTACAACTGGAGGATCGCATTTGCGATAATTTCCTCGCATTTGCGAGGTAAGCTGGCCTGAGCTATTTTCGCATTTGCGAACTCGCATCTGCGAGATTTGCGAAGCCTGCAGGCCTGCAATAGAACAGCTGAAACCTGCAATTCTCAAAAGTCCAATTCTGCTCCGTGGCCTATCCAAAACTCACCCGAGCCCCCGGGGCTCCAAACTAAACATGCACATCAACCTAAAAACATCATACAGACTCGCTCGTATATTCAAATCACTAAAATAACGTCAACAACTATGAATTTAGCATCAAAATCATGAAATTTCTTAAAAACTTCAAATTTTCCAAATTTCTCAAATAAAGTCCGATTCACGTCATTTCAAGTCCGTTTCTTATCAATTTTTACAGGCTCATCTTAAATCACATATAAGATATGTACCGGGCTCCGAAACCAAAATACGGGCCCGATACCAATGGTTTCAAACATAAATTCTTTTCTTTACTTCATAATCAATTCAGCAAAATAATTTCTTTCAAAAATTCATTCCTCGGGCTTAGGACCTCGGAATTCGATTCCGGGCATACTCCCAAGTCCTATATTTTCCTACGGACCTTCCGGGACCGTCAAATCACGGGTCCGAGTCCGTTTACCCAAAATGTTAACCGAAGTCAACTTAAATTTATTTTAAAGTCAAAATTCATTATTTTCACAAATTTTCACATATTGGCTTTCCAACTACGCACCCGAATTGCACACACAAATCGAGGTAATGCTGAAAGAGGTTTTTTAAGGCCTCGGAATGCATAATTCATTTCTAAAACAAGTGATGACCTTCCTGCAAAGATAAAGTGTGTTGTGCATGAAAGGAAGAAAAAGAAGAAACATACTAGCATGATAAATGGAAGAAGAAGTTGCCTTCGAAAAATCGCCCTAGGGAGTTTATAATTTGAGAAGATGTGAAAAATGGTTGAAAATGCATCTAAGTTATGAACTTATAGGTTGCAGGTATCGCAATTGCGACCAGGGTTCGCAATTGCGAACCCAGACTCTGCTAACATCGCATTTGCGAAGTGACCCTCGCATTTGCGAGGTCGCTTTTGCGGTAAAACTGTCACATTTGCGACGACTGGGCTACAACTGGAGGATCGCATTTGCGATAATTTCCTCGCATTTGCGAGGTAAGCTGGCCTGAGCTATTTTCGCATTTGCGAACTCGCATCTGCGAGATTTGCGAAGCCTGCAGGCCTGCAATAGAACAGCTGAAACCTGCAATTCTCAAAAGTCCAATTCTGCTCCGTGGCCTATCCAAAACTCACCCGAGCCCCCGGGGCTCCAAACTAAACATGCACATCAACCTAAAAACATCATACAGACTCGCTCGTATATTCAAATCACTAAAATAACGTCAACAACTATGAATTTAGCATCAAAATCATGAAATTTCTTAAAAACTTCAAATTTTCCAAATTTCTCAAATAAAGTCCGATTCACGTCATTTCAAGTCCGTTTCTTATCAATTTTTACAGGCTCATCTTAAATCACATATAAGATATGTACCGGGCTCCGAAACCAAAATACGGGCCCGATACCAATGGTTTCAAACATAAATTCTTTTCTTTACTTCATAATCAATTCAGCAAAATAATTTCTTTCAAAAATTCATTCATCGGGCTTAGGACCTCGGAATTCGATTCCGGGCATACTCCCAAGTCCTATATTTTCCTACGGACCTTCCGGGACCGTCAAATCACGGGTCCGAGTCCGTTTACCCAAAATGTTAACCGAAGTCAACTTAAATTTATTTTAAAGTCAAAATTCATTATTTTCACAAATTTTCACATATTGGCTTTCCAACTACGCACCCGAATTGCACACACAAATCGAGGTAATGCTGAAAGAGGTTTTTTAAGGCCTCGGAATGCATAATTCATTTCTAAAACAAGTGATGACCTTCCTGCAAAGATAAAGTGTGTTGTGCATGAAAGGAAGAAAAAGAAGAAACATACTAGCATGATAAATGGAAGAAGAAGTTGCCTTCGAAAAATCGCCCTAGGGAGTTTATAATTTGAGAAGATGTGAAAAATGGTTGAAAATGCATCTAAGTTATGAACTTATAGGTTGCAGGTATCGCAATTGCGACCAGGGTTCGCAATTGCGAACCCAGACTCTGCTAACATCGCATTTGCGAAGTGACCCTCGCATTTGCGAGGTCGCTTTTGCGGTAAAACTGTCACATTTGCGACGACTGGGCTACAACTGGAGGATCGCATTTGCGATAATTTCCTCGCATTTGCGAGGTAAGCTGGCCTGAGCTATTTTCGCATTTGCGAACTCGCATCTGCGAGATTTGCGAAGCCTGCAGGCCTGCAATAGAACAGCTGAAACCTGCAATTCTCAAAAGTCCAATTCTGCTCCGTGGCCTATCCAAAACTCACCCGAGCCCCCGGGGCTCCAAACTAAACATGCACATCAACCTAAAAACATCATACAGACTCGCTCGTATATTCAAATCACTAAAATAACGTCAACAACTATGAATTTAGCATCAAAATCATGAAATTTCTTAAAAACTTCAAATTTTCCAAATTTCTCAAATAAAGTCCGATTCACGTCATTTCAAGTCCGTTTCTTATCAATTTTTACAGGCTCATCTTAAATCACATATAAGATATGTACCGGGCTCCGAAACCAAAATACGGGCCCGATACCAATGGTTTCAAACATAAATTCTTTTCTTTACTTCATAATCAATTCAGCAAAATAATTTCTTTCAAAAATTCATTCCTCGGGCTTAGGACCTCGGAATTCGATTCCGGGCATACTCCCAAGTCCTATATTTTCCTACGGACCTTCCGGGACCGTCAAATCACGGGTCCGAGTCCGTTTACCCAAAATGTTAACCGAAGTCAACTTAAATTTATTTTAAAGTCAAAATTCATTATTTTCACAAATTTTCACATATTGGCTTTCCAACTACGCACCCGAATTGCACACACAAATCGAGGTAATGCTGAAAGAGGTTTTTTAAGGCCTCGGAATGCATAATTCATTTCTAAAACAAGTGATGACCTTCCTGCAAAGATAAAGTGTGTTGTGCATGAAAGGAAGAAAAAGAAGAAACATACTAGCATGATAAATGGAAGAAGAAGTTGCCTTCGAAAAATCGCCCTAGGGAGTTTATAATTTGAGAAGATGTGAAAAATGGTTGAAAATGCATCTAAGTTATGAACTTATAGGTTGCAGGTATCGCAATTGCGACCAGGGTTCGCAATTGCGAACCCAGACTCTGCTAACATCGCATTTGCGAAGTGACCCTCGCATTTGCGAGGTCGCTTTTGCGGTAAAACTGTCACATTTGCGACGACTGGGCTACAACTGGAGGATCGCATTTGCGATAATTTCCTCGCATTTGCGAGGTAAGCTGGCCTGAGCTATTTTCGCATTTGCGAACTCGCATCTGCGAGATTTGCGAAGCCTGCAGGCCTGCAATAGAACAGCTGAAACCTGCAATTCTCAAAAGTCCAATTCTGCTCCGTGGCCTATCCAAAACTCACCCGAGCCCCCGGGGCTCCAAACTAAACATGCACATCAACCTAAAAACATCATACAGACTCGCTCGTATATTCAAATCACTAAAATAACGTCAACAACTATGAATTTAGCATCAAAATCATGAAATTTCTTAAAAACTTCAAATTTTCCAAATTTCTCAAATAAAGTCCGATTCACGTCATTTCAAGTCCGTTTCTTATCAATTTTTACAGGCTCATCTTAAATCACATATAAGATATGTACCGGGCTCCGAAACCAAAATACGGGCCCGATACCAATGGTTTCAAACATAAATTCTTTTCTTTACTTCATAATCAATTCAGCAAAATAATTTCTTTCAAAAATTCATTCATCGGGCTTAGGACCTCGGAATTCGATTCCGGGCATACTCCCAAGTCCTATATTTTCCTACGGACCTTCCGGGACCGTCAAATCACGGGTCCGAGTCCGTTTACCCAAAATGTTAACCGAAGTCAACTTAAATTTATTTTAAAGTCAAAATTCATTATTTTCACAAATTTTCACATATTGGCTTTCCAACTACGCACCCGAATTGCACACACAAATCGAGGTAATGCTGAAAGAGGTTTTTTAAGGCCTCGGAATGCATAATTCATTTCTAAAACAAGTGATGACCTTCCTGCAAAGATAAAGTGTGTTGTGCATGAAAGGAAGAAAAAGAAGAAACATACTAGCATGATAAATGGAAGAAGAAGTTGCCTTCGAAAAATCGCCCTAGGGAGTTTATAATTTGAGAAGATGTGAAAAATGGTTGAAAATGCATCTAAGTTATGAACTTATAGGTTGCAGGTATCGCAATTGCGACCAGGGTTCGCAATTGCGAACCCAGACTCTGCTAACATCGCATTTGCGAAGTGACCCTCGCATTTGCGAGGTCGCTTTTGCGGTAAAACTGTCACATTTGCGACGACTGGGCTACAACTGGAGGATCGCATTTGCGATAATTTCCTCGCATTTGCGAGGTAAGCTGGCCTGAGCTATTTTCGTATTTGCGAACTCGCATCTGCGAGATTTGCGAAGCCTGCAGGCCTGCAATAGAACAGCTGAAACCTGCAATTCTCAAAAGTCCAATTCTGCTCCGTGGCCTATCCAAAACTCACCCGAGCCCCCGGGGCTCCAAACTAAACATGCACATCAACCTAAAAACATCATACAGACTCGCTCGTATATTCAAATCACTAAAATAACGTCAACAACTATGAATTTAGCATCAAAATCATGAAATTTCTTAAAAACTTCAAATTTTCCAAATTTCTCAAATAAAGTCCGATTCACGTCATTTCAAGTCCGTTTCTTATCAATTTTTACAGGCTCATCTTAAATCACATATAAGATATGTACCGGGCTCCGAAACCAAAATACGGGCCCGATACCAATGGTTTCAAACATAAATTCTTTTCTTTACTTCATAATCAATTCAGCAAAATAATTTCTTTCAAAAATTCATTCCTCGGGCTTAGGACCTCGGAATTCGATTCCGGGCATACTCCCAAGTCCTATATTTTCCTACGGACCTTCCGGGACCGTCAAATCACGGGTCCGAGTCCGTTTACCCAAAATGTTAACCGAAGTCAACTTAAATTTATTTTAAAGTCAAAATTCATTATTTTCACAAATTTTCACATATTGGCTTTCCAACTACGCACCCGAATTGCACACACAAATCGAGGTAATGCTGAAAGAGGTTTTTTAAGGCCTCGGAATGCATAATTCATTTCTAAAACAAGTGATGACCTTCCTGCAAAGATAAAGTGTGTTGTGCATGAAAGGAAGAAAAAGAAGAAACATACTAGCATGATAAATGGAAGAAGAAGTTGCCTTCGAAAAATCGCCCTAGGGAGTTTATAATTTGAGAAGATGTGAAAAATGGTTGAAAATGCATCTAAGTTATGAACTTATAGGTTGCAGGTATCGCAATTGCGACCAGGGTTCGCAATTGCGAACCCAGACTCTGCTAACATCGCATTTGCGAAGTGACCCTCGCATTTGCGAGGTCGCTTTTGCGGTAAAACTGTCACATTTGCGACGACTGGGCTACAACTGGAGGATCGCATTTGCGATAATTTCCTCGCATTTGCGAGGTAAGCTGGCCTGAGCTATTTTCGCATTTGCGAACTCGCATCTGCGAGATTTGCGAAGCCTGCAGGCCTGCAATAGAACAGCTGAAACCTGCAATTCTCAAAAGTCCAATTCTGCTCCGTGGCCTATCCAAAACTCACCCGAGCCCCCGGGGCTCCAAACTAAACATGCACATCAACCTAAAAACATCATACAGACTCGCTCGTATATTCAAATCACTAAAATAACGTCAACAACTATGAATTTAGCATCAAAATCATGAAATTTCTTAAAAACTTCAAATTTTCCAAATTTCTCAAATAAAGTCCGATTCACGTCATTTCAAGTCCGTTTCTTATCAATTTTTACAGGCTCATCTTAAATCACATATAAGATATGTACCGGGCTCCGAAACCAAAATACGGGCCCGATACCAATGGTTTCAAACATAAATTCTTTTCTTTACTTCATAATCAATTCAGCAAAATAATTTCTTTCAAAAATTCATTCCTCGGGCTTAGGACCTCGGAATTCGATTCCGGGCATACTCCCAAGTCCTATATTTTCCTACGGACCTTCCGGGACCGTCAAATCACGGGTCCGAGTCCGTTTACCCAAAATGTTAACCGAAGTCAACTTAAATTTATTTTAAAGTCAAAATTCATTATTTTCACAAATTTTCACATATTGGCTTTCCAACTACGCACCCGAATTGCACACACAAATCGAGGTAATGCTGAAAGAGGTTTTTTAAGGCCTCGGAATGCATAATTCATTTCTAAAACAAGTGATGACCTTCCTGCAAAGATAAAGTGTGTTGTGCATGAAAGGAAGAAAAAGAAGAAACATACTAGCATGATAAATGGAAGAAGAAGTTGCCTTCGAAAAATCGCCCTAGGGAGTTTATAATTTGAGAAGATGTGAAAAATGGTTGAAAATGCATCTAAGTTATGAACTTATAGGTTGCAGGTATCGCAATTGCGACCAGGGTTCGCAATTGCGAACCCAGACTCTGCTAACATCGCATTTGCGAAGTGACCCTCGCATTTGCGAGGTCGCTTTTGCGGTAAAACTGTCACATTTGATAGAACCCTCGCAAAGATAAAGTATGTAGTTGAAAATTTGACTATAGGTCATAGGGTACTTATGTATTTTTTCCTTTTTTTTTGGTAGGGAAAATTACATATACGTCCCTGAAATTTCGACTTGTATTAAGTTCTCTCCCCTTACAAAAATGTTTATTTATTGGCCAAAACTATGTTGTAATCTATATATTATAACTACCCAATTTCGTCCTTCCTTTGTATATTTTTTTTTATAACTTTTCTTCCATATTGAGTAAGTGAACAATTTTTTTTTTTTTTGGCTAATCATTTTACGTATGCATTTAATTATGTCATGCCAGTCAAGTACTTTAAATTAGTGTTAGAACCCGCGCGATGCGCGGATAATTTGACGGAATATTAATCTTATAAAATTATGATCTAATATATCATATTATTTTAATAAATATTAATTATTATTTTATTATTTAATATAGTCTACATAAATATAATAAAATCTATAAAAAATCAAAGGTTACAAAGCATTATAGTAAACAAATTAATTGTTTATTATTTATTAAATTAGCAAGTACTTAGTACTATACATTTATTAATGTAATTTTTTAATTAATTTTTGAATTGACTAAATATTTTGATACTACTTCTCTTCTAGTAGAACATACGTATTGTAAGCACGTGATTTTTGCCCTATATGAGAATTACTCCCAAAAAATTCAAAAATAAAATAATTTTTCTTGGTGTGCAATTTTTGTGATATTTTGTGTAACTATTTGTATGTTTGTCTATGCATGTTTATTTGTTAAATTAATAAAAAATACAAAAATAGGCATCTTTTGCATTTTTAGCATTTAATGTCCAAATGAACAATTTTATGCTTAATTATTACTTAATTGTGCGTTAATTAT